>NW_006205509.1:1277475-1302080 GCF_000334495.1 Tupaia belangeri chinensis
ATGCGCCGCGCGCCCGTGCTTGCCTCTGCTATAAAAAAAAAAAAAAAAAAAAAAAGGTATAGCCACTCAGTTGCCTACACTACTTTATTTTTTCAATTTGTATTAGGGTGGTTAAGGCACTGGAATCTCACATGGCCAATCATGATTTGAGTCACAGACTCAATAGCTTGAAACTCATGCAGGGCGTGTGTGTGTGTGTGTGTGTGTGTTTGTGTGTCCCTAAAATCCTGAGAGGAGAACAGTGGAGAAGGGACTGCGGTGTGGACATCCTTCACCAGGCAGTTATTTCTCACTTTCTCTCTTTGCCTATCTCTCTGGCAAGTGCAAATGCTCTATAGCAAAAATCTCTCTCTCTCAAACAAACAAACAAAAAACAACAACAAAAACTGCTATAGGGTAAATATATTTGCCAAAGAGCAAAGAGAGACTGAGAGAGAGATAGAAAGTTGAGAAAGCACCCCTGCGCAGGTGGCAATGTGTAATGCCTTCAACTTAATCACCATATTACTGGCTGGTCCCAAGCCCTCAACTTTCTAAAACAGCCTATCTATGCTTTAATTGCCATTCAGTCAAACCAACAGAAAACTGACATCACTGCAATACATAGCTATCCTTCTAAAAACATAGAATTGTACCTTTTCTATCCTCCATACCATTCTTGTACTTCAGAGTAACAAAACAAATTAATATTTATCTTATTCTCAACAACTGATATTAGAGCATAGACTTAAAATTCTCATGTACACTTTATCCAATATAAAGAACATTTAGCTTTAACATGATTAATCATTTACCTCTACTGGTGTTGTTTCAGGAATCTCTCTAAGAATCACAATACAACGCTTATGACTTGGTCTCACTTTCTCACCCTTTTCATCAACTTGTACCATGGGAGAAGCTGAAATTTAAAATAAGAAGGGTCTCATCTAAACGTGACAAGCAGAAATATTAGTAATTCTACCAAAAACAACCTCTTCATTTCAATTTCCAACATGCATAAATTAGCAAATTTTAGGTTAATAATTTTAAAAAATTAAACTGCAGATTCAAAGATTATAGCTGTGATTAACAACTTTTTGAGATTTCTATACAAAAAACATCGTTAAATGTTATTTGCTAAATATTTACAGTACATACCTTTGCAGCTTGAGACTATGATAAAATTAAAAATAAGCCTTCAGGCACTATACAACACATATCTAATAAAGCAATTTCTTGTATTCAATAACAAAATTATCCATTCAAGAGATAACAAATGCCTATTAACAAAAACCAGTGTTTGCATTAGCCAAACAATCTTCTAGGAGAATGTAATGAGATTTGGTATGTGAAGAAATTCTTCTTAAAATTAGCCTAAGAATTGCTGAAGCCAAGAACTATACAGAAATGATTACAAGCCATCCTTGACTTCAACATATTTACTGTTACATTCTATGAGAGAGATCCAGAAATCACTGTTTAGATGCTGATTTTGAGGAAATATTAAATGAAAATAGATAGTACCACATAGTAAAAACTTTTATTTCTAGTCCTTTCAGAAAGGTCATATGGTCATATCTCCCTAAGCAGGTAATAAGTAAAATAAAAGCAGCAGTAAAAGGTAAAGGTTTGAATGTAAGTGCTTGGCATAATCCTAAGCAGGTGGTGGATTCTCTCTTTGCCAATTTTATTTTATTTTGTAATTAAGACTGGATCATTCTTTTAAAAATAATTATTCTACTGGGACCAACAGTGAGCATAATGGCTATGTCACTGGACTCCCATGTAGTTGACCATGGTTTGAGTCCTGGATCCGGTGGCTTAAACTCATGCCAGGCGCGTGTGCGTACATGCCCAAGATGCCGAGAGGAGAATGGAGAAGGGATTGCGGCATGGCCAACCCCCCCCGGGGGGGGGGTGATTTCTCGCTTTCTGTCTCTCTGTCTCTGTCTTTCTGGAGAGTGCATGTGCCCTATAGCAAAAACCTCTCTCAAAAAAAAAGAAAAAAAAGAGAATTATTTTACTTAACTTACTGATTTATTAATTTATTTTAATTTGACCAGACAGGGACAGAAAGAGAGAAAGAGAGAGAGGAAAAGTGAGAAAGCAAGCCACCAGGTTCGGCTCGAACAGAGGTAAGTCACGTGAGAGTCCAGCGCCCATGACCACCATGCCACCTGCTGGCCCCAAGACTGGGTCATTTTAAAAACTGATGAGATTGTGCTCGCTTCGGCAGCACATATACTAAAATTGGAACGATACAGAGAAGATTAGCATGGTCCCTGCACAAGGATGACACGCAAATTCGTGAAGCGTTCCGTATTTTTTTTTTTTAAGCGTTCCGTATTTTTAAAAAACAATGTAATACACTGTAAAGTTGTATGTAATCCAATGTAATATAAAGATTATGATGATAATAAAAACAAAAAAATAAAAAAAAGATTAATAAAAAAAAAACTGATGAGATTGCAAAGGCGTCCAATATAATCCTATATTCTCATGAAGCTATCACAAAACCGTGTTATATTTAACTCTTAAACTTTTTAAATACATTTCATATAAAAACAAAGATCTGCCTTTATCTAATTCAGTCATTAACAAAACCCACTTCAAGAGAGAGTCCAAGGTAGCTAGGGGAATTGCTGGCGGAAGGATGGTGTGTGGAAAATGTGAAAAGAAACTTGGTACTGTTATCACTCCAGATACTTGGAAAGATGGTGCAAAGAATACCACAGAAAGTGGTGGGAGAAAGCTGAATGAAAATAAAGCTTTGACTTCAAAAAAAGCAAGATTCGACCTATATGGAAAGAACAAGTTCTCTACTTGCAGAATTTCTAAAAGTTCTGTGCACCAACTGGGTTCTCATTACTGCCAGGGCTGTGCCTACAAGAAGGGTATCTGCGCAATGTGTGGGGAAAAGGTTTTGGATACCAAAAACTACAAGCAAAAATCTGTCTAGATGTGCACATAGAATTTCTCGCTTTCTTTATGATTTTATTTTCGGCTTTGAATTTTCAAAGCGTGACACAGAAGTTTACAAAATAACATGTTGTAAGATAAATAATTAAGTATAAACCGGGAAGTTGATTGCATTCATTCTTTTGCTCACCAGAAGTTCAAACAGCCACAGTGTAATTAATCTTCCACCTTAAATGGTTATTTTCCTTATTAGCTTCTATTGGAACTGAAATAAGTGGCAATTGCAATGAAAAATATTTCCTAGTTCTGTATGTACTTATTTTATGTTATTTATATACTTCTTATTCTCTTTCTACTTTATACATGCTACAAAAATGAGGAGAATATTGAACTTTGACATCCACACTTAACATTCTAACCTCATTTCCTTGCTTATTCTTAGAATCAATAGTCCCTTCATTAGCTGCAGTTTCAGAGGCTTTTTACATGTTTGAGGCCATTATTATTGAATGATTTCTTAACTATTAGCTCAAGCCCATATCAAAGACAAGCTGGATTGATCTGTAATTTTAAAAATTTGCCCATGAAGCCCAAGTGCCAGTTTCTTTCATGTGTGAGCAAGAACACAAGGAACACCCATATGCCCAAATAAACACACTAAATTTCAGAAAAACACATATTGTATATATTACCTTGAATTTAAATGGTTATAAAGTTAGAACATTGTCCATGTTGACATGCAATGAAAATAAATCTCTGCTCTTTGGGAAAGCTCTTTGGAGCACAAATAAATAAACAAATGTTTAACCTCCTCCTCCAAAAGAAATAAATAGTACAAACAAAAAAAAAAAAAAAAGAGAGAGAGAGAGTACCAAGAAATACTGATATAAGACATAAATACCACTAAAAGTTCTTAGACCCTCAATCAAGAAATATAAACTCTTTATCAAACTTCAGAGCAGTATTTATCAAACTCCATGATCACAACTTATTAGTTGGCTGTGAAGTAAGTTTAGAACAGGAAAAATGAGTTCATGGCAAGCACTTATTATTAATTTGCAGAAGTGACAGTTGTGGAGTGGTATGTTATGCATGCATTGGACTGTGATGTAAAATATACTGCTTACCTGGGTTCAAAAGTTGGAAACAAATTGTTTTAAAGGGTGTGATAATGATACAGAGATTTCTAATAGCCTAGAAAAAAGCTACTTAATTCCTTATACTTAATGGTATAAAATTAATATAGAAATATATATGGACATACAAACACAAATCAATGACAGTAAAAATAAATGACTGGAACAGAATAACAAACACAAAAAAGGCAGTTAAAGACAATTCCCTGTATGATCAGATATCAAAATATTTCATTTTTAAAAGCTGAAAGATAAGCTACAAGGTGTAATTTACATACATCTCAGCACTTCAAGAATTAGATCAGGGTCTGTAGTCAGCTTCTTTATTTCTTCCATGTTGGCAACTGTCCAAATGGGGACAAACTGGTCACTATCCATTTGTGAAATCAAGTAAAGATCCTTTGACAAATTTTCTCTGAAAGGGAAAAAAAAAAAACAGAAGCAATAATCCTATAAAACAAATAACTCTAAAAAAGCACTTAAAGAAGTACCTTATTCAATTTTATCAGAAAGTCTAGAGGAGCAAAAATATTTTGCCATTAACACAGTAAACTTTGAAAAGTTAAAAAGTTCAGTTTTTAAAAGATACCAATACAATATATATCAGATATAACAACATTCTAAAAGTTTCTGAATCCTCAAACACTCTATTCCAATAATTTTCCATTTTTGTTTTTTGAAAGGTTTTTTGCAATAGGGCTCGTGCGCTAGCCAGAAAGACAGAGACAGAGAGACAGATAGCAAGAAATCACCCCCCAGGAGGGATGGCCATGCCACAATCCCTTTTCCTCCATTCTCCTCTCAGGATCTTGGGCATGCACACACGTGCCCGGTGTGAGTTTAGGCCACTGGGTCCGGGACTCAAACTGCAGTCGACTACTTCGGAGTCCAGCGACATAGTCATTATGCCAACTGCTGGTCCCTATCCCAATAATTTTCAACAAGGAATTTTACAGAATGATGACTTGCAGAGGATTAATATTAAATAGTACATTATAAAACACTACACTTAGTGCAGTTCCATCCTATAAATTTTGTAAGTGCTATTAGAGTATGTATATGGATAAAGGTATAGTTTGATCATGGAGAATTTTCCATTTCCACTTAAATGTTTGCATTTTCTATAAGCACCTTGACTTTTCTATCTTTTTTTTTTTTTTTAAAGAGTCTTCCTATATTGCCCAGGAGAACTTTCAACTTAAAACTGCTCTGATTCAGCCAGCCTCTCAAGTGTTGGGACTACAGGTCAGCGCCGCAACTGGCTCTAACTTAAAAATATGAATTTAGGTCTGGCACCACTATGGGCAGCTGGGGCCACATGTAAGGCCCAGGTTCAGTTCCCAGATCAACCTAACTAAGCTAGGTAGAACACTACACAACTGTATCCTAGCTATGATGCTATAGCAGGATAAGCCCAGAATAGGTGGCCAACAGTAGCTTGTTCTGAATTGCTGGAGAAAGCTGGGGTTCCGTTTCCAAATAGATCTTAACATGCTGGGTTTGAGTGTGTGTATGCCCACGATCCTGACTGCCAGAAAGACAAGGGGAAGGACTGCAGTGTGAGACTCTGTTAAGGATACTTGTCTTTCTTCTTGCTCATGAAAAGAAACTTAAAAAAAAAAAAAAAAACAGAAAACTGTCTCCTACTGATTCATAAAAAATGTTTTTAAAATTAGGACAACAGATTCTTTATGATACATTAATAGAAACACTCTCATCATACATAGAAAAATTTTCGTTCTCTTGATTTTTTTTATTAAATAGAGAATTATTTATTTAATTCCATTTGTTATCTTTTTTTTTGGAGAGGTTTTTGCTATAGGGCGCATGTGCTCATCAGACAGACTCAGAGATACAGAGAGACAGAAAGCGAGAAATCACCCCCCAGGGGGGATGGTCACGCTACAATCCCTTCTCCTCCATTCTCCCCTCAGGATCTTGGGCATGCACGCACATATGCCCAGCGTGAGTTTTAAGCCACCGGGTCCGGGACACGAACCGCGGTCGACTATGTGGGAGTCCAGCGATAGCCATTACGCTAACTGCAGGTCCCAATGTTATCATTTTTTTTTAATTGACCAGAAAGAGAGAGGAAGAGAAAGTGAGAAAGCAAGCCTGCAGGTCCAGGACTCAAACCACAATCGACCCTGTGGGAATCAGCACCTTCACAACTGCACTACCTGCCAGCACCCTCTTCAGGTTTTTTTTGTTTGTTTGCTTGTTTTTTAAAAAAACACATTTATTTATTGGGATCAGCAAGTGGTGTAATGGTCATGGTGCTGGACTCCTACAAAGTTAACTGTGGTTCGAGTCTCGGACTCAGTTACTTAAAACAACACCAGGCATGTGTGCATACATGCATGCCCAAGATCCCGAGGGGAGAACAGAGGATGGATTACGGAGTGGCCATCCCCCAGGGGGTGATTTCTCACTTTCTGTCTGTCTCTCTCTCTGTCTTTCCAGTGAGTACACATGCTCTATAGCAAAAATCTCTAAAAAGAAAAGAAAAAGAAATTTTAGTCATTTATTTATCTATTTATTTGTTGTAATTTATAAAAATGCTGGGTCTGAGATTCGAACCAGGGTTAACCATGTGGGAACCCAGCACCTAAATCACCATGCCACCTGCTGGTTCACATAAAAAAAAATATTTTTTAAACTAAAGTAAAATAAAATTCATGTTTTTCTAGTCTCATTAAATTTTTTTTTTCATTATTTTTTTTTATAGAGGTGTTTTCCTATAGGGTGTGTGTGCTCGTCAGAAAGACAGAGAGAGACAGACAGAAAGTGAGAAATCACTACCCCAGGAGGGATGGCCACGCCAAATCCCTTCTCCTCTCGGGATCTTGGGCATGCATGCACACGCGCCCGGTGTGAGTTTAAGGCATGGGTCCGGGACTCGAACCGTGGTTGACTACATGGGAGTCCAGCGACATAGCCATTCCTCTAACTGTTGGTCCCTTTTTCCTTTCATAGAGAGATTTCTGGTATAGAACACATGCGCTCACCATAGATAAAGAGACAGACAGACAGTAAGTGAGAAGTTACCACCCAGGGAGATGGCCATGCCACAACTTCTCTTCTGTTCTCTTCTTGGGATTTTGGGCATGCATGCACAAGTTCTCAGCATGAGTTTTAAACCGCAAAGTCCGGAACTAGAACAGCAGTTGACTACATGGGATTCTAAACATTATGCCATCTACTGGTCCCAGCACATCAAATATTCTTTAAAGAAGCCTGGCAATATATAGTAAGAATTAAAAGTCTTGGCTTTAAAAGCCTCCTACTACTTTTCTGGCAAAGACAACCTCCCCACGAAAGCACACCTCTCACTAAAGATCTCTCTCATCCCTCTCCAGAAGAGGAAACGAAAGTAGCAGTGCCTGTTGCAGAGCCCAAATTTCTACTACATAAATGGCAAATGCACAGGATGCTGTAAAATCACCAGTCTTTAAGCACAAATGGTAGTTTTGTACATTGGCTGCTCCAATGTCCTCTGTCAGCCTACAGGAGGAAAAGCGAGGCTTACAGAGAGTGTTCCTTCAGGAGGAAGCAGCACTATAAACTTCCTGACTCAAGATGAGTGGGAAACCAACCCAATAAACACATTTTGTATTAAAAAAAAAAAAAAAAGTGCCTCCTACTAGAATAATAGGTGCCCTGGTGGTTAAGGCGCTGGATTCCCACACACAGTCAACTTTGGTTCAAGTCCTGGAGCTGGTGACTTGCCTTCACACATTCTCTCTCTCTCTCTATTTTTGTCTCTCTCTTTCTAGTGAGTGCAAGTGCCCTGTAGCAATTAATAATAATAATAAATACAAAATTAAATAAATTCTTAAAAAAAAAAAAAAAAGTCCAGGGCCAGAGGTGTCATGGTGGTTAAAGGTGCTGGACTCCCACGTGGCAGACTGTGGTTCAAGTCCCAGACTTGGTGGCTTGCTTTCTCACTCGCCCTGCCTCATCTCTCTTACTCTATTCTTCTCTGGCCAAAGTAAAATAAATAAATAAAGTTATGGGGCTGGCAGTGGCATGGTGGTTGAGGGCGCTGGACTCCCATATGGCTGACTGTAATTTGGGTCCAGGACTCGATGGCTTGCTTTCTTACTTTCTTTCTCTCACTCTCTCACACTCTGGCCTCTCTGGTATAATTAAAATAAATAAAGTCAAATTTGAAAAAATTCTTGGGACCAGCAGTTAGCATAATGGTTATGTCACTGGACTCCCACGTGGTCGACCGGGGTTCGAGTCCCGGACCTGGTGGCTTAAAACTCACGCTGGGTGCGTGTGCGTGCATGTCCAAGATCCTGAGAGGAGAACGGTGGAGCAGCGATTGCGGCGTGGCCATCCCCCCTGAGGGGTGATTTCTCACTTTCTATCTCTCTGTCTCTCTCTGTCTGTCTGGCGAGTGCACGCGCCCTACAGCAAAAAACTCTCCAAAACAAAGAAAAAATTCTTTAAAAAAAATGAATAAAAAAAATTTAATAAAATAATACTTAAAAAAAAAATGTGTCCAGCAACAGACTTGGCATCTTGAAAAATCATGCCACGCATGTGTGTGCACGCTGACAACCCCAAGAAGAGAATGGAGAAGGGACTGAAGGCATGACCATCCTCCTCAGACAGTGATTTCTCACTTTCCTTCTGTATCTCCTTTCCAGTGGGTGCACATGCCCTATGGCAAAAACATTAAAAAAAATAATAATAAAAAAAAAAGAGGCCTCCTACTCTGGTCAACAGGTAACATGGAAGTTAAGGCAGTTGGTTCCTATACATCCAATTTTGAGGTTGGCAACCTGGATCTGGCAACATAAACACACACTGTGCAAGCACGCGTGTATAAGATACCAAGAGGAGAATGAAGGAAAGGGGCTGCGGCATGGCCACCCCCCACGAGCAGTGCTTTCTCACTTTCCCTTTCTTTGTCTCTCCCACTCCAATACAGGTGTCCTATAGCAACAACAAAACAAAAATAAAGTCTCCTATTCCAAGAGGTCTGACACGACTACCCTATTTACAATAGCAACCATCTAGGCACTCCTCATTCCTCTTCCCTTGCTTACACTACTCTATTCAATGTCTTCCACATCATCTGTCACTGAACACATTTCAGTTTCTTCTTATGTTGGTTTGTGTCCTCAGAAAATATATAGGTTCCAAGGAGGATCTTCTTGGAAAGGAGAGAGGAGACTGAGTCAGAGACAAATCTGGTTTTTTGGGGGTTTGAGAGGTTTTTTCGCTATAGGGCGCATGCACTCGCCAGACAGACAGAGAGACATAGAGACAGAAAGAGAGAAATCACCCCCCGGGGGGATGGTCATGCCACAATCCCTTCTCCTCCATTCTCCTCTCGGGATCTTGGGCACGCATGCACATGTGCCCGGCGTGAGTTTTAAGCCACCAGGTCTGGGACGCGAACCATGGTCGACTACGTGGGAGTCCAGCGATATAGCCATTACACTAACTGCTGGTTCCCAAATCTGAGTGGTTGTGATTAAGTACCAGTGGAAGGGGAGAGACCCTGCAACAAACCCAAAGCTTTCTCACAAGTGATTTGCCGTATTTTGAAGCTGTATGGGGTAAGAACTCATCTCAAACCTTTAAGTCTCTCTGATGCTTCAGGATTAAGGTGACAAAAAAACTGCCAAGCCCTAATCAGAAGACTAAGGAGGGCTTTGCCCATAGATGAAGATAAATCAAAGGTGGACTGGGTTTAATTAAGCTGGTTGTTTAGCCATGATCCAGCTCAATTCCTGATCTAGACTAAAGCAATCAAGATTTTATTCTATTTGCCTGACTAACAGAAGAAAGGTGAACAAGATGAACAAAAAGACAGGAAGTAAAGATAATTAAGAGAAAAAAACTCAAGACAATTTAAGCAAAGCCACAAATGGTCTGATTAGATAAGGATTTTTAAAATAACTATTACAAGTGTGTTAAACAAAACAGATTGTAGGGACCAGCAGTTAGCGTAATGGCTATGTCGCTGGACTCCCATGTAGTCAACCACGGTTTGCGTCCCAGACCCGGTGGCTTAAAACTCACGCCGGGTGCGTGTGTGTGCGTGCCCAAGATCCCGAGAGGAGAATGGAGGAGAAGGGATTACGGTGTGGCCATCTCCCTGGGGGGTGATTTCTCACTTTCTGTCTCTCTGTCTCTCTCTGTCTGTCTGGCAAGCGCATGTGCCCTATAGCAAAAACCTCTCAAAAAAAAAAAAAAAAAGATTGTCTTATAGGCACAACCGATTAAAAACATTAGGCTCTTGCTTTCATCCTAGGACCTGTGCTAGAATATAAAGGTAAAGAACAAAGACAAAAGGAAAAATTAGGCAATATTTAAGATAAAGAATCAATTAACCTCAGTCAAGAATGTACAATGTATATAAAAATAAGTCTACCAAAGGGCAGGCCCCATGGCCTACTCAGTCAGGAAGTTAGATCCCACATGGGACATTACATGGTTCAAATCCCGGGCCTGGCACCTTAAAAAAAAAAAAAAACAACAGGATTGTGCATGCCCCAAATTCCAACAAGATGGCAAAATGGAGAAGGGATTATAGTGTGGCTAATGCCCCACTGAGGAATGCTTTTTCATTTCCCCAGCCTTCTGCCTCTCTGGCAAGCATGTGTGGCCTCTGATAATAAATAAATAAATAAATAGGACTGAGTCTAGCTTGAAAAACTGGTTCACTAGTTGTACCATTCGCCAGAGACAGAAAAAAACAGAAGTTATTATATTGGCGTGCGTATGAAATCTATTTTTATTTTGGAAGGTGCAGTTTCACATAATTTTATTTATTTATATTTATTAGACCAGAGAGGAACAGAGTGGGAGAGGTGCAGCAGAGGGAGTGAAAAAAACAAAGTTTTAGGCTGTCTAAACGATAAAAATACCTACATAATTCTTAATTGTAAATAAGACATCTTGAAATATTTGCCTATTTTCCTTATTTAATATAAATTCTCTGTTCATCTAATTTAAGATAATTCTGTCATCAAAAGTTTTAAAAGCCAACTACTAAAAATATAAATTACGAGATATCCACTTTGGGGTCAAAAGGTGGCATGGTGCTTGGGATGCTAGACTCCCACATGGCCAACTGAGGGCATTCAACAGGGTCTTAAGGTCACAACAAAATCCTTGCTTCAGCTAGCCTAGAAGCATGTGTCTGCATGCCTGGCTATTGAGGGGTATCCAGACGCAAACCTGGAACATTCCCAAATGGGCCAGCCTTATAAATGTTGCATTACCACTGAGCCATTGGCCAGCTCCCAATAACCAGTATTCTACTCTATTTTGTAGACATTTCATAACTTCTAACCAAATAACTCAATAAAAGCAAAATATTAATAATGAAATGATTATGTACCGTGAAAAACAAAACTCTAATTGTTTCTTCAAACATTCTTTTAGGTCTTCTGCAGAAATTGCTGAATTGCTTTCTCCTGATGGTAGAAAACAAGGAGAGATAAAAGTTAGGACCATGTTACCAAAGGTAGTAAACTATAAATATTTTACACAGAAATCATAATGTCTATGAATTAAAATTTACCACAAAATTGCATTTATTTATTTTTAATTTTGTAAATTTTTGCTATAGAATGCATGTGCTCACCAGAGAGGGAGAAAGTGAGAAATCACCCCTCGGGGGAAAGTCATGTTACAATCCCTATCCTACATTCTCTTCTCAGGGTTTTGGGCAAACACACAGGCCTGGAGTGCCACTTGTTGGGTCCAGACTCAAATCACGTAGTCAGTGACATGGGATCTAGCTGCCTTTACCTCCACAACACCTTTAACCGCCACGCCACCTGTTGGCCCTATATTTATTGTTTTTCATAACTTGGATTTTTTCAAGGTCTAACTAATTTCATTCTAATGATCTTCTCTTTCTTTCTTTTTTTTTTTTTAAGAGACGGGTTTTGCTATAAGGTGCATGTGCTCACCAGAGAGAGAGAGAGAGAGAAAAAGCAAGAAAGTCAGAAACAATTCCCTGGGGGGATGGCCATGCCTCAATGCCTTCTCCATTCTCCTCCTGGAATCTCGGGCATGTACATACACACGCTTTGCATGATTCTGAAGCCACCGGGGCCAGGACTCGAACTGCGGTAGGCCATGTAGGAGTCCAGGAATGTGACCACTACGCCATCTGGTCCCTCCAGTAATCTTATCTTTTAAATAGATTTCATATTAGTTTAAGAATTATTTCATCAAGGAATAAAAAGAGAGAAAAGAAAAGAAGTAGCACTGAGCTCTCTGACTCTTCTTAGTGCTCTTAGTGGGAAAAAGGTGGTGATGTGATATTAACACATGTGATCCCACATGGACAATTGTGTCGTTTGAGTCACACCTAGTGGCTTAAAAAGCAAACAAGAAGCATGTGCAAGTGTGCATAAAATACCAAAATATAAGACAGGTGGAAGAAAAGGAATTACAGTTTGATCAATCCCTATGGGGGGGGGGTGCTTTCTCACTTTCTCTGACAAGCATTTGTGCCCTCTAGCAAAATTTAAAATGTAAACTACTGGGACCAGCAGTTAGCGTAACAGCTATGTCGCTGGACTCCCATGTAGCTGACTGCGGTTCGCGTCTCAGACCTGGTGGCTTAAAACTCACACTGGGCACGTGTACGTGCATACCCAAGATCCCAAGAGGAGAATGGAGAAGGGACTGCGGCATGGCCATCGCCCCTCCGGGGCTTTCTGTCTCGCTTTCTGTCTCTCTGTCTCTGTCTGTCTGGCGAGTACACACACCCTGTAGCAAAAACCTCTACAAAAAAAAAAAAAAAAGAAAGAAAACAGAGAAAAAAAATTTTTTAAATGTAAACTACTTACTCCTTTAATGAAAACTCAAAGAATAAAAGCAATAGTAATCTAAATTTGAAGAACTAGTAAATCAAGATATATTCTATAATCTCATTTCTATTACTGATTTAAGAAGTGTGACTATCTTGGGAACAGCAGTTAGTGTAATGGCTATGTCGCTGGACTCCCATGTAGTCGACCATGGTTCGAGTCCCGGACTCGGTGGCTTAAACTCACGCTGGGCGCGTGTGCGTGCATGCCCTTGATCCTGAGAGGAGAATGGAAGAGAAGGGATCATGGCCTCTCGTCTCTCTGACAAGCACGCACACCCTATAGCAAAAACCTCTCCAAAAAAAAGGAAGTGACTATCTCTTACTACTCTTTTCTCTTCGTTTTTTAATTTTAGAATACTATGTCTTCCATTCAAGGCATGTTTAACTAAACATTAGACATATCAGATCAGTTCTCTTAACAACCTTTTATATTCTCTTTTATTAAAAGTCAAAACATAAGCCACTGCGGTCGACTACATGGGAGTTCACAGACTTAACCATTACACCACCTGTTGGTCCCCAGACTACATTTCCTTTAAATACACAGACAGCAGAACATACATATAGGTTGAGCATTCCTAATCCAAGAATCTGAAATGCTTCAAAATCTAAAGCTTGTATGCTAACGGGGATGCCATAAGTGAAATAATTCAACACCTGACCTCATGTGATAGGCAGCAGTCAAAATGCAGCAATGAAAGATATTGTATGAAATTACCTCCAGGCTATGTGTATAAGAACATAAACAGATTTTGCATTTAGACTTGGGTTTGATCCCCCTGATAGCTCATTATATATCTAATTCAATTTAAAAAAAATCTGGGGGCTAGCAGGTAATATCGTGTTTAATGCACTGGATTCAGACTTAACCATTACACCACCTGTTGGTCCCCAGACTACATTTCCTTTAAATACACAGACAGCAGAACATACATATAGGTTGAGCATTCCTAATCCAAGAATCTGAAATGCTTCAAAATCTAAAGCTTGTATGCTAACGGGGATGCCATAAGTGAAATAATTCAACACCTGACCTCATGTGATAGGCAGCAGTCAAAATGCAGCAATGAAAGATATTGTATGAAATTACCTCCAGGCTATGTGTATAAGAACATAAACAGATTTTGCATTTAGACTTGGGTTTGATCCCCCTGATAGCTCATTATATATCTGATTCAATTTAAAAAAAATCTGGGGGCCAGCAGGTAATATCGTGTTTAATGCACTGGATTCCCACATGGCCGACAACAGTTTGAGTCCCAAAACCAGGGGCGTGAAACCAGCAGATGGTAAAATGGTTACATCACTGGACTCCAACAAAGTCAACCGCGATTCACGTCCTAGACCTAGCAGCTTAAAACTCAAGCCAAAAGTGTATGCATGCATGCCCAAAATCCAAAGAGAAGACTGGAAGAAAAGAGATTGTGATGTGGTCATCCCCCCTGGGGTGAGTTCTCACTTTCTGTCTCTGTATCTCTAGCAAGCGCATGCACACTATAGCAAAAAATCTCTCTTAAAATAGGAAATAAAATAAAATAAATCACATCCTGTGATCTTAGCCAGTGCATATGCCCTATGGGAAACAAAACAAAACAAAACAAACCACCTAAAATCTAAAACACTTCTGATCTCAAGCATTTCAGATAAGGGACATTCAACTTATATATGAACCTAAGTAAATTTTGTCTATGATTTTACCATTAAGTTGTCTTATCACTCAAAAATAAAAGTAATATTAAATACCGGGACCAGCAGTTAGCATAATGGCTATGTCGCTGGACTCCCATGTAGTCGACCACAGTTCACGTCCCGGACCCAGTGGCTTAAACTCACGCCGGGCGCATGTGTGTGCATGCCCAAGATCCCGAGAGGAGAATGGAGGAGAAGGGATTGCAGCGTGGCCATCCCCCCTAGGGGGTGATTTCTCGCTTTCTATCTCTCTCTCTCTCTGTCGTTCTGGCGAGTGCACACGCCCTATAGCAAAAAAACTCTCAAAAAAAAAAAGTAGTATTAAATACCAATTTAATGAAAAATGAATAACAGGGACCCAGCATGTGGTGTGGTGGTTACGGACACTGGACTCCCACATGGCCAACTGCAGTTCGAATCCTGAACCTGGAGGCATGCTTTTTTAACTTTCTCTCTCTCTTACTCTGTCCCTCTCTGGTCAAATTAAAATAAATAAATATAGTTAAATAAAGTAATTAAAAAGAAAAGAATAATGGGGCCAACAAACGGTATAATGGCTACAATGCTGGACTCCCACAGGGCTGATTGTGGCTCAAGTCCCAGACCTGGTGGCATGAAACTCTTGCCGAGTGCATGTATGTGCATGCTGAAAAATCTTAAGAGGAAAACAGAAAAGGGACTGTGGCATGGCCATCCTCTCTAGGAGGTGATTTCTCACTTTCTGTCTCTGTCTCTTGGGTAAATGCATACACTATAACAAAAGTCTCTCTAAAAACAAACTAACAAACAAACAAACGGAGGAGCTGCAGGTGACAGTTAAAGAAGCTGGACTTCCACATGGCTGACCACAATTCAAGTCCCAGACTGGGTGGCTTGCTTTCTCACTTTCCTTCTCTCTCTTTCTCTCTCTCTGATCAAAACTGTAAAATAATAATAAAGTTAAATAAGATCTTATAAAAAAAAAGGAAAATAAATTTATTCAAAACATTTCTAGCCTGAAGTCACAGAGTTATTCATAAGCAGGAATAGAAATACTTACTCCATATTAAATTACTTTACAGAGGCCAAACAGGTACTATAAAAATAGGGTCAGCCAGTCATTTGGTATTTAAAGCTGCTAGATCCCACATGGCCAACTGCACAGACTGAGTCCTGGATTCAAGAGCTTGAAAAACATGCCAGGTTTATGTGCGTGCATGCCCAAATTCCCCAAAGGAAAATGGAAGAGAAGGAACTGTGGCATGACCATCCCTACAGTGTGTGTTTTCTTTCTTTCTTTAAAAAAAGTATTTATTTTATTTGTTGTTAACATTTTTTTTTTTTTTGCTCTAGGGCATATGTACTCATTAGAGAGAGAGAGACAGAGTCAAAAAGTGAGAAACATCCCCCCACCTCCCAGGGGATGGACATGCTGCAATCCCTTCTCCTCCATTCTCCTCTTAGGATTTTGGGCATGTACACACACATGCACAGCATGAGTCTCAAGCCGCTGGGTCAAAGACTCAAACTGCTGTCAACTACATGGGAGTCGAGAGTAACCATTCCACCATCTGCTGGTCCCTGAATTCTAGCTTTCTACCTGTCTATCTGTTTCTTTGGCAATCACATGTACGCTATAGCAAAAATGTTCCCCAAAACAAGGACTGGAAAAAAAAAACTGTCAGAGGGTGCATGTGTTTGCTAACAAGGGAAGAGGGGGCAAGAGAGTACACTCCATGAGAGAGGAAGAAAGCATCCCCTCAATGACATATGATCATGCTGCAATCCCTTCTTTGTATGCAAACCTTCATGTTTTGCAAGCCACCAGGACAGGGTTTGAACCATAGCTGACCATATAGGATCTGGCTCCTTAAGTACTAGAATATGGGGCCAGCACTTCTCTTAACTATTTTTGTTTTTTTTTAAGAGAGATTTTTGTTATAGGGTGTGTGTACTCATCAGAGAGACAGAGGTAGAGAGACAGAAAGCGAGAAATCACCCTCTAGAAAGGATGGCCACACTTCAATCCCTTCTCCTCCATTCTCCTCTCGGGATTTTGGGCATGCACACACACATCCGTGCCAGGTGTGAGTTTGAAGCCACCGTGTCTGGGACTAAAACCATGGTTGGCCATGTGGGAGTACAGCGACAAACTACTATGAACCATTACACCATAATCCCCTCTCCTTCATTCTCCTCTCAGGATCTGGGGCACACACAATCATGCGCCCGGCATGAGTTTTAAGCCACTGGGTCCAGAACCCAAATCATAGTCTACTATATTGGTGTCCAGTGATGTAACCATTACGCCGTCTGCTGGCCCCTCTCTTAACTATTTTGGTTATTTTTCTCCATTATCTTTCATTTCACGGTTTCCTATAAGGATCCTAATGAAGTAAACTTTGTCTTTAAATACAGATTTCATGTTTGGTTATTTGAAAAAAAGTATGTATAAATATAATTAATTTTTATTAATATTAGCTCCTTTTCAAATAAGAATATCAATGCCATAGGTTTATCAGAACAGTTATAAAGAGAATGTGTGTGTTACAGCAGGCAGGAGTTGAGGTGGGCATAGGACTAGAAGACTGAATTTTCATTTTACCAATAAAACCATAAAGTTTACCAGAAACGTCATATATTTGATAATTCAGATCTTCTGGTCCTAAAATCATTCCATCAGCTGATTCTTCAATGCTTGTAGTATTTCTTGTGATTTCACAAGATGAAGAATACATTGCTTCATATTCTTTACATGAATCTTCTGAGAGTTCTGTATTACCTATATGAACGATAAGACACTGAAAATAAATAGGAATCCCTTAAATCCTATCTTTAAGAATTCTTAGTATGATTTCAAAAAATTCTACCAATTGGGAAGATGTTTTCATGAATTCAAGTTACAGTTACCTCTCCAAGTGAGGTAAGTTTTGACCATCTGGATATGATAAAATGAAGAACTAAAATGTATACAGCACTAGTTATGTATCAGACTATTCCCAGTGCTTTATTTACTTGATTCTCAGCAAATCCTATGCTGTAGGTAATTATTATTATTCCTGATTTATAGATAAAAGAAATAGGCATGAGGACTAGTAGACGGCGTTGTGGTTTCTGGACTGCAACACTGGAGTCCTGGACCCAATGGCTTCAAAATCACCCCAAGTGCATGTGCACGTATGCCCAAGATCCACAGAGGAGAAGGGGTTGCAGCATGGCCATCCCCCCGGAGGGTTGATTTCTCACTTTCCCTCTCGGTGTGTCGATCTGTCTGTTTCTCTCTCCATTGAGTGCAAGTAGCCTAAGGCAAAAACCGCTTAAAAAGGAAAGAAAGAAAGAAAGAAAGAAAGAAAGAAAGAAAGAAAGAAAGAAAGAAAGAAAGAAAGAGTACAGAGAATTTAAGTTTGCCCAAAGTCAAACAGTGAATAAAGAGCAGAGTCAATGCTGGTAGATCATAATTAATTTATCATAAGTCGGTTAGATGCTAGAACCACTGACGGAGACTTAAAATTAGTGGAAAACAAGGACCAGCAGATGGCTGAACTCCCACATAGTGTGCCGCACTTCAAATCCCGGACCCAGCAGCTTAAAACTCACACCGGGCACATGTGTGTACATGCCCAAAATCCTGAAAGGAGAATAGAGAAGAGATTGCAGCATGGCCATTCCTCCGAGGAGTGATTTCTCACCTTCTGTCTCTCTGTTCCTCTGGTGAATGCTCACACCCTATAGCAAAAATCTCAAAGAAAAAAAAAAGGGTGGGGGGGCAGCAGGTGGCATGGTGGTTAATGGCACAGGACTCTCACATGGCCAATCGCGTTTCAAGTCCTGGACCTGCTGGCTTTCTCTCACTCTCTCTCTCTCTCTTTCTCTGATCAAACTAAAAAATAACAATAATAATAAATAAAGTTAAAATAATTCTTTTTTTTTTTTAAAGTGGAAAACAGAAGTGAAGCATAAGTGTATTTAGGCACAAAAATTTACAGATCCATGCATAATTTTTTCCAAGATGCACATTTTCCACAAACTTTTTCAAAATCCTTCATATATGCAAACCACACATTAGCACTTAAAAATGTATCTAATCTAATATCCAAAGAATGTACTCCAAAATTCTATAAACTGGTTTGGCAGTACATTTTACCAAAATGTGATTTCTTTCAGTGAAATATTTCAGACTTACCCTCAGGATGAGACCCTGATGTGGCTGCTGTTTCATGCCATGAGCTTTCGGTTCCTTGAGTTACTGGAGTGGTATCAGTGTTTCCAGGAGGAATTTCTTGCCATACTTTGGCATTAGGATTTAAACCAGTTCCTTTAGATGTTACCTGCTAAATAATGAAAGGATCTATTTGTAACTTTTAAACATCAGTGCTTTAAAATGATAACCTTAGGTAAAGGGTTTTTCACCTAAATATGAAAAAAAATCAATATTAAATAAATGATAACTTTATTTTATTTTTTTGTAGAGGTTTTTTCCTGCAGGGTGTGTGCATGCGCCAGAAAAACAGAGAGAGACAGAGAGACAGAAAGGGAAAACTCACCCCCCCGGGGGGGACGGCCATGCAGCAATCTCTTCTCCTTCATTCTCCTCTCAGGATCTTGGGCACGCATGGACACACTCCCAGCGTGAGTTTAAGCCACTGAGTCCAGGACTCAAACTGCGGTCGACTACATGGGGGTCCAGTGACATAGCCACTACGCTAATTGCTAGTCTCTAAAGTTTTATTTTAAAGACTAATTTTCAGTAAGCATCAGTTTTGGTGTTAATTAGGAGCACACCAAATTATTTTTTTTTCTTTATTCATGATACAATACATGTGCATATATAGGAAAGAAAGAGAAAATTTGGACTTACACACTTCATGGGGCCTGGACAAGCCACAATCTCTTCCAGTTCTAAAACCCATCTGATCCTGAGAGCACCTAGTGTACATTGCTAGTTTGTGTGTTTTTGTTTTTCTAAAGATTTAAGTGTATTTATTTACTCATTTTTAAAAATTTGACTAGACACACACACACACACACACACAAAGAAAGTGAGCAAGCAAGCCACCAAGCCTGGGACTCAAACTGTGATCAGCCACGTGAGAGTCCAGCACTGTATCCACCATGCCACCTACTGGCCCCTCTAGATTTTTTTTTTTTTTGAGAGGTTTTTGTTATAAGGCCCATGTGTTTGCCAGAAAGGCAGAGAGACAGAAAGCAAGAAATCACCCACCAGGGGGGGATGGCCACGCCGCAATGCCTTCTCCATTCTCCTCTTGGGATCTTGGGCACGCACGCACATGCGCCCAGTGTGAGTTTAAGCCACCAGATCTGGGACTCAAACCCTGGTAGACTACATGGGAGTCCAGCAACATAGCCATTACACTAACTACTGGTCCCTACTCCTCTAGAATGTTTTAAGCTATCTGGGCTGGGGAATGGAACTATGGTCACCATGTGGAATCCAGCTTTTTTTTTTTTTTGGAGAGATTTTCGCTATAGGGCGTGTGCGCTCGCCAGTCAGACAGAGGGACAGAAAGCGAGAAACCACCCCCCAGGGGGGATGGTCACGCCGCAATCCCTTCTCCTCCATTCTCTCGGGATCTTGGGCACGCACGCACACGCGCCTGGCGTGAGTTTTAAGCCACCGGGTCCGCGACATGAACCGCGGTCGACTACGTGGGAGTCCAGCAACATAGCCATTACGCTAACTGCTGGTTCCCGGATTCCAGCTTCTCTTGAACAGTGCATTGCTGCTGTACTATGGAGCCACCCTGATTTTAAAGATTTTGATCAACTGAAAGTATAAAACTTTTAAGTAGATAAATTTGAAATATCTATATAAAGTTTAGGCACCTATATAATAAAAAATATGTATCTCTTGGGACCAGGAGATGGTGTAATGGTTACATCTCTGGACTCCCACATAGCTGACCCCAGTTCGTGTCTTGATCCCAATGGCTTAACCTCACATTGGGCACATGTGTGTGTATGCCCAAGATCACGAGAGAAGAATGGAGAAGGGGTTGCAGCAAGGCCATTGCCAGGGGGTGGGGGGCTGTAATTTCTCGCTTTCTGTCTTTCCAGTGAGTACACATACCATATAGCAAAAAATCTCTTAAAAGAAAAAAAAAGGGGGCCAGCAGTTGGGGTAGTGGTTAAGGGTGTTGGACTCCCACATGGCCCACGACGGTTCGAGTCCTGGATCTGGCGGCTTGCTTTCTCACTTTCTCTCTCTCTCTCTCTTGCTCTGTTCCTCTCCAGTCGAATTAAATAAATAAAGTTAAATAATAATAAAAAAAAAAGTAAAAAAAAAAAAAACCCTCTATAAAATACAAACTGTTTTACCCCAACCTATTGTAAATACCCTAAATTTTATTTAAAGTACTGACATATCTTTGAGACATCAGCATATGTATGTATATCTAGAACAAATTTTTGAGTTATCTAAAGCAATCTTTCAGAGCACATTTTCATTGCTATCTAAGCTGTGACAGAGACTTTGAATCCAAATGATTATATCACTGAGAAATCTTATCAAGTCAAAACAATTATACTGGAATGCTCTCTCCCAAATGTCTTGAAAGTGTATATTCTTATGTATACAGCATTAGCTTTTTAAATACTGTCATTTAATCTGGTATTTTGCTTGCATTGATTAGATAATCACAGATAGACAGAGGTGAAAGCAGAAAAGGAGCATGGTGTTTGTGGGGAGAGGAGTCCCAAAGGATGATGAGAAGGTAAACGGGCCAGCAGATGATGTAGTGGTTAAGGTGCAGGACTCCCACATGGATGATCACGGTCAAGCCTAGGACCCAGCAGCTTGAAACTCATGCTGAGCGTGTGTGCGTGTGTGTATGTGTATGTGTGGCCAAAATCCCAAGAGGAGAATGGAAGAAAAGGGTAGTTATGACATGCCATTTCCCCTGGGGAGGAGGATGATTTCTCACTTTTCCTTTCTCTGTCTCTCTCTGGCAAGTGTATGGGCCTTACAGCATAAACCTAAAAAAGAAAGAAAACAGAGAGAAGGAGGAAGGAGGGAAGGAAAGAAGAAAGGGAGGGAGGGAGGGAGAGAGGGCAGGTGGACTAAAAGGAAGGAGGGAGGGAGGGAGGACAAACAAGAGAGATGAGGAAGACAGAAAGGAGTGGGACACATAAATACACTTCTCCCACCTCATCAAACAACAGGGCTCAGTTCTTACAAAATACATTACAGAAGTTCATTTTCTCTCCAGAGAGTTACTTTCTACTCTCTTCTTAGCCATAGGCTCTCCCTTAGCCCGCAGGCACCAGAGGTAGATCCTAAGGGTAGGGAATTAACTCATACTGCCTTATGACTTGGAGATACTGGGAATTCACATTCCATGAAAAATAAATGGCACAAAAGAAACCATTTATCAGAAGGCTGTCATAAACTCCCTACCTACAAGAGGTTCTTATTGCAGACCCAGGCTCATGTGGTTTAATTGAAAAAAAAAAAAAAAAAAAAAAAAGTCTAGGTGGTGGCACAATGGTAATGCAGGTGGACTTAAATAGGAAAAGGTCCTAGGCTCGTATCCAAGGATCTCTCCCCAAGTATGCTGGGCACACATGCATGTCTCTGATCTGAGCTAGCATGTGGTTTAATTGAAAAAAAAAAAAAAAAAAAAAGTCTAGGTGGTGGCACAATGGTAATGCAGGTGGACTTAAATAGGAAAAGGTCCTAGGCTCGTATCCAAGGATCTCTCCCCAAGTATGCTGGGCACACATGCATGTCTCTGATCTGAGCTAGCTGAGACAGGGTGGATCACTGTATAAGGGTCCTATAGGGATATCTGTCTATCTGTGTTTGTTTCTCCTTCTATCATCTTGGAAGAAATAAGCTTTAAAGAAAGAAAAAGAAAACATTCTTTAAGGCATAACCAACACCCAAACATGGCAGGAAAACACTGGGTAGGCAGAACTGTGGAGCCCCCAGCAAGTTGCTGACTAAAGGCTTGGTTTTCCGACAAGCCAAACAGTACTTTCTGTAATTATGTGTCTTGACATTTTCCTGTCCTCTAATAAACTGACATTTTACTAGAGTGTCTTTGGGTGATTTTTAAATATCCTGCAACTAACATGACACGTGTACAAAACAATTACGTTTTATCACATGCCATATTTTTGTTTCATCTTATCACCTGAAAGCTTTTTTTTAACTATCATTTTAACTTTATCATTGTTATTATTTTCCAGTTTGAACAGCGAGACAGAGGGAAAGTAAGAAAGCAAGCCACCAGGTCCAGCACTTGAACCATACTTGGCTATGTGGGAGTTCAACGCCCCCAACCATCACACTACCTGCCAGCCCCATCAACTGAAAGGTTTTGAAATTCATCTTGGGAAAAAGAAGGATAAAACACAATGCCCTTTGGGACCAGCAGATGGTGTAATGGTTACACTGCTGGACTCTCACAAGGCTGACCATGGTTTGAGTCCTAGATCTGGCAGCTTGAAACTCACATTGGGTGAGTGCATGACCAAAATCCCAAGAGATTGGAGAAGGGATTGAGGCATGGCTATCCCTTTTTGGAGGGGAATTCTCGCTGTCTCTGTCTCTCAGGTGAGTGCACAAACCCCACAGGAAAAATGTCTCTCTCTCAAAAAAATTTATATATTACATTATATAATATATATTATATATAAACTTATATTTATACAAATATACATTTAAAATTTATATATGTATTACACACACACACACACACACACACACATATATATATATGAAACTAACAGATGGCATAATGGTTACACCACTGGACTCCCATATAGCCAACTGTGGTTTGAGTCCCAGACCAGGAGGCTTGAAACTCACTTTGGGTGCATCACCAAAATCCAGAGGTGAGAATGGAGAAGGGATTGTGGCATGGCCAATCCCCCCAGGGGGGTGATTTCTTGCTTTCTGTCTCTCTGCCTCTGTCTCTCGGTGAGTGCATGCTCCCTATAGCAAAATTCTCTCTCTAAAAAAGGGGGACCAGCGGTTGGTATAATGGCTATGTTGCTGGACGCCCACGTGGTCAACCGCAGTTTAAGTCCCGGACCCGGCAGCTTAAACTAACGCCAGACGCGTGTGCATGCGTGCCCCAAGATCCCAAGAAGAGAGCAGAGGAAAAGGGACTGTGGTGTGGCCATCCCCCCTGGAGGGTGATTTTTCTCTTTCTGTCTGTGTCTTTCTGGCTAGCGCATGCGTCCTATAATAAAAACCTCTCCAGAAAAGGAAAAAAAAAATTATATATATATATAGAGAGAGAGAGAGAGAGTTTAAGGTGCTGGATCTCACATGGCCAGCTTCATGATCCGAATCCTGGACCCAGTAGCTTATAATGTACACCTGGTGCATGTGCATGTGTGCCCAGAATCATAAGAGGAGAGTGGAGAAGGGATGCAGCCTGGCCATCCACACTGGGAGGTGGTTTCTCACTTTCTTTCTCTCACTCTCTGAGAACGCAAACACCCTATAGCAAAAAGGCAAACATTCTTTACTATAAACTATATAAAATAGGACAACTCATACTCCCACATGATAACATTATTTATAAAGGACAAGGCATGGAAATAACCCAAGCAAGGTCAAAGAGAACAAAGGATATTATGACACATTCACTACGTAAATTATGGCACAGCCACTCAAAATTATGTAAGTAGCACGTTACCACATTAAAAGAAAATTATTTTTGGTAGAGGGCACGTACACTCGGCAGGTTTGGGGTGGGGTGAGAATACTCCCACCACAGGGAGTTTTCCACACTACCTTCCATACTACACCACACACCACAATCCCTTTTTCCTCAATTTCTCCCTCTTCTGTATTTTGGGCATACACAAGCACACACCCAGCTTCTTTCTTAAGCCACCAGGCCCAGAACTCGAACCGTGCAGTCCGCCCTATGGGATCCAGCTGCTTTAACCACCATATCATAAGTTGGCCTCATGTTACTACATTTTTATAAAATCTAAAGGGATGTTAAACACATCATAAAGAGTGCTTTGTTTCAGCAGCATATATATATATATATATATATATATATATATAT
>NW_006205509.1:1303073-1317913 GCF_000334495.1 Tupaia belangeri chinensis
GGCACGTACACTCGGCAGTTTTGGGGTGGGGTGAGAATACTCCCACCACAGGGAGTTTTCCACACTACCTTCCATACTACACCACACACCACAATCCCTTTTTCCTCAATTTCTCCCTCTTCTGTATTTTGGGCATACACAAGCACACACCCAGCTTCTTTCTTAAGCCACCAGGCCCAGAACTCGAACCGTGCAGTCCGCCCTATGGGATCCAGCTGCTTTAACCACCATATCATAAGTTGGCCTCATGTTACTACATTTTTATAAAATCTAAAGGGATGTTAAACACATCATAAAGAGTGCTTTGTTTCAGCAGCATATATATATATATATATATATATATATATATATATATATATATATATATATATATATATATATATATATATATATATATATATATATTCTTATCACAAAGAAAAAAGCATTTATTTATTTTTTAGTTTGCTTAAAAAAATTAAAAATACCATAGAGAAAAAGAGTGAAACTGAGAGCAACAGCAAAAAAGCAGGAAAGCAGGAAAGCGAAAAAAGCATTTATTTATTTTTTAGTTTGCTTAAAAAAATTAAAAATACCATAGAGAAAAAGAGTGAAACTGAGAGCAACAGCAAAAAAGCAGGAAAGCAGGAAAGCCAGAAATCACCCACTTCAGGGTAGATGTCCAGACCATAGTCCCCTCTCCTCCTTTCTCCTCTCGGGAAATAGAGGATGCACATAAAAGCATCTGGCGTGTTTTTCAAGCCCCCGGGTCCAGGTCTCAAAACACGAAGCTGGCCATGTGGGATCCAGATGCCTTAACCAACACACCATCTGCTGGCTCAGGACTGCCGCTTTTGACAGTTACTCCCCAACCAGAACTGCTGGCAGAATCCTGTACTGTACTGCTATGATCAATGCCCACTAAAGGGAGTGATTTCTGTGTACTAATGGAACTGGCATGTGTACGTGCTGCCCACTATCCCACATCCTGGGTCTCAGTCGGAATTCTCACTTTCTCTCTCTGCCTCTATGGTGAGCGTGTGCGCTCTATAGCACATTGAAAACTAATAAGAGGACGCTGGCAGGTGGTGTGGTAGTTAAGGGCGCTGAATTCCCACATAGCCAACCATGGTTCAGGTCCTAGACCTGGCAGTTTGCTTTCTCACTCTCTTTCTGTCCCTCTCCGGTAAAATTTAAATAAACACATACAATTAAAAAAAATAATTCTTAAAAAAAAAAGCTATAACGGACCAGCAGGTAGCACAGTGATTGGGATGCTGGACTTCCACACGACCAACCATGGCTTGAGTCCTGAATCCAGCAGCTTAAAACTCACACTGGGAATACGTATGTGAGTGCCCAAAATCTTTTTTTTTTTTTTTAAGAGAGATTTTTGCTATAGGGCACATGTGCTCACCAGAAAGACAGAGAGAGATAGAGATACAGAAAGAGAGAAATCACCCTCCAGCGGAGGATGGCCATGCCACAATTCCTTCTCTTCCATTCTCCTCTTAGGATCTTGGGCACGCACACACACGCACCCAGCGTGAGTTTAAGCCACTGGGTCTAGAACTTAAACCACGGTCGACTACATGAAAGTCAAGGAACATAGCCAACTGCTGGTCCTGCATGCCCAAAATCTTAAAAGCAGAATGGAAGAAAAGGAACTGGGGTGTGATCATCTCCCAGGGGGTGGGGTAGGGGAGGATTTCTCCACTTTCTGTCTGTCTCTCTCTGGTGAGCTCACAGGCCCTAGAGCAAAACTCTCTCTCTCTCAAAAAAAAAAAATAATAATAGGGACCAGCAGACGGCATAATGGTTACATGGCTGGACTCCCATAGTTGATCACGATTAAAGTTCTGCACCTACCAGCTAAACACTCATGCTAAGGGCACCAGGAGGTGGTGTGGTCGACTACATGGGAGCCCAGCAACATAGCCATTACACTAACTACTGGTTCCCATAAATAAATAATTCTTTAAAAATTCCTCACACTTGGGACCAGCAGTTAGCGTAATGGCTATGTCGCTGGACTCCCACGTAGTCGACCGTGGTTCGTGTCCCGGACCCGGTGACTTAAAACTCACGCCGGGCACGTGTGCGTGCGTGCCCAAGATCCCGAGAGGAGAATGGAGGAGAAGGGATTGCGGCGTGACCATCCCCCCTGGGGTGTGATTTCTTGCTTTCTGTCTCTCTGTCTCTCTGTGTCTGTCTGGCGAGCGCACGCACCCTATAGCAAAAACCTCTCCAAAAAAAAAACTTCACACTGGACTCATGTCCATGCATGCCAAAAGTCCCAAAAGGAAAATGGAAAAGAAGGGATAATGGTGTGGCCATCCCCCTTTGGAGGTGATTTTTTTGCTTTGTCTCTCTGGCAAGTGCACACATCCTGTAACAAAAATCTCTCTAAAATAATAATAATAATAAAGTTAAAAACATAATTAAAAAAAAAAAAAAGGGCAGCCTGGGGCCAGCAGACGCCTTGGCCAACCAGGATTCGAGCCCCAGGTCCAGCAGCTTGAAAATCAAGCCAGGCAGATGTGCATGCCAGCCTAAAATTACAAGAGGAAAATGGAAGAGAAAGTACTACAGCACGGTCATCCCCCCAGAGGATGATTTCTCACTTTGTCTGTCTCCCCAGGAAGTCATGCACCCTAAAGCAAAAATCTCTCCCCCCAAAAAGCTAAATTAGAGTGATTCCAACAATTGTGGTTTAGAAAAACTTCTTTAAGTTCATTTATTTTATTTATGATAGAGTACATGTGCACACATATGTGGAGAGAAGCACCCCAAAAGGGTCCGGACATACCATGATTATCTGGCATAATTTGGGTCACCTGGGAAAGGAATCCAAACCCATGGTAGGAACTGTGGCTTCTAGCACCAGTTAGGAATGGAGCTAAATGTGCCACACAGGCAGGGGAATTCTCTCCCTTTATTCTATCACCCAATTAACCATTCCCAGTTCTCTCATCTTTAAAAACATTTTGCCTCTTTTGGGGCCAGCAGGTGGCATGGTGGTTATGGCACTGGACTCCCATGTGCATGGCTTCTATGGTTTGGGTCCCAGACATGGTGGCTTGCTTTCTCACTTTCTCTCTCTCTGTCTCTCTCTCTCTCGCTCTCTCTCTCTGTCTCTCATCAAATTAAAAATAGTAATAAATAGAAGTAATTCTTTGGGAACCAGCAGTTAGCGTAATGGCTATGTCGTTGGACTTCCACGTAGTCAACCACGGCTCAAGTCCTGGACCCGGTGGCTTAAAACTCACGCCGGGCGCATGTGCGTGCATGCCCAAGATCCTGAGAGGAGAATGGAGGAGAAGGGATTGTGGCGTGGCCATCCCCCGTGGGGGGTGAGTTCTCACTTTTTGTCTTTGTCTCTCTGTCTGGCGAGCGCACGCGCCCTATAGCGAAAACCTCTCCAAAAAAAAAGTAAGTTCTATGGCATATAGAGAAGAGGTACTCCAGACATATTTATATTTTCCACCAGCATAGTTAAATGGTATCTACTTTAAAAGTGTAAGTAGTAGGACCAGCAGTTAGTGTAATGGCTAAGTTGCTGGACTCCCATGTAGTCGACCGGAGTTCGCGTCCCAGACTCGGTGGCTTAAAACTCACGCCAGGCGCATGTGTGTGCCCAGGATCCTGAGAGGAAAATAGAGAAGGGATTGCGGCATGACCATCCTCCCTGGGGGGTGATTTCTCACTTTGTCTCTCTGTCTCTCTCTGTCTGTCTGGTGAGCACACGCACCCTATAGCAAAAATCTCTCTCTCAAAAAAAAAAAAAGTGTAAGTAGTATACACTTTCTAAAAGCCACTGATGTGCACAAGACATACACACAAGTTTGTATATGCAGAATTGGTTCCATGAATGAAAAACTGAAAACAACCTACAAGCCCATTTTAGTGAATCGTTAAATAAAATGCAGTTTCTCTTACCAAGGAATATTATAACTATAAGAAAAAACAGTCCCAGCACAGCACTACATGCTGTACACAGCTGCTTGCATGATGAGGCCACATGGGAGGCCCAAGTTAGATTCCTGACCCACCCTGAAAAACTGGGTGTCTGTAATTACACTTGTAATCAGCTATGCAGGAAGGAGGCAGGAGGACCGTAACCTCATAGCCAGTGCAGATGCTGAGACAGGAGGATCAAGACACTGCAAGATCCTATGGAGGAAAAAACAAAACAAAACAAAAAAACAAACAAACAAAAAACCAGAAGATAACCACACTCCCGCACACAAAGAAGAAAAGAACCAAAGAACAGAGAGACCTATGTACAATAACATGGACGTGTTCCAACCATGTTGTTCACTGAAAAAAAAAATTGTACAACAATAAGCATTTTATCATTATGTTAACACATGAAATCATTGTACATTAAAAAATATGTATCTTATAAGGTTTTACCATAGGACATATGCACTAGCTGGACAGAGATTTGAGAAAGTGAGAAATCCCTCCCCAAGGGGATGGCCATGTCACAATCCACAATTCTCCTCCATTCTCCTCTCAGGATTTTGGGCATATGCACTCTGCAAGATCCTCAAGCCTCCAAGTCTAGGACTGGAACTATGGTTGACCATGTGGGAGTCCTGCCCCTTAACCACCACGCCACCTGCTGGCCCCACTAAAATTTATTTTAAATAATTAGGAGGAAAAAAAAGGAGGGCTGCTCCTGTAATTAGCACAGCAGTTAGACACTAAGCAAAGACAGGCAAATCCCCCATGGTCGACCAGGGTTCGAGTCCTTCCTCTGGCAGCATGGAAAACATGCTGGGTGCACTTGCATGTGCCTTTGCATGTGCCCAGAATCTTGATGGAATACAGATGGGAAGTAAAAGGATGCAGTACTTTCATGTTTCTCTCTCTCCCCCACTTCCCCTCTCTCATTGTCTCCCTCACTCCCGCCTTCCCTCAGGGGTAGCCCATGCCCTGATAGTTCACCTGGCTGAGTCCTACACAGCTGACCTCGTGTAGGTTCACGCCCTAAACCCAACAGCTTGAAAAATACACCAGGTACATGTTTGAGCATAACCAAAATCCTGACAGAAGAGATTGTGGGGTGACTATTTCGCCACTGAAGGAAGGATAAGCTTTCTCACCACCCCCTGCCATCCCGCTCTCTGTTGAGCACATGTGGATTTTGGCAAAAACTTAAAACAAAAACAAAAAGCAAACAAATCACCATACATATAACTATATAGGTACATATAATAAAGCCACATGCAAGGGTTGGAAGGTTACAACATCAACCTGTTAACAGAACTACAAATTAGTAAAAAGTTGCCAAATGGGAAGGTATGCAAAGAATGGACAGGAATAGTTAAATTATGAAATACCACTTGGGGCCCAATAGCCCTGTAGCCTAGAGGTTAAGGCAACTGGATCCCACATTGCTGATTACAACTCAAATCCTGGCCCCAGTGGCTTAAAAACCCGTTGGGTTCTTGTGCATGAATGCCTTAAATCCTAACAAAAAAGGGCAAATGGAGCACAAGGTATTACAGTTTGACTATGCCCACTTGAGAATGCCTTTACTCCCTCTCTCCTATGTCTGTCTCTCTCTGATAAGCACACATCCTTTGGAAATCTAGACAGAAAAAAAAGGGAAAAATATATCAGAGGCCAGCAGGTGGCGTGGTGGTTAAGACGCTAGACTCTCACAGGGCTGACCACAGTCCAAATACTCAACAAGCTGGCTTGAAAATCAGGCTGGGCACATGTGCATGTGTACCTAAAATCCCAGAGGAATGGAAGAGAGGAGACTGCGGCATAGCCAACCCCCCCAGGGGGTGATTTCTCACTTTCCCTCTCCCTCTCTCTGTCTCCTCTGGTGAGCACATGAGCCTATTGGCAAAAACCTAAAATAAAACACACACACACACACACACACACACACGTAAAAACACAACACACAGAACTGCCTAGAATTAATAATCAGTGCACTGCTATAATTCCTATCATTTTGTTCAAGAGTAGGCAATTCTTATCAAAGGCCTTAAATGCATACATTCTTGTTTCTTTTTTCTTTCCTTTTTTTTTTTTTTTTTTTAAGGGATTTTTCCTCAGGGTACGTGTGCTCACTGGAGAAAGAGTGAGGAGGAAAGTGAGAAATTACCCTCCCTGGGGTAAGGCACAATCCTTTCTTCGTTATCCTCCTGGGATACCTGGCATGAGTTTTAAGCCACGGGGTCTATACTTGAACTGCAGTAGGTCATGTCAGGGAGTCCAGCGTAACAGCTACGCCATCTGCTTACCCAACTACATATATTCTTTGGTCTAGAAATTCTACCTATCAGATTTACTCAAAAGAAACAAATATACAAAAATGTAAGTACAAGAATGTTTACCACATTAACTTTATAATGGTACGAAATAAGAAACATCCATCCAGAGTTTATGTTCAAAAACCACTGCTCATTAATGAAACAGAATATCCTAGGGCCTTAAAAATCTCCAGATTTTACTCAGATGGGGTAATGATTACATCACTGAGCTCCCACATAGTTGACCATGGTTCAAGTCCCAGACCCAGAGGCTTGAAACCTACACGAGGCACATGTGCATGCATGTCCAAAATCCTGAGAGGAGACTGGAGAAGGGAGTGCACCATGGCCATCTCCCTTGGGAGGTGATTTCTCGCTTTCCGTCTCTCTGTCTGTATCTCTCCAGCAAGTGCAAGTGCACTGCAGCAAAAAATCTAAAAAAAAAACAAAACCATCTAATGTAGGGGGTCCAACAGGTGGCATGGTGGTTGAGGACGTTGGACTCCCACATGGCTGACCATGGTTCAAGTCCTAGATCTGGCAGCTTGTTCTCACTTCCTCCCTGCCCCCTCCTCTCTCTCTCTGTCCCTCTCTGTTCAAATTAAAATTAATTAATTTTTTTAATGTTATGGGGGGTGGCAGGTGGCATGATACCTGAGGCTCTGGACTCCTCCCACACTGACTGGTTAGAAACCCAGATCTCACAGCTTGCTTTCTCACTTTCTCTTTATTATTATTATTTTTTTTTGGAGAGGTTTTTGCTATAAGGGACAGAAAGCGGGAAATCTATGTGGGAGTCCAGCGACATAGCCATTACGGTAACTGTTGGTCCCTCACTTTCTCTTTCATATCTCTCTGGTCAATTATAAAGAAAATAAAATAAATAGTTACATTTTTTAAAATGTTATGGGAGAACAGCAGATTGCACAGTGGTTATTAAGGCACTGGATTCCCACGTGATTGACCACAGTTCCAAGTTCTAGAACCAGTGGCTTGAAAATCACTGGACCAGCAGTTGGCGTAATGGCTATGTCACTGGACTCCCACATAGTCGACCGTGGTTTGCGTCCCGGCCCCGGTGGCTTAAAACTTACACCGGGTGCATGTGCGTGCGTGCCCAAAATCCCGAGAGGAGAATGGAGGAGAAGGGATTGCAGCGTGGCCATCTCCCCTGGAGGGTGATTTCTCGCTTTCTGTCTCTATGTCTCTCTCTGGCTGGCTGGCAAGTGCACGCGTCCTATAGCAAAAACCTCTCCCCCCAACAAAAAAAAAAATGAAAAGAAAATCACTCCAGGAGTGTGTGGTGTGTGAGTGCCCAAAATCTCAAGAGGAAAACAGAGGGAAAGGGATTGTGTCAGTAAGTGGTATAGTGGTTAAGGCGATGGACTCCCACAGAGCCAAGCACAGTTCAAATCCCAGATCTGGTGGCTTGAAAAATCATTCTGGACAAGTGTGTGCATGCCCTAAAAGCCCAAGAGGAAAATGAAGGAGTAGGGACTGCAGTGTGGCCACCCCTCAGGGGGGTGGGGGGGATTTCTCACTTTCCCTCTCTGTCTCTTCTCCAGCAAGCATATGTGCTCTATGACAAAAACCTAAGTTATGTTGTTGCTGTACTATATATATAGTTATGAAGCCTACCATCATGGTTGCCTCTAACTAACCATCAACAGATTTTTCTGTTTTGTTTTTTTTGTTTTTTTTTTTTAATCCTAAGGTTTTTGCCATAGAGTGAGTTCATCAAAAAGACACGGAAAGAGACAATGAGAAGGAAAGTGAGAAATTATCCCCCAGGGAGGATGGCACAATCCCTTCTCTCCAACCTCCTTCTGGGATTTTTGGCATGCACATACGTGTGCCCAGCATGATGTTCAAGCCTTTGGGTCTGAGACTCAAATCACATAGCCAGCCATCTAGGATCTAGCCATCTTAACCACCACACTGCTGGTTAGCCCTAGATATGAGTTTAATTCACTGTTACTATGGTTTAATAAAAACTTCCATTAAAGTCTTTCCCTTTCCACAGAATTAAATGCTGGAGCCCCACAGTTAAACAAAATATTAAAGGAAGTAAATTCTCCAAGGGCACACTAAGACTATCTGCAACTATACATGCAGTATGCAAGCACACAAAAATCACCAGTCTATCCATAAAAAATAAACACCACCACCTCTATTTTCTAAGCAGTATGCAAGGGGTGTCTGCAAAGAGTTCATGGAAAAATTGTGTTATGAAAAACGATGCATGGATTTCAATTTGTTCTGCATCAAAATATAAAGTTGTCCTTTAATTCTATTTCCCATGAACTTTCAAGTCCCCTTAAATGTCATCCCCAAATAAGCCAAAAACAGTGCTGACAATTAAGTGATTTTAAGTTAAATCATATCTGGAGAGATATATAAAAGGAGAAAATAAAAACATCAAATTCTTGTCAAAATGGTAACTTACTGTCCTAAGAAATAACAAAATTCACATTAAAACCAAGAATTAGAAAAAAAAAGTCACCATAATTATGGTCTAACCATCTCTTTGGAAAATATAACCTTTTGTTTTACTTACCTATTTACTATCAGAAACAGAAATCCCATGCCACTTAACCCCATAAATGCTGTAAAACAGAAATAAAATGTATAAATTGATTAAATGTCTTAGCCCCACAGTAGATCGATTGTCCAGGCTCAATTATTACATCTCCAACATTAAACAGACCACAGAATTAGAACTACTTTTTGGAAAAAAAAAAAGGGGGGGGGACCAGCAGTTGGTGTAATGGTTATTTCACTGGACTCCCACGTAGTCGACCACGGTTCAAGTCCTGGACCTGGTGGCTTAAACTCACACTGGGCGCATGTGCATGCGTGCCCAAGATCCCGAGAGGAGAATGGAAGAGAAGGGATTGCAGCGTGGCCATCCCCCCAGGGGGTGATTTCTCACTTTCTATCTCTGTCCTTCTGGCAAGCACATGCGCCTTATAGCAAAAACCTCTCCCCACACACACACACACACACACAAAAGGAAAGGAAAACAAAAAGAACACACAGTGGACTTCTGATCTCTTCTAAAAAGTAAGTCATCATATAAACCAGGATTTTTTTTTTTTTGGAAAGATTTTTTTCACTATAAGGCACATGCGCTCGCCAGACAGACAGAGAGACACATAGAGACAGAAAGCGAGAAATCACCCCCCAGGGGGGATGGTCACGCCGCAATCCCTTCTCCTCCATTCTACTCTTGGGATCTTGGGCACGCATGCACACGCGCCCGGCGTGAGTTTTAAGCCACTGGGTCCGGGACGCGAACCGCGGTAGACTACGTGGGAGTCCAGCAACATAACCATTACGCTAACTGCTGGTTCCCGACCAGGATATTTTTTGAGAATAAAACAGGATAAGACACATCTGTTTCAGAAAACACATGTACATTATGATCATGCAGCGCAAACTGGGAAATATGGTCATCTTACCTGTTTTGCAGTAAATAGCATAAAATTTTGGTTTACTGTGTGCTACAAAATCCCTGCATTACTACAGACTTTCCTGCTCCAACAAGAAAATTCCTTTCTTTTCTCTCAATCATACATAAACCCAATAGAACTCCTCATGCCAGGAGGTTGGCTTTATGCTTTAGTTCATACCTTACCTACAATAATATTCATCTAAAGTACTCCTCTGTAGTTTAAAACTAATCACTTGGGGCCAGCAGGTAGCATGGTGGACTCCCACATGGCTGATTCCGGTTCAAGTCTCGGATTTGGCAGCTTGCTTTCTCACTTTCCCTCTCTCTCTCTCTCACACACACACACACATGCACACTCACTCGCTCTGTCCCTCGCTGGTCAAATTAAAAAAAATAAAGTTAAATAAACTAATTCTTAATAACAACAAGAAATAAAAAACAACCAATCATATATTTACAGACTAATTCGCTTGTTTGGCCTGCCCAAAATCAGAGCAAATCAGTAATAAGGCTGGGATTAAAACATTCATCTTACCCGGTGAAACCAATAGCTCAATAGATTTTCCAAAAATATTTGCTATGTAGAGCTCAAATTTCAGTGTTTTTTTGTGAGGCAACTACTTATCTCTAAATAACATGCATCAGGAGACAGCTGTTCTAAGGATTAAATGATACTGTATGTCAAGCCTAGACTGTATCATAGCTTAAACATCAGAAACACATTTAACTCTGTCAGGAGACATTATTCTCAAATTACAGATAGAACTTGAAGCTTAGAGAAACTGTATCATCTGCCTCAGGTCATATAACTAACATTTGAACCCAGGATACTAAAACCCTTAAAGAAAATCACTGTGCATAATACGAAACATGTATGTTTTCAAGATGAGAAACCTGCCTCGTGTACAGCATTCAACTTTTGCTTCAGCAAAGCAGATTACAGGAATGATAAATCAAAATGCTACAAGCATTATCAGAACCAAAGGGTCATTTTCCACTTCCATTTATGAATATCCAAGGACCAGCAGATGGCATAATGTTTACATCACTAGACTCCCACATAGTCGACTCCAGTTCGAGTCCCAGACCCGGCAGCTTAAAACTTGTGCCAGGTGTGCGTGCATGTGTGCCCAAAATCCTGAGAGGAAAATGAAAAAGGGATTGCAGCATGGCCATCCCCCTGGACAGTGATTTCTCACTTTCTGTCTGTCTCTCTGGCAAGCACACATGCCCTACGAGATAGCCAAAGAGGTTAGAAACCTTTTTCTGTAAATTTATAATGATAGCTGGATTAGCGAGGTTTTCAATGGTATTTACTTTCTTGTCTTATTACTATTAGTTCTAGGGTTTTGTTGTTGTTGTTTGTTTTTGTTTGTTCATTTTGCTATAGAGCACAAATGCTTGCCAGAGACAGAAAAGATGAGAAAAATCCCCCCCGAGTGAATGGCCACACTACAATCCCTTCTCCTCCATTCTCCTCTCAGGATCTTGGGCACATACACACATGCACCTGACATGATTTTCATGCCACCAGAGCTAAAACTAGAACTACAGAATCAGCCATGTGAGATCCAGCACCTTAACCTCCACACCACCTGCTGACCCCAAGTCTCTACTTTCTACTACCCTGTAGAAAGTAGAGACTAATACTTCATTACTAAATACAGGGTCAAAATCTTGTTTTTTAAACTCCAAAGCAAAAAAGCACAAAACAATGGATTTGAAATGTTCATTCTAGTATTAAGGATTACTTGCACTACCTGAGAACATAAAGCTGGTGGATACACTAGACTCCCACATAGTCGACTCCAGTTCGAGTCCCAGACCCGGCAGCTTAAAACTTGTGCCAGGTGTGCGTGCATGTGTGCCCAAAATCCTGAGAGGAAAATGAAAAAGGGATTGCAGCATGGCCATCCCCCTGGACAGTGATTTCTCACTTTCTGTCTGTCTCTCTGGCAAGCACACATGCCCTACGAGATAGCCAAAGAGGTTAGAAACCTTTTTCTGTAAATTTATAATGATAGCTGGATTAGCGAGGTTTTCAATGGTATTTACTTTCTTGTCTTATTACTATTAGTTCTAGGGTTTTGTTGTTGTTGTTTGTTTTTGTTTGTTCATTTTGCTATAGAGCACAAATGCTTGCCAGAGACAGAAAAGATGAGAAAAATCCCCCCCGAGTGAATGGCCACACTACAATCCCTTCTCCTCCATTCTCCTCTCAGGATCTTGGGCACATACACACATGCACCTGACATGATTTTCATGCCACCAGAGCTAAAACTAGAACTACAGAATCAGCCATGTGAGATCCAGCACCTTAACCTCCACACCACCTGCTGACCCCAAGTCTCTACTTTCTACTACCCTGTAGAAAGTAGAGACTAATACTTCATTACTAAATACAGGGTCAAAATCTTGTTTTTTAAACTCCAAAGCAAAAAAGCACAAAACAATGGATTTGAAATGTTCATTCTAGTATTAAGGATTACTTGCACTACCTGAGAACATAAAGCTGGTGGATAACATGAACAAACCCACATTAATTAAAATACAAAACAATCAAATACCAGTATTTATATTGATAGTTATTAGTTTTTTATATACCATAATTTGAAGTACCTTGGGGGTACTTTTACATCTGTATGCTCACTCCTGAGCATTTTATTCTACTTTTCCCACATTTTTGCTACTTCATTTTCAGTCAAGTATATCTATTACAGGTTGAGTATCCCTTACCCAAAATGCTTGGGACCTGAAGTGTTCAGATTTTTTAGGATTCTGGAATATTTGCATATAGAAGAGCTATTTGGGGATGGAACCCAGCCTAAATATGAAATTGTGTTTGTTTCACGTAGACCATACACATATACCCTGAAGGTGATTTTATACAATATTTGTGTACTGCAGCATTTTTTTTCACGCATGCATTCACCAAAACAGAGAGAAAGTGAAAAGCACTCCTTAGGGAGCATGGCCACCCTGCAATCCCCTCTCCTCAGTCTCCTCTCCTCCTCTCTGGATTTTGGACACATACACACGGTATATTTTTTCAAGCCAACAGGGCTGGTACTCAAGTTATACATTCAGTCATCTGAGATCCAGCCACCCTAACCACACCATCAGCTGCCCCTATTGAGTATTTTTTTGTTTTTATTTTACTTTTGTCATCGGATGTATTCACTTGTTGGAGCTAGAGAGAAGAAAGCACCCCCTGGGGGTATGACCACACCAAACTCCTTCTATTTCACTCTCCCCTCAGGATTTTAGGCACTCATGCACATGCACCCAGAGTGTTTCTCAAGCTGCCAGAACTGGTACCCAAGTAGCAGTCAGCCCTCTGGAAACCAGCTCCTTTAACCATTATTCCACCTGCAAGACCCCCATTGCAGTATTTTGACTGCTACCCCTCACATGAGGTCAAATGCAGAATTTTCCATTTGTAGAATCCTGGTAATGCTCAATTTCGGATTTTGAAATATTCCGGATTTTAGATTTCCAGATCGGGGATCCTCTATCTGTACTTAGCAATGTTTTCATTCATTTAAAAATATTGCATGCAGCTCAAGTAAAGATTCAAAAATCAAATCACTCTCAAAACACTCAGCTACTTACTTACTCGTAACTTTTTTTTTTTTTTTTAATTTAGGTTTTGGTCATAGAGTACATGCACTCACCAGAGAGAGAGAAAAGTGAATCTCTCCGAGGGATGGCCATGCCACAATCCCTTCTCTTCCATTTTCCTCCCAGAATTTGGGCAGGAACACACGTGCCTGACTTGATTTTAAGCCACAAAGTATGGGGCTTGAACCACGGTAGACCATGTGAGACTCCAATGCCTTAACCACATCTCCTGCTGGCCCTAACTTACTCGTAACTTTTCTTGGCAATCATTTCACAATTTGTTTGTTCATTTTGTACCTCTTATAAAGTTCATTTTCAGGGACCAGCAGGTAGCATGGTGGTTGAAGTGCTGGACTCACACATGGCTGATCACAGTTTAAACCCTGGACCCAGTGGCCTAAAAATCATGCTGGGCACCTGTGCATTCCTACCCAAAACGCTAAGAGAAAAATTTTAGCAGGGCTACCGCCCCTAGAGGATGATCTCTCATTTTCTTTCTTACTGTCTCAGTCTCCCAGCAAGTGAACCTGATCTATGGTAAAAACCTTAAAAACAAACAAACAAAAGTTCATTTTCAATCAGTGATAGGAGATCATTTTTTTTTTTCTTTTTAAGAGAGATTTTTGCTATAGGGCATCCGCTCACCAGAGACACAGAGACAGGAAGGGAGAAATCACCCCCCTGGGGGGATGATGGCCACATTGCAATCCCTTCTTTATTCTCCTCTTGGGAGTTTGGGCACGCATGCACACAGGCATGGCATAAATGAGTTTTAAGCCACAGGGTTGAGGACCTGAACCAGCTGACTACACGGGAATTCAGTGATGTAACCATTATGCCATCTGCCAGTCTCAGGTAGCTGGTTTTATATCTACATCTACATCTATATCTATACTTAAGAATTATTTATTAATACTAGCAGATGGCGTAATGGCTACCTCACTGGACTCTCATGTAGTCGACCGCAATTGGAGTTCCAGACTTCGTGGCTTAAACTCACGCGGGGCATGTGTGCATGTGTGCCCAAGATCCCGAGGAGGATGGAGGAGAAGGGATTGCGGCGTGGCCATCCCCCCAGGAGGTGATTTCTAGTTTTCTATCTCTCTGTCTCTCTCTGTCTTTCTGATGAGCACACATAACCTATAGCAAAAAGCTCTCAAAAAAAAAAATTTAACTTAATTATTACTTATAGCCTTAACCACCACACCACCTCCTAGTCCCCTGACATAAAATTTTAGACATTATGAAAAACAAAAGATTGCCATGTGGTCAACCTCAGTTCAAGCCTCAGACCCAGAGGCTTAAAACTCACACCAGGTACATGTGCATGATTGCTTAAGATCCCAAGAGGAGAATGGAGATAAGACTTTGGCATGACCATCTCCACTGGGGGGTGATTTCTCACTTTCTGTCTGTCTCTGTCTCTCCATCAAGCACATACATACCCTATAGCAAAAAACTCTTTAAAAAAAAGGGGGGGGGGGGGGGACCAACAGTTAGCATAATGGCTC
>NW_006205509.1:1317928-1346975 GCF_000334495.1 Tupaia belangeri chinensis
CGCGGTTCAAGTCCTGGACCTGGTGGCTTAAACTCATGCCAGGTACGTGTGCGTGCATGCCCAAGATCCCAAGAGGAAAATGGAGAAGAGATTGCGGCGTGGCCATCCCCCCTGGGGGGTGATTTCTTGCTATCTCTGTTTCTCTCTGTCTTTCTGGCGAGTGCATGTGCCCTACTGCAAAACAAAACAAAACAAAACAAACAAACAAACAAACAAAAAACTCACTTCTCCAAAAAAAGGGGCTGGTGGAGGGGCGGGGGAGCAAAACAGTTGTAACCAGGAGATAGCATAATGGCTATGTGGCTTAACTCTCACATAGCTGACGTGGTTTGAGTCCCAGACCCAAAGGCTTAAACTCACATTGGGCACATGTGCATGCACGCCCAAAGTCCAGAGAGACGAATGGAGAAGAAGGGATTGCGGTGATTTCTCCTTTTCTGTTTCTGTCTCTCCAGCGAGCACACAGTCCCTTTAGCAAAAATCTCTCAAAAAAAAAAAAAAAAAAAAAAAAAAAGAGAAAAAAAAGAGCAAAAAAGTTCAGTCAGACAAAATTATTTTTAAATTATGTTAGAAAATTGACTGTAGGAATAAACAAGGAATTGTTTAATGGATACAGAGTTTCAGTTTTACAAGATGAAAAGGGTTCTGGAAAAGCATGGCTGCACAACAATGTAAACTTACTTAATACCTTGAACTCTGCACTTAAAATCAATTAAGTGGGGCCAGCAGGTGTGGTGGTTAAGGTGCTAGACCTCCACAAGGCCAACTGCAGTCTGAGTCCCAGACCTGGTGATTTCACTTCCCCCCTCTGCCTCTCTGGTCAAGTTGAAATAAGAAAAAATAGTAATAATAAATAGTTCTGGAAAAGCATGGCTGCACAACAATGTAAACTTACTTAATACCTTGAACTCTGCACTTAAAATCAATTAAGTGGGGCCAGCAGGTGTGGTGGTTAAGGTGCTAGACCTCCACAAGGCCAACTGCAGTCTGAGTCCCAGACCTGGTGATTTCACTTCCCCCCTCTGCCTCTCTGGTCAAGTTGAAATAAGAAAAAATAGTAATAATAAATAAAATTAAATAAATAATTATTTTTAATAATGAAAGAAGGGCTAGCAGGTGATGTGATGGTTAGGGGCACAGGACTCCCACGTGGCTGACCATGGTTCGAGTCCCAGGCCTGGTGGCTTGCTTTCTCACTCTCCCCGCCACCCCCCACCTCTAGTCAAATTAAAATAAATGAATGAATACATAAAATTAAATAAAATATATTTTTTTTAATGAAAAAAGAAAATCTGAACTTCACAATATTAGAAAAATTGCAATCTATTTCCTTAGTAATCAAAAATTTAAATAACCTGGTAGCATTCAGATAAAGGAAGCCCAGTGCTATTTTAAACTTATAGAAGTTGAAAAGAAATTTAAGTCAGGTCATGTTAGGCAACTTTGTCAATTATCCAAACTTTTTTACTTCTTCCCAAAGCCAAATACTGTTTGTATCTCCTTCAGAAGCAATAATAAAACAAAATTACTGAAGGCAGTATAGTCCCTTCTTTGCACTAGGCTAGAAAAAGTTTTACCTAAACATGACTTAAAAATGATTGGGCCGGCAGGTAGTGTAGTGGTTAAAGCACTGGACTGCTAACAGCCAACTCTGAAAGCTTGCTTTTTCACTCTCCCTCTCTCTCTGTTCAAATTGAAGAATTTAAAAAAAAAAAAAAAAAAAAAGACTGCATGGGCGGTTTTAGTGGCTGGATTCCCATATGACTGATCCAGCTGGAGTCCTGACCCAGTGGTAAATCACGCCAGGTATGTGTGGGTGTGTGCCCAAGATTTTAAGGGGAGAATGGGGAACGGACTGCAGTATGGCCATCACCCTGGGGGTGACTTCTTACTTTCTCATTCTCTGTACTTCTCTGTTTCTCTCCTCTCTGGTGAGTATGCATGTCCTATAGCAAAAATCTTTAAAAAAAAAAAAAAAAAGAAATCCTTGTCACCAGATGATTTCTATTGCAACAACCTAAGTCACCTAGTGACTTAATTCTGGCTTCAACAATCACTAGTTGCAACAAGGCAAGTTTAAGTTCTCTGTGCCTTAGTTTTCTCATCTCTAAAATGGGACTAATAAATGAGGCTTGAGCGGATATGGAGGTGTACATATACATACACAAACATCTAAGTATGTATATTTGTATGTATGCAAAAACAACGTGCTGACACACAGTAAGCACCTACCTCACAGGTGTATATCACTATTATTATAACATTACTGTTAATGGTATTATCTGTCTCACTGATTCCAGTTATAAACTAGTTGAGCTGGAATCTCTCCAGAAAAATGCACATAACATTGTGAACACAACTACAGAGGATTCATGGATCTCAATCTTCCCAAGGTTATCCATAGGCAACTAGATTTAGTAAAGAGATCTTTAAAAAAATATGTAATTATCTATTTTATTTATTGTCATTACGTTTTAAATTTGCTATAGGGCACATGTGCTCACCAAACAGAGAAAGGGAAAGTGAGAAAGCAAGCGACTGCCAGGCCTGCAGCTCAATCTGCAGTCCACCATGAGGGAGTCCAGCACCTTAACCACCACAATACCTGCTGGCCCCAATAGAGATGTTAACCTCTTTTGTGCTATAGGCCTCTTTAGCAGTCCAATTGATCTATGAGTCTCTTCTTAGAATGTTTTCAAACATATGAAATACAAAGGATTACAAAGTAAACAATTGTATTTGAAATATTATAAAAATATTTTAAAGTTTCTAGCCAGTACATAACGTGGTGGTTAAGGATGCTGGACTCTCACATGGCCTACTGCAGTTCAAGTCCCGGACCTGGCAGCTTGCTTGCTCACTCCCCCCCCCCTTCACTCTGTCCCTCTCTGGGAAAAAAAGTAAAGTTAAATAAAACAATTCTTTAATTTTTTTAAAAAAATTTCTAACAGTAATAAATATGCTTTACTAATACACAAAATATGATTTTTAAACATACAATAGCAAGGAGCAATGAGTATAAACAATATTTCAAGATACTTGCAGAAACTAATACTACAGAAAAATATGTGATTTTTTTCTTCTTGATGACAAAGTCACACTGTTCCCTCCAATGAAATTTAATGAACTTTCATCTCTTGTCAATCTAGATTTTAGTTATGAGCTAGGGAAAATAAAAAGACTTTTTTTCCTTCAACAACAAAATAAGAAGACAATTTTTTTCTTCAACAAATTTTTCTTCTTCCTCAATTCTTTCCAGGAACAAAATTATTTAATAAAATATAGTCCCTTCTCTGTAATACCACACTAGAAAAAGTTATACCTACATATGACTTAAAATAGGAGTTCCTTTATCTGAGTCTATCTAGATTAAGACCTTGGCTTGGGGGAAAGTACAGAAATAAGTTTTGGAGCCAGTGACTTATGTTCTAGAAGTCAGACTTCAGACTTTAGTCCCCACATTATTTACACTTGAATGACCTTAAACATCCAACTTCTGAGCTTCAGTTCTACCACTTAGAATAGTAATTCCTGTATCATGAGCTTATAAGGCTCAAATATTAATGAAATGCCAAATGACCTGTTTTTGTGTGTTTCTGACATTTTAATACCATATATTTGGCCCCAAATAGTTAATGATATTAATATTCAACAAAACTATATGAAAAAATAAATGTATTGATTTACAAATAAAACAATGAATTAATGGAGATACTAACTTCAAATAATACAGTAGTTTAGGGAAGACATGGTAAAGTATGCCTACACTAGAGAGAAAGATCTGAATTGCTAAAAGCCTATCCATGATTTCACATCAGAATGACCTGACCTAAATCCCAGTTCCAGAAATTTTACCAAGTTATTTACTTAACCTCTCAAGATTCAGTTGTCTCGTCTATAAAATTTGGCAAAGTTGCTCTAGAGACAGGAGAGGACCTAGCTGAAACATTCAATAAAGGAATCATTACTACAGTTCACATTTTAATAAAGCCAAGCAATCAATCTGAAACTGAAGAGTTCACTTTGGAACTCACGTTGATACAAGTCAAACTTACAATGTTCCTTCTGCCTGGCAAAACAACTAACAGTTAAAACTTAGCAGTGTTTGCATGTCACAACATTCCTAAACCAAACTGACACTACTTAAAATCTTTTTTGAGGGACCAGCAGTTGGTGTAATGGCTATGTCGCTGGACTCCCATGTAGCTGACTGGCGGTCCGGGTGGCTTAAACTCACCCGGGGGGCGTGTGCGGGCGTGCCCAAGATCCCCAGAGAAAGAATGGAGGAGAAGGGATTGCTGGCCCTATCCCCTGGGGGGTGATTTCTCGCTGTCTCTCTTTTCTGGCAAGCACACGTGCCCTATAGCAAAAACCTCTCCAAGGGGGGGGTGGGGTGGGGTTGGGCGGGGAACTGACCTTTTTTGATTTCTTATTTTGCTGAAAGAAAACAATGACAAAAAACGATTTTTTAAAAAGTTTGGTCATTTTAAATCTTTTCATGACTTGCCTGGAATGTTCCAATGAATGTTAACTAATATTGGACATACCATATGGTAGGAGTATCTTTTTTAAGCCTAATTTGAAAAGCTCAAATTTATCAGCTACACAGAGTAAAAGGGGGAAAATGTAAGTCATTTATTTACTTTATGCCGAAATATTTAGTAGTAAGACTTCCCTTCCACCCGGAAAAAAAACAAACGCCATAGGCTGACCCTGGCTCCTGATCCCTTATACAACCTGTAAATTCCTTCTCTCACTGAACAGACTCTTTTTATGGGCATAGTTCACAAATGCGAAGTTGCAGCTTTGCTGGTTTGACGTTTACACAATGTAAGAACAATACTATGATCTGGAATCTACTCAAAGCATTAGGCAGACAGTCAGCTGATGCTCATTGCACGTAGGAAAGACAGAAAAAAGAGAAATTAAACTTCGTATCCGTGTAAGGCATATATCCACTAGCTGGAAACTAAAATAAGCCAATAGCAGACGCTCCAGATAAAGTAATAAAAGTATTTCAATCCTTCAAATAACACCACGAAATAAACAAAAACAAAACAAAACAAAACGACTTTTCCTGGACTTTCTTCCATTCTTGGAATTTTCCTTATAAAGGACTTTTAATCGGTGCACAGAACCAATCCCTCACTACGCAGCCGCTGCCTGAGCAACTTTTACAAAAGGTCAAAGCGGTGCCTTTCAAGAACTTCCACACCTACTGGCTTCTCGGCTCACAGTATCTCGCTTTTACCCACAGAACGTTCCACAGACCTAGGGACCGAGGCTGAACAGAATTTGCTAGAGGGTGCTAAAAAGAAGCTTTCGATTTTCCTCTCCTAACATTCAGACCGCAGTTCACCTTCCTCCCTCCGCGCCCCACATGTTGCTTGCCTGGGTCCCAGAGGGCCCCGCGAGGCCTCGCTTCACCCCTAGAACGCGCCCACCTGATTACCCTTTTCTCCAGGAGACTCCGCCCCCGGCCCCCTTCTCTGCCTCCTTTAGGAGGTCCATATGGGACACTTTCTCCCTCCCGGACCCCCGCGCTGCGCCAGACGGCGCTTCGGTCCCGCACGTTGACTCCTCCCGGACCACAGGCCTGACCTCCAACAGCGGCCCGAAATGCTGGGAGCGCGCAGTGGAGCCGTGGGCCTGCATGGCCCAGGTGCTGTGTCAGCCTATCTGCCGGTTCCGCGGCGTGTAGGGCCTGGAAAGTCACATGGCGGTGGGACCGGCCGGCGCCCCAGCACTCCTGCCCTCCTCGGCACGGGACGAGATGACCGAATCTACTCACCTCCACGAAGAGCAACATGTCTCCCTCCGCTGGCCCAATCGTTCCCGCCGCGGCGACTCCAACTGGCTCACAGGCCTGAGCCCCAAACGTAGGATGAGGACAGTCGCCTTGCCCCTCCACCCGGCAGTGGACCTGGCTCCTCCCCCGCCGTCAGCCGCTGCGGCCTGATCCGCCCAGTCCCACCTCCCTTGAAACAGCGACTGTTTCCGGTTCTAGAGAAAAATTGCTTCCGGGAGGAGAGAAAGCACTCGGGCCGCTCAACTTTTGCACTACCTTTTCCAGCAGCAGTGTGGAATGTACTACCATCTGCTGGGAGGGGGGGGTGCGATTAGAAGAAGGCACCATTCTATGACCCGGGGGTGTGTAAAATTTATCGACGCTGTCGTCGCTTGCCAAACAGCTACCGCAGCCCTAATAATGCCTCAGTTTTCATAGTTCAAAATCGAGATCTGATAAAAATCCGGTCTTTTAAGAAATGTACTGCAACGCCCAAACCTTCAGAAAACGAGGTGGCTCGCAGAAAATATAGAAGGAAAAAAAGTACGGTAGTAATAAAGTAGCTGCTACTGTATCTTAAATGTTTACTCTGTGCTTAGCTCTATACCAATGTGATTAATCTTTTTTATCCAATTGTATTTATTATTATATTTTAAATTTGCTATAGGGCACGTATGCTCACCACAGAGAGAAACAAAGTGAGAAAGCAAGTCACCAGATCTGGTACCCAAACCCTAGTGGGCCATGTGACAGTCCAGTGCCTTAACCAACACGCCACCTGCTGGCCCCTAATGTGGTTAATCTTAAAATCGGTTATGCAATAAATTCCATTATTATCATCCTCATTTTTTACAGTTGAAGGAGGCCTCTAAGTTTCCCTTAAACAGGCCTTTAAAATATCCCTCCTTGGGGGCGGGGGGGGGTTATCTCACATGGCCGACCACTGGCTCAAGTACCGGCCTAGCAGCTTGCTTTCTCATTTTCTCTTTCTCTCTCCCTCTCTGGGCAAATTAAAATAAAGTTAACTAAAATTATTCTTAATAATTAATTATTCTTAATAATTTTAGTTAACTTTTTTATTATTTATTTATTTTGATTTGACCAGAAAGGGACAGAGTGAAAGAGGGCGACAGAGAAAGATATCAAGCCACAAGGTCCAAGACTCAAACTGCAGTCAGCCATGTGGGAGTCCAGGGCCCATAACCACCATGCCACCTGCTGGCCCCTAAATAAAATAAATTTTTTAAAAAATTGGGGGGGGAACCAGCAGTTAGCGTAATGGCTATGTCGCTGGACTCCCACGTAGTCGACTGCGGTTCGCGTCCCGGATCCGGTGGCTTAAAACTCACACCGGGCACGTGTGCGTGCGTGCCCAAGATCCCGAGAGGAGGATGGAGGAAAAGGGATTGCGGCGTGACCATCCCCCTGGGGGGTGATTTCTCGCTTTCTGTCTCTATGTCTCTCTCTGTCTGTCTGGCGAGCGCACGCGCCCTATAGCGAAAACCTCTCCAAAAAAAAAAAAATAATATTTTTTTGTCTTAAGCTTGCTTGAATCAGGTATCTATATCTCCACTTGACATAAAGCTAGTTAATAATAGTAATATGCGGGCTGACAAGTGGCATGGTGTATAGAGGTGCTGGATTCCCATGTAGCCACCCATGGTTTGAGTCCCGGACCTGGTGGCTTGCTTTCTTGCTTTCCCTTTCTCTTTCTGGTCAAATTTAAAAAATAATAATAAAAACAAATGGGATTAAATAATAATTCTTTGATAAAAAATAGTCTGGATAGCCTCTTCATTGATGTTCTGTCATTGAGACAAACGAGATGCAATAAACAAAATTAGTTGGTTTTTTTGGAGAGGTTTTTGCTATAGGGCGCTTGCGCTCACCAGAAAGACAGAGAGACAGAGAGACAGAAAGCAAGAAATCACCTTCCGGGGGGATGGCCACGTCGCAATCCCTTCTCCTCCTTTCTCCTCTCAGGATCTTGGACACACATGCACACGCGGCTGGCATGAATTTAAGCTACAGGATTTGAACCATGGTCTACTACATGGGAGTTCAGCAACATAGCCATAATGCTAACTGCTGGTACCACAAAATTAGTTTTAAAAGTTACTTTTATTTTTTGGTCAAATATCCAAATTCCTTAATAGCTTCAACAATAAACAGTAGGATTTATCCCTCCCTTACCAGTCCTACTTTGATACCCTAGCTCAGTCCCTCATGGAAATAGGTCTTTTATTTATTTAATTTTTTTTTGACAGCTTTTTCTGGAGGGTGCATGCACTTGCCAAAGAGACAGTGAGTGAGGGACCAGCAGTTAGCGTAATGGCTATGTTGCTAGACTTCCACGTAGTCGACCACGGTTCGCATCCCGGACCCAGTGGCTTAAAACACACCGGGCGCGTGTGCGTGTGTGCCCAAAATCCCGGGAGGAGAATGGAGGATAAGGGATTGCGGTGTGTCCATCTGCCCTGGGCAGTGATTTCTCACTTTCTGTCTCTCTGTCTCTCTCTGTCTGTCTGGCAAGCGCATGCACCCTATAGCAAAAACCTCTCAAAAACAAAAAAAAAAAGAGAGAGAGAGAGAGACAGTGAGTGAGAAATCACCCCCTAGGGGTTTGGCTTACCACAATCCCTTCTCCATTTTCTATTCAGAAATTTGGGCATGCACATGCCCCAGCCATAAGTTTCAAAGCAGCCGGGTCTGGGACTTGAACCACGGTCAACTGTGGGAGTCCAGTGCCTTAACTATTATGACACTGCTGGCCTCAAAATAATAATGTCTTAATCTTGTCCAAGGAAATTTTTTAATCCATTCTATTATTTTAAAATTCTTCCTAATGCAATGATTTTATTTTCAGCAAACCACAGATTTCCAGCCATTCTCATTCTGATCCCATGTAATCTCCCTTTTTTACTTTTTTTACTCTCCAAGAGAAGATGACTACACCACAACCCCTTCTCCGTTCTCCTCCTGGGATCATGGGCACACACGCACATGCTCCCAGCATCATTTTGAAGCCAGTGGGTCCCAGACTCAAACCGTGGTGGAACATGTTGGAGTCCAGCGACTTAAACTACATCATCTGCTGGTCCAATCTCTATTTAAAACAAACCTCTACATTTCTCATTTAGATACCAAATTCATTCCACTATCAAACTGTTGATATTCATAGCCAAGGCCCTCCCTAATGTGATCTCCAGAAAACTCCTCTTACTTCATCTCAATGATTAAACCAATCTCTTCAATTTTCCCCTGTAATACAAACTCATTAGCACTCACCTCCAAAGCCATGGCTCAAGTCCTTTTCCCTTTCTGGAATGCCTTCATTTGTCAATCAACCTCTCTCCATAGGGTTTTCCCAAAGACTCCGCTCCCACAGATCTCTTCCTCATGTCCCTTGTTAGCACTTGATTATCATAATCTATCCTGAAGTATTTTCTTTTTTCTTTTCTTAGTTTCTTCACAGGAACCCTATCATGTATTCCTCTCAGTTTAGGATATTGGTAGCTGCATAGTAGTATCTCGAATGCTTGCCAAATTTAAAGAGAGAAGGATTTAAAATTTTGCCTTAATAGCCTTCATTTCCAGTTGCTAATGAATTCCATGCTGTACGAAAAATATAAGCAAGAGAAGGAGAGAGCAATAATTCAAAATTAGTTGACAAGAATTAAGGCTCCTTTGTGAATGCCTACTGGGATTAGCAGTACAAGAGAAATAAAAGTTGTTTAAGGACCACACAATCTAATATTATCAACAGTGTACTTAAATAGATCAATTGGTAGTGCTAAGAAATACTGGATAATAATTTCTTTCTCTTAAAAATTTTCTATAGGGTGCATGTACTCGCTAAAGAGAAAGCAAGAGAGGGCACCCCTCCATGGGAGTTGGTCATGCCACAATCCCTTCTCCTCCATCTTCCCCTCCTTTTGGGATTTTGGGCATGCATACCCAAACGCCAGCATGATTCTCAAGCTACCAGGTCTGGGACTCACACTGTGGTGAGACATGTGGGAGTCCAGCAACATAAACTGCTATGCAGCCTAAGAGAGGGCACCCCTCCATGGGAGTTGGTCATGCCACAATCCCTTCTCCTCCATCTTCCCCTCCTTTTGGGATTTTGGGCATGCATACCCAAACGCCAGCATGATTCTCAAGCCACTAGGTCCAGGACTCAAACCGCTTAGTTGGCCATGTGGGATCCAGTTGCTTTAACCGTCAAGCCACCGGCTGGCCTATCCTGGGTATTTTAATTGGACCTCACATTTATAGAAATAATAGAAATAAATGATTTTCCTAAATGGTAGTCCTTTCAAAAAATATTACAAATCTCTTTGAGTGAATAGACTTAATTTGATTTATAGGAAGGAGAGAGAAATGTTTTCTACCTGTAGGGGGTTGGAAAGAGGTTGGTCTGACAAATTATATAGGGGCTTAGAAAAATTTTCTTAAGGAGAGAAATATGAAACTCTAGTGAATCTCTAAATATTAGGTAGTTTCTGTGGAAGAACTGATGAAGAACATGCCAAATGTGAGAAAAACAAAAATAAAGTACATCTGGTATTGAGAACTTCACCAAGTGGGAGAGAGAGAAATAATACATGGTTACACTTCAATGAGCTAATGCTGTAATAGAAAGTTCACAAAATAAGGTGAAAACAGAGGAATGAGTAACTTGGACAATTCAGTCTTAAAAAGAAGGGAAAATGTTTAATCTATCTATTGTATACTGATTGGTAGCTTTTATTTATTTATCAAGATTTTAGTCTTTGTTATAGGGGTGATGTACTCACCAGAGAGAGGAAGTGAAAGAGAGAAAGAGTGAAAAATCACCCCTCACACAGTCACACACACAGTCAAATCACACAGTTGGTCAGGAGGGATACATTGCCTTAACCACATCACCTGCTGGCTCATACTTTAAAGATTAATATCATTAAAAGATTACTTTACGATCCCAGCCTCTCTGTTTCTGAAGGACTAAAGCACACAGTTTTTAAATGTTGCAACCTTTAAGAGGGATTCCACATAGAAAGATCCTGTAGAGAAATGAAGTTATACATCCACAATTTGTATAAAATGTAAAATCGATAAAAATAATACCATGCATGGGACCAGCAGGTGGCGTGGTGGTTAAGGCACTGGACACTACCACATGGTCGACCACGGTTCAAGTCTCAGACCTGGTGACTTCCTTTCTCACTTTCCCTCTTTCTCTGTGTCTCTTTCTCTGGTCAAAGTAAAATAAGTGAAAGAATAAATAAAATTAAAATTAATAATTTTTTTAAAAATTAAAAAAAAAAACCATGCAGTTTAGGAATACATATACCCACTGCAAAACTATTATATATTATAGAGTAGACACAAATATATAAAATTCATAATTGTCATTGCCTCTGAAGTGAGACAGGGGAACGAAGGGATCTGGGAGGACAAAGTGAACTTCATCTTTATCTCTAAAGCTTTCTTTTGTTTAAAAAGAGCTGAAGATGGGACCAGCAGATGGTGTAATGGTTATGTTGCTGGACACCCACATAACTGACCATGATTGAGTCCCAGACCCGGAGGCTTGAAACTCACGGCAGGCTCGTGTGAGTGCATACCCAAAATCCCAAGAAGAAATGGAGGAGAAGGCTTGAGGTGTGGCCATCCCCCCAGGGGGTGATTTCTTGCTTTCTGTCTCTCCGGTGACCACACATGCTCTATAGCAAAAATCTCAAAAAAAAAAATCTGAACCAAATATGTTTCATATTTGTTCATTCTAGGTGATGACCACATAGCTATTATATTACTTTCTGTACTTTTTAAAAATTAAATTAACTTAAAAAAAATTAAGTTGAATAGCCAACAAACAACCCTGTCCTTTACGCCAGTCTCCTAAGTCCTTTCACCTCCTCTGCAACCACAGGAGCTGCTCTCTTTTCTTTTAGTAAGCAGCCCCTTCAATTTCTTGAGCTAACTATGGAACTTCAAAGTCATGTTCGGTGAGGACCCTTGAAAAAATAAGTAATTAATACAAGAAAGTATGATCTTTATCCAAATATTATCTTCCAAGTTACTAGGAATAAGTTAGGATAACTTGTCTAGGATAAGTTAAGTGGGCAGCTAAGGGAGTTTTAACACACTTATTCCATTACAGGCCTTAAAATACTTAAGTGAAATCCCAGGAACCAAGAAGATCCCGAGTTCCATTTGATACACTGGATCTTGAATTTTAACTCCTAGATTTTAAACTCATTTAAGCAGGGCTCTATCTTCTATTTCTTTTAGCGTTCCTGTTGTCTATGCTTTCCTACCATCCTTCCCCCCTTCACCCTTCTACCATCACAGCATATAGAATGACTAGTTCTCTGCATATCGTAAGCACTCTTTAAATGTTTGAGCCAATGATAATGTCATATGGATGTATTGTGACATCATCGGGACTGGAATACCGTAGTTAGCAACCAATTTGTAACAGGCTAAGCCAAAACCTCTGGGAGTAGGAAAGACTTTTCTGCCTTCCTACTGGACCCGTTATTCACATTTGCCTATATTCTGTGAAAAAGAAGAAATAAAAGAAAATCACCCAAATTTTCAAAAAAGTTTGCCAAAATGTATGAAATAGACAGTGACTCTGAATCAGAAAACGAAGCTAAGGATTCCATCATGATGAAAAGAAAGTCTGAAAATACCATTCTTATTCCAGAGATCCCTGAGCTTGAGATCCCATTCTCAGTACAAGACATCCTCTCTAGGATTACTGAAGCACAGCTCTATCGAGCCAGAGAGGTAGGTAGTGAATCAGAAGTTTACAGACTGTAACTTTTTGTAACTTTCCATGACTAGGCACCTTTTTTTTTTTAAATTTTACTTGACTTTGACTCTGACTTTGGATAAAAAGATATTAATCTTGGGGGCCAGCAGATGGTGTAGCAGTATGTTGCTGGACTTGCACATGGCTGATAACAGTTCAAGTCCTGGACTTAGTGACTTCAAAATCATGCCGGGTGCACGTGTGTGCACGTGTATGCTAACTGCTGGTCCCTGGATTCCCATATTTTCAAGTGTGTTTCGAGACCAGATAAAATCGTTATTTTTTTTTCTTTTAAGAATCATTCATTCATTCATTTTAATTTAACCAGAGACAGTGAGAGAGAGAGGGAAAGTAGGAAAGCAGTATAATAAAAGTTCACCACAGGAACCAGCAGTTAGCGTAATGGCTATGTCGCTGGACTCCCACGTAGTCGACCGTGTTTCACGTCCTGGACCCGGTGGCTTAAAACTCACACCGGGCATGTGTGTGTGCGTGCCCAAGATCCCGAGAGGAGAATGGAGGAGAAGGGATTGTGGCGTGACCATTCCCCCTGGGGGTGATTTCTCGCTGTCTCTATGTCTCTCTCTGTCTGTCTGGCGAGCGCACGCGCCCTATAGCGAAAACCTCTCCAAAAAAAAAAGTTCACCACAATCAACATAACAAATTAACCCTTCACCCTCAAATGTGTCATCTTGTCTTTTTTTTTTTACAAGAGAGGGAATTCTTTGCTATAGAATGCATGTGCTTGCCAGACAGAGTCAGAAAGTGAGAAATCACCCCTCAGGGAGATAGACACACTGTAATTCCTTCTCCTCTATTCTCCTCTCAAGATTTGGGGCACACACATACACAGGCCCAGTGTGAGTTTCCAGTTGCCAAGTCTGGGACTTGAACCATGGTCAACCACATGGGAGTCTAGTACCTGAGCCAATATGCCATCTGTTGGCCCCTCTTCTTGCTTTTATAATCTCTCCCACAGTCCTATCCCTACCTCCAGTTCCAGTCCTCAGTTAACTAAAAATATGCTTTCTACAAGTTAATTTGTATTTTTTAGAATTTTATGTAAAGGGAATGATACAGTATCTTCTTTCTTCTGACTTCTTTCACTTAGCATACTTATCTTGAGATTTCTTCCACATTCTTGTATTAATGATGATTCCTTTTTCTTGCTAGTATTTTTACATGACAAGGCGTTTGGGCTGTTTCTGGTTTTGGGTTATTATAAATACAGCTGTACAGCTCTCTCACAGCCTCGCTTCCGAGATGACAAAGAAAAGAAGGAACAACGGCCATGCCGAAAAGGGCCGTGGCCATGTGCAGCCTGTTCGCTGCACGAACTGCGCCCGATGCGTGCCCAAGGTCAAGGCTATTAAGAAGTTCGTCATCCGAAGCGTAGTAGAGGCCGCAGCTGTCAGGGACATCTCCGAAGCAAGTGTCTTCGATGCCTGTGTGCTCCCCAAGCTGTGTGTGAAGCTACATCACTGTGTGAGCTGCGCCGTTCAGAGCAAGGTCGCCAGGAACCATCTCGTGAGGCTCGCAAGGACCGAACACCCCCACCCCGATTTAGACCTGCGGGTGCTGCCCCTCACCCTCCACCAAAGCCCATGTAAGGAGCTGAGTCTTTAAGGACTGAAGATCTGTTTCCTCTGGGTGGAAAAAATAAAACGTCAATTATACACTAAAAAACAAAACAAAACAAAAAAACAAATATAGTTGTACAAGTCATTATATGGACATATGCTTCCTTTTTGTGTGTGTGCTGAAGGGTTTGAGCACTTTCCAGGGAGAGACAGAGAGACAGAGCTAGAGAGAGAGAGAGGAGAAAACACCCCCATAGGGAATGATCCCCTTCTCTTCCATTTTTCCCTCTCTTTAAGGGATTTTGGGCAGGTATGAATACATGTCCTGTGTATCTCTTTTTTTTTTTTTTTTTAATCTTTCTTTTTTTAAATTTGATCAGAGGGGGCTGAGAGAAAGAGAGAGAGAAAATGAGAAAGCAAGCCTGCAGGTCCAGGACTCAAACCATGGTCAGCCATGTGGAAGTCCAGCGCCCTCAACCACCATGCCACCTGCCGACCACGTCCTGTGTATTTCTTAAGCTGCTGGGTCTAGGAACTGAACTGCGCAGCTGGTCATGCGCGATTGAGCTACCTGTTGAAGCCAGGTCCACATACTGATCTTGTTCGAGAAATCCAGTTACTAGTCCTCATACCTTTGTTTTTATTTTTTAACTTTTAAATTTTTGGGGGGGAGAGAGGTTTTTGTTATACAGCGCGTGCGCTCGCCAGACAGACAGAGAGAGACAGAGAGACAGAAAGCAAGAAATCACCCCTCAGGGGGGATGGCCACGCCACAGTCCTTTCTCCTCCATTCTCTTCTTCTCGAGATCTTGGGCATGCACATACACACCCCTGACGTGAGTTTAAGCCACTGGGTCTAGGACTCGAACCGCGGTCAACTACATGGGAGTCCAGCAACATAGCCATTACGCCAACTGCTGGTCCCTCTTTTTATTTTTTTAATGTAGATTCTTTGAAATTTTCTACATATGTGGTTTTGTCGTATGCTAATAATGGCAATTTTATTTCCTCCTTTCACATCTTTCATGTTTCCTCCTTTTGCATTTTGAAATTATTTCCTGATTTGGACCAGGACTCCCACATGGCTGACCAGGGTTCGAGTCCCAGACCCAGTGACTTGAAACTCACACCAGGCATGTGTGCAAGCATGCCCAAATCCCTGTAAGGAAAATGAAGGAGAAGGGATTGCAGTATGACCATCAGCCCAGGGGGAGAGTGATTTCTTGCATTCTGTCTCTCCAGCAAGGGCACGTACCCTATAGCAAAAATCTCTATTAAAAAAAAATTAAAAACAAGAGTTATTTATTTAATTTTACTTATTCATTCACTTTTGTTGTTGTTGGAGAGGTTTTCACTATAGGGCGCGTGTGCGCGCCAGACAGACAGAGAGACATAGAGAGAGAAAGCGAGAAATCACCCCCCAGAGGGGATGGTCACGCCGCAATCCCTTCTCCATTCTCCTCTCGGGATCTTGGGCACGCACGCGCCCGGCGTGAGTTTTAAGCCACCGTGTCCAGGACGCAAACCGCGGTCGACTACATGGGAGTCCAGCGACATAGCCATTACGCTAACTGCTGGTTCCCTCATTCACTTATTTTAATTTGACCAGGGAGAGACAAAGAGAGAGTGAAAGAGGGAAAGTGAGAAAGCAAGCCACCAGGTCCAGGACTCGAACGAAGCATAATCACTCATGTGGGAGTGTCTAGTACCTTAACCACCACACTACCTGCTAGTCCCTGCTGCCAGTGTGATTTTTAAGCCACAGGTCCAGGACTGGAACTGTGCTGCTGGCCATGTGGGATCCAGCACATCAACCTCCTCACCACCTATTGGCCCCATGTATATATATATATATTTTTTTTTTGGAGAGATTTTCACTGTAGGGCGCGTGCGCTCGCCAGACAGACAGAGAGACATAGTGACAGAAAGCGAGAAATCACCCCCCAGGGGGGATGGTCACGCCGCAATCCCTTCTCCTCAATTCTCCTCTCGGGATCTTGGGCACGCACGCACACGCGCCCGGCGTGAGTTTTAAGCCACCGGGTCCGGGACACGAACCACGGTCGACTACGTGGGAGTCCAGCGACATAGCCATTACGCTAACTGCTGGTTCCCGCCCCATGTATATTTTAAAAATGGTACTCTATTTTCTTTTTATTTTTAAATTTGCAGTTGAGCACATGTGCTTGCCAAATAGAAACCCAGAAAGAGAGAGAGGTCAAATGAGAAAATACCCCACGAGGGAATGGCCATGCCACAATCCATTCTCCTCCATTCTCCTCTTGTGTTTTGAACATACAAACACATATGCCTGTCACGATTTTCAAGCCATAAGTCCAAGACTTGAGTCATGGTGGGCCATGTGCGAGTCAAACATCTTAACTACCATGCCACCTGCTGGCCCCTATCTGAATATATTTTAAAATACTACTTTGTATCAGTAAGAAACTTAGCTTTGTTTTTTTGTTTTTGTTTTTGAGGTGTTTGTCATAGGATCTATGAACTTACCATAAAGAGACAGTGAGAGGGAAAGTGGGACATCACCCCCAGGGTGGATGACTAAGTCATAATCCCTTCTCCACCATTCTCCTGAAATTTTGGCCATGTGTGTACATGTGCCTGGGGTGATTTTCAAGCCGCCAAGGCCCGACTAGCTCCATGGTCAATCATGAGGGAGTCTAGCACCTTAACCACTATGCCACCTTCTGGCCCACCTAGTTCTTATCATATGCAATATATTTATTTATTTGCAGTACACACCTAAAATGGCTTCAGAATTACTAATCCGTACCTTATACATACCACGTTTGCTGATGTAAACAGCATTTATGCACCACTGTTTGGAATTTAATCTTTCACTGAAAATACTGTTTTCCAAGGTTGCTAGTTATTTCTGTTCTTCTCAGTGTGGTATGTTATTCATTTGTATACAAATAGGTTCAATTGTTAGTATTTGTATCCTATTTTGGTTTATCCTAAATTCTGGTTTAACAATTTATTTATTTACTAAGTAGATAAATGTGACACATTAGTATGGTGATCAAAGTCAGAGCTACACAAAAAAATACACGCCCCAGGGGGCTAGCAGGTGGCATGGTGGTTTAGGTGCTGGACTCCCATATGACTGACCACAAGTCCAAGTCCCGGATCTGGTGGCTTGCTTTTCACTTTCTCTCTCTCTCTGTCTCTCTCTTGTGAACACATATGCCCTATAGCAAATTAAATAATATAATAATTGAGAGATTAAATAATTTTTAAAAATATACACTGAAAATGTCACTCCTGTCTTAGCTCTGCTACCCATTCTCATTCTTCCTTTCTTTCTGTCCTTTTCCCACTTATACTCTGTGGAACCAGTTTCTCTAGCTTCTACCATTTTGTTTTTGTTTTTGTTTTTGTTTTTTTGAGAGGTTTTTGCTACAGGGTGCGTGTGCTCGCCAGACAGACAGACAGAGAGAGACATAGAGACAGAAAGCGAGAAATCACCCTCCGGGGGGATGGTCATGCCGCAATCCCTTCTCCTCCATTCTCCTCTCGGGATCTTGGGCACGCACGCACACACGCCCAGTGTGAGTTTTAAGCCACCGGGTCCAGGATGCGAACCACAGTCGACTACGTGGGAGTCCAGCGACATAGCCATTACGCTAACTGCTGGTTCCCCTAGCGTATTTTTTTATATTTACTGTGCACAAATGAGTAGTTTGTGCAGTTCTTATATCTCCTTTTTTACATGAAAAGTAGCACACAATAAAATCTTTCACATTTTACTCTTTTTACTGAACTGTATGTCCTGAAGAGCATTTCACATCAGTCATAGAAATAATTTTCATTCTTTTCTATAGCTATACACATATCCATTCTGTAGATATATTATAGTTACTTCAACCACTCTCATGTGTATAGGCGTGTAGGTTGTTTCCAATATCACTTTGACATTACAAGCAATGCTGCAATGAATAACCTTTGTGCATATGTATTTTAATATGCATGAAGGTAGACCTTCAAGGTAGATTCCTAGAAGTGAGATTGCTGGGTTGAACTACATGTGCATGTATATAGTTCCATTAAGTACTAACACATTTCCTTCCAGAAAAGATGCACCAACTTCCATTTCTGCCAGCAATATGATTTATGAATATTTGCTCCCAGTCTGTGGCTTGACTTATTATTTATAGAAAAGTATTTCTTTTCTTTTCTTTCTTTCTTTCTTTTTTTTTTTTTTTGAAGAGGTTTTTGGAAGGGAACCAATCATGGTAATTGTTTGCTCTCTGAGAAACCAAGCAAGAAATCATCCCCCAGGGGGGATGACCATGCTGCAATCCCTTCTCCGCCATTGTCCGATCGGGATCTTGGGCACGCACGCACACACGCCCGGCGTGAGTTTTAAGCCACCAGGTCTGGGACACAAACCACGGTCGACTACATGGGAGTCCAGCGACATAGCCATTACGCTAACTGCTGGTCCCTTTTTTTCTTTTTTTAAAGAATTACTTTATTTAACTTTTTTTATTATTTATTTTATCTATTTATTTTGATTTGACCAGAGAGGGACAGAGTGTGTGGGAAAGAGAGAGAAAAAGTAAGAGAGCAAGTCGCCAGGTCTGGGACTCGAACTGTGGTCAGCCATGTGGAGTCCAGTGCCCTTAACCACTACACCATTTGCCAGCCACAACTGAGCAGTATTCAAAGAGCAGAAGTCTGAAATGTTTGTGAAATCAAATTTATCATTTTTTATTTTTTATGAGAGAGATTTTTGCTATAGTGCATGTGGGCTCACCAGAGAGAGAGAAAGCGAAAAAGACAGAGAAAGAAAGCCACCAGGTCTGGGATTTGAACCATAGTTGACCTTGTGGAAGTCCAGTGCTCTCAACCACTGTGCCACCTACTGGTCCCCCTGCATCAGTTTTTATTTTTTTTGTGAGAGGTTTTTGCTATAGGGCGCGTGCGCTCGCCAGACAGACAGAGAGAGACAGAGAGATAGAAAGCAGGAAATCACCCCCCAGGGGGGGATGGCCACACCACAATCCCTTCTCCTCCGTTCTCCTCTCAGGATCTTGGGCACACATGCACATGTTCCCGGCATGAGTTTAAGCCACTGGGTCCAGGACTCAAACCACGGTCGACTACATGGGAGTCCAGCAACATAGCCATTATGCTAACTGTTGGTCCCCCTGCACGAGTTTTAAGCTGCAGGGTCCAGGACTCAAACTGTGGTTGACACATAGGAGTTCGGTGATGTAACCATTATGCCATTCACGGATTCCCCAATTTATCAATTTGTTCTTTGACAGGTTGTGTTTCTCTTGTCATATCTTAGAAATCTTTACCTAACTCAAGATTATCAATATTTTCTCTATGTTTTCTCCTAGAAGCTTTATAGTGTTAGGTTTTATATATAGGTCTATGACCATTTGACTTAATTTTTAATATATTGCACAAGATATGAATAAAAGTTCTTTATTTTTAAGGTTTTTGCTGTAAAGTGTGTGTCCTTGACAGACAGAGAGAGGGAAAGTGAGAAATCACCCTCCTTGGGGGGAGAGGAGGGCGTCATGCCTCAATTCTGTCTCCTTTATTCTTCTCCCTGAATTTTGGGCATGCACACACATGCACCTGGCATCATTCTCAAATCACTGGATCCTGGACTCGAACCACAGTTGTCCATGTAGAAGTCAAGTGCCCTAACCACCATGACACCTGCTGGCCCCTGGAAGTTCTTTTTTTACATTTGATTTATAAATATTAAATTATTCTTACATAACTTGTTGAAAAGATTATATTTCTTTACCGAATTATATTTGTACCTCTGTCAAAAATCAGTTAACCACTAGTGGCAGGCCTCATGGCTCAGTGGCTAAGTGCTCTGTGGAGGAAGCTGGATCCCACACTGACCATGGTTCAATCCTTGAGGGACACTCTAGGTGCATGTGCATGCATACCCAGAGAGTCCTGACAGGACGGAGGGATGGAAGAGGGGAAATTGCAGCATACCTGTTCCCCACTAGAGGGTGCTCTCTCTCTCTCTTTCTTTCTGGTGAATATGCATGTTCTCTGGCAATGGAGAAAAAAAAATTGACTGTATATATGTGGGTCTATATACAAGTAGGTCTTTTTCTAGATCTTATTCTGTTTTATTGGTATATATGTTCTTCATTACACCAACACCATGCTGTCTTGATTATTATAGTTTTAGAATTCTTGAGGCTGCCTCATAGCCTAGTGGTTAAGGGAGTCAAATCCCAGTCCCCCCAGCTTGAAAAACATGCGAGGTACATGTGCATGTATGCCCCCAAATCTTGACAGGATAGAGAAATGGAAAAGGAATTGAGGTGTGACCATGCTCTGTTGGGGGCTGTGCCCCTCTTTTCTCTCTGGCAAATGCACAAGACCTCTGGCAATGACAAAATAAATAAAATAGGGGCCAGCAGGTGGTGTGGTGGTTAAGACACTGGATCCCACATGGCTGCCTCCGTGATTTAAGTCCTGGACTCAGTGGCCTGAAAAACACACAGAGCACATGTGTGTGTGTGCCCAAAATCCCAAGAGGAGAATAGAGGAAAGGAGACTGCAGTGTGACCATCCCCACAAGAGGTGGTGATTTCTCATTTTCCCTGTGACATTTTCTGTGACAAAAACTCTACAACAAAAACAAAAACAAACAAAAAACCTGTAAAAAGTAAATAAATAAAGGGACCAGCAGTTGGCGTAATGGCTATGTCACTGGACTCCCATGTATTCGACTGTGGTTCGAGTCCCCGGCCCTGTGGCTAAAACTCACACTGGGCACGTGTGTGTGCGTGCCCAAGATCCTGAGAGGAGAATGGAGGAGAAGGGGCTGAGGCATGGCCATCCCCCCTGGGGGGTGATTTCTAGTTTTCTGTCTCTCTGTCTCTCTCTGTCTTTCTGGTGAGCACACATGCCCTATAGCAAAAACCTCTCCTAAATAAATAAATAAATGAATAAAATAAAAAGTAATTGTAGTGGACAAGAAGGTGGCATAGTGGTTAAGGCACTGAGCTCCCACATGCTAAGTGCAGTTTGAGTCACGGACCCAGTGGCTTGAAACTCATGACAGATGGGTGTGCCAGCATGTCCAATATCCTGAGAGGAGAATGGAAAAGAAGGGATTGTGACATGGCCATACCCTGTGCAGGTGGGGAGGTAATTCCTCACTTTCCCTCTCTCTATATCTGTCTGTCTTTCTCTCTGATGAGTGCATGTGCCCAATGACAAAAATCTAAAGGGAAAAAAATAATTGTACCAATTAGACTCCCATCAATAGTCTATAAGAATACCACTCGGAACCAGCAGTTAGTGTAATGGCTATGTCACTGGACTCCCACGTAGTCGACCGCAGTTCGCGTCCAGGACCCGGTGGCTTAAAACTCACACGGGGCCTGTGTGTGTGCGTGCCCAAGATCCCGAGAGGAGAATGGAGGAGAAGGGATTGCGGCATGGCCATCCCCCCTGGGGAGTGATTTCTCGCTTTCTGTCTCTCTGTCTCTCTCTGTCTGGCGAGCGCACGCACCCTATAGCAAAAAATCTCTCAAAAAAAAAAAAAAAAAAAAAAAAACCACTGTTCTGGGACCAGCAGGTGGCATGGTGGTTAAGGCACTGGACATTCCCACAAGGCCAACCATGGTTCAAATACTGGACCTGGTGGCTTGCTTTCTCACTTTCCCTCTCTCTCTCTCTCTTTGGTCAAATTAAAATAAATGATGAATAAATAAAATACAATAAATATTTTTTTAAAAAGAAAAAAAAACAGTGTTCTGTATTATTGACATTTTAGCCTTTTATTTTTAGTCATTCTAATGAATATATAAGGATATTTTTGTTTGTTTCTTTTTTTTTAATCAGAGAAATTTTTGCTATAGGGCGAGTGTGCTCGCTGGAAAGACAGAAAGACAAAGACAGAAAGTGAGAAATAACCCCCCGGGGGGGAAGGATGGTCATACCACAGTCTCTTCTCCTCCATTTTCCTCTCAGGATTCTGGGCACACATGCACATGCATGTGGCATGAGTTTATTTTATTTTTTTTAGAGAGAGAGAGTTTTGGTATAGAGTGCATGTGCTCACAAGAGAGACAGAAAGAGACACAGAGACAGAAAGTGAGAAATCACTCCCCAGGGGGGATGGCCATGCCACAATCTCTTTTCCTCATTCTCCTCTCCAGATTTTGGGCACGTACACACATATGCCCAGTATGAGTTTCAAGTGGCCAGATTGGTGACTCAAACCATGGTCAACTTCATGGGAGTCCAACAGTGTAACCACCGTTATGCCATTTGCTAGTCCCTATAAGGATATATTTATTTATTAGGGGCCGGCAGGTGGCATGGTGGTTAAGTGCACTGGATTCTCACATTGTCAACCTTGGTTAGAGACCCAGACCTGGCAGATTGCTTTCTCACTTTTCCTTTCTCTCTCTCACTCTGTCACTCTCTGATCAAATTAAAATGAATAAATAAAATACAGTCAAATAAAACAAATTTTTGAAAAATAATCATTTATTCAATTATATATAATATGCGCACAATATACATTGCATATTATATATGCAATTATGTAATATGCAATATAATGTATATAATATACTATATTGCATAATATATAATGTATAATATTGTATATCAGATTGCATATTATATATGCAATATAATATATATGCATATTCTCTCTATATAGCATATATATATGCAATATATATATAAATATATATATAAATATAAATATATATATATATATATATATATAAATGTGCTTACAGGGCACATGTGTTCATGAGAGAAAGGAGAGAGAGAGAAAGTGAGAAAGTAAGCCATAAGTTCGAGACTTGAACCACAGTCAGCCATGTGGGAGTCCAGCACTCTAACCACCATGCCATCTGCTGACCCGGTATAAGGGTATTTTATTATTTTGACTTGTAATTCAGTAATTGCTAATAAAAATGAATACATTTTCATATAATTATTGGTCACTTAGGTATCCTCTTTACTGAAGTACCATTTAAATCTATTGCCTGGTTTTCTGTTGGGTTACTATTGATTTATAGTTTTTTTTTCTTTTTTTGAGAGGTTTTTGCTATAGGGTACGTGCACTCACCAGAAAGACAGAGCGAGACAGAGAGACAGAAAATGGGAAATCATCCCCCAGGGGGGGATGCCCATGCCGTAGTCCCTTCTCCTCCATTCTCCTCTTGAGCATGCATACACATACACACCCAGCGTGAGTTTAAGCCACTGGGTCTGGGGCTCGAACCGTAGTCGACTACATGGGAGTCCAGTGACAGCCATTACACCAACTGCTGGTCCCAAATTTATAGGTATTCTTTATATATTCTGGATCCAAGCCCTTTATTTTATTTTTGGAGAGATTTTTGCTATAGGAAAGACAGAGAAAGAGGGAGAGAAAGTGAAACATCATCCCCCAGGGAAATGACCATGCCGCAATCCCTTCTCTATTGGGATTTTAGGCTCAAACACAAATGCGCCCAATGTGAGTTTCAAGCCACCAGGTCTGGGACTCAAACCATTGTTGGCCAAGTGGGAGTCCAGCACCTTAACCACTATGCCACCATTATTTGTGTTTTCTTCTTTTTAAATTTATTTAATTATTTATTTTAATTTGACCAGAGAGGGACAGAGTGAGGGAGAGGGAAAGTAAGAAAGCAAGCCGCTAGGCCCAGGACTCGAACCACAGTCAGCCACGTGGGAGATCACTCTAAAAGCTGGACATGGTGTCATGCCTTAAGTCCCAGCTACTGAAGAGGTTGAGACAGGAAGCTTACAACATAGTGAGACCCTGTCTGAACAAAAATGGAATTTGGTTCTTGGCTTGGGTACTTAGATTTTTTTTTACCAAATTGAATGTTCCATGGGACATTCGAAGGTTGCACAAGATGTGGGATATTTCTTCATTGTGTGGACTGTCCATTGTGCTGTAGCATCCTTTCCTAAATAGCTATACTTCACCTTCTCAGTCACTGTGGTGACCAAAAATGCTTCCACAAATATGATCAAAGAAGGTGAAGGGAGGGACCAGCAGTTACCTAATTGCTATGTTGCTGGACTCCCATGTAGTTGACTGCGGTTCAAGTCCCAAACCCAGTGGCTTAAATTCATGCTGGACGTGTGTGTGCATATCCAAGACCCTGAAAGGAGAATGGAGAAGGGATTACAGCTTGGGCATCCCCCCTGGGGGGGGTGATTTCTCACTTTCTGTCTCTCTGTCTCTCTCTGTCGGTCTGGTGAGCGCACACGCCCTATATCAAAAACCTCTCCTCCCCCCCCCCCAAAAGAAGGTAAAGGGAAAGAAAGGTGATCAAAGTTTATTTTCTTTTTAGAATTATTTATTTATTTTATTTTGTTTCCTATTAGTATTTTTAAATTTGACCAGAGAGAGAAAAATTGAGAAGCATGCCTCCAGGTCTGAGACTCAACTGCAGTTAGCCTTCTGGAAATCTAGCACCTTACCCACCATGCCACCTGATGACCCCAAGTTTATTATTTCTTTCTTTTTTTTTTGGGGGGGGGAGAGGTTTTAGCTATAGGTTGTGTGCGCTTGCCAGAGAGACAGAGAGGAACAGAGAGACAGAAAGGGAGGAATCACCCCCCCCCAGGGGCGATGGTCATGCCACAATCCCTTCTCGTCCATTCTCCTCTCGGGATCTTGAGCGCACACGCACACGCGCCCCTCACGCCGGGCGCATGTGCGTGCGTGCCCAAGATCCTGAGAGGACAATGGAGGAGAAGGGATTGCGGCGTAGACATCCCCCCTGGGGGGTGATTTCTTGCTTTCTTTCTCTCTGTCTCTTTCTGTCTGTCTGGCGAGCACACGCGCCCTATAGCAAAAACCTCTCCAAAAAAAAAAGAATCACTACCTTGGGGGAATGGCCATGCCACAATCCCTTCTCCTCCATTCTCTCAGGATCTTGGACATGCATGCACATATGCTCGTCATGAGTTTAAGCCACCAGGTCCGGGACTTGAACCGTGACCGACTACATGAGAGTCCAGTGACATAGCCACTACACCAACTGCTGGTCCTCTCAAGTTTATTTTCAAACTGAGAGTATATTAATATATTTCTCCTCTTGTTCTTATAGGATATTGATATGCAGCTCAACTACATAATGAACAATGTGCAACGGATAATCAACCGCTATACTATTGACCTTAACCCACCCTCTGGAAGAAATATCTCTGTAAAAGAATATAATAAAATACATAGAGCCAGTTTTTCTGAGAAATTGTCTTCTCATGCCAAAGCTATTGAAAGTAGAGAAAAGACTCTTGCCCGCATACTGGCCTGGTTGGAAGAATGGAGTAAGTTTCTGGAAGTGGTTCATGGGAAAACAACAAGTTAATAAAAAAGAAAAGTGAACCTGTACGTGTTTATGTATGTCTCTCTGTGTAACATATATATATGTATATACATATATATATATATATTATACATGAGAGATTTTGCTACAGAGCACGTGTGTTCACACAAAAGAAAGAGAGAGACAGAAAGCAAGAAATCACTCTCTGGGGGATGGCCACGCTGCCATCACTTCACCATTCTCCTCTTGGGATATTGGGCAGCACGCACATGTGCCCGGTGTGAGTTTCAAGCCACCATTTCCGGGACTCAAACCGCAGTCGACTACATGGAAGTCCACCAACATAGCCATTATGCCAACTGCTGGTCCCAATAATAAATAAAGATTTACTCATTCATTATCATCTATGTGCCCTCTGCTTTTCTTCACTCTTACCAGCCTACTCCTGTCTGATGTCTTTATGGTTACTACTCCTTTGCCTGGGACATTTTCCACAGATAGCTACATGTCTTACTCTCTGCTTAAATCTCATGTTAAAATAAGGATTCTCAGGGCCAGCAGGTGGTGTGGTGGTTAAGGGTGCTGGACTCCCACATGACTGACCATGGTTTGAATCCTGGACCTGGCAGCTTTCTTTCTCACTTTCCTTCTCTCTCTCTCTCTCTTGCTCTGTCCCTCTCTGGTCAAATTAAAATAAGTAAATAAATAAGTAAAGTGAAATAAAATAATCCTTTAAAAAATAAAATAAAATAAGGACTCTCTGACTGTCCCCACTCCCTAACTCCTAGCACACACTGTCACCCTCTTCCCTTCTTTATTTTGTCTATAGCACTATATCTGATATACTACAAAATTAACTTTTTTTTGGCCTGTCTCCTTTTGAATGCCAGCAATATAAAGTCAGAGGATTGGTTTTATTCAATGCTATATCCACAGCACTCAGAATAGTATACAACAAAGCAGACATTGGGAGGCCAGCAGGAGACGTGGTGGTTAAGGCCCTAGATACTCCCACATGGCTGGCTATGGTTTGAATCCTGGACCTGGTGTTTTGCTTTCTCACTTTCTCTCTCTTTCTCTATGTGTCTGTCTCTGGTCAAATTAAAATAAATGAATGGGGCCAGCAGGAGGGAGTAATGGCTTTGTCGTTGAACTCCCATGTTCGAGTCCTGGACCTGGTGGCTTAAACTCACGCCAGGCGCGTGTGCGTGCGTGCCCAAGATCCTGAGAGGAGAAGGGATTCCGGTGTGGCCATCCCCCCTGGGGAGGTGATTTCTTGCTTTCTGTCTCTCTGTCTCTCTCTGTCTTTCTGGTGAGCACACACATGCACCCTATAGCAAAAACCTTCCCCCCAAAAAACAAATTAAAATAAATGAATGAATAAATTAGAAAAAAAAGACATAAGTTAAATGAACAAATGGATAAAGTAATGCTAAAACATTTTAAATAAATAAAAAATAAAATAATTATTTTAAAAAAGGGGGGATAGCAGGTGGCATGGTGGCTAAGGATGCTGGACTCCCACATGGTTGACCACGGTTTGATTCCTGGACCTGGCTACTTGCTCTCTCACTTTTCTCTTTCTCTCTCCCTCTCTAGTCAAATTAAAATAAATACATAAAGTTAAATAAAATTATTCTTTTTTTAAAAAAGAAACTTTATTTTGTGTAAAAACCTCACATAATAGGGAATAAAATAAAATATCGAGCAGGGCCAGCAGGTAGTGTGGTGGTTAAGGTGCTGGATTCCTACATGGCTGACCACAGTCTGAGTCTCGGACCTGGCAGCTTGCTTTCTCCCTTTCTCTCTCTCTATCTCTGGTGAACACACGTGCCCTACTGCAAATTAAATAGTAACAAATAAAATAATTCTTTTAAAAAAATGGATAACCTACCAAAGGAGTTAAGTGAGGTTTAGCTCTCCAGTATTTTTTAAAAAGAAATTATTTGTTTAATTTTATTTATTCACTCATTTATTTTAATTTTTTTCTTTTTTTTTTTTACTATAGGGCGTGTGCGCTCGCCAGACAGACAGAGAGAGACATAGAGACAGAAAGTGAGAAATCACCCCCTAGAGGGGATGGTCACGCCGCAATCCCTTCTCCATTCTCCTCTTGGAATCTTGGGCACACATGCACATGCGCCCTGCGTGAGTTTTAAGCCACCGGGTCTGGGACGTGAACCATGGTTGACTATGTGGGAGTCCAGCGACATAGCCATTACGCTAACTGCTGGTTATCCATTTATTTTAATTTGACCAGAGAGACACAGAGAGAGAGAGAGAGAGATGGAGAAAGTGAGAAAGCAAGCCACCAGGTCCAGGACTTGAACCACGGTCAGCCATGTGGGAGTATCCAGTGCCTTAACCACCATGCTACCTGCTAGTCCCTTAGATCTCCAATATTAAAAAACAGACTCATGGGTGACCAGGTGGTGTGGTGGTTGGGCACTGGATTCCACATGCCCTATTGCTTTTTTTTTTTTTCATTTTATTTATTGATTCATTTATTTTAATTTGACCAGAGAGAGACACAGAGAGTGAAAAAACAAGCTGCCAGATCTGGGACTCGAACCATGGTCAGACATATGGGAATGTTCAGCACCTTAACCACCATATCACCTGCTGGTTTCCTCATATGTCCTATTCTACAGTTTGAGTCCTAGAACCAGCAGCTGGAAAAACTAGTTAGGCACATGCGTGGGCATGCCCGAAACCCCAAGAGGAGAATGAAGGAAGAGGGATTTTCGGCACAACCATCCCACTGTAGGGTTATTTCCTTCCCTTTTTCTCTGTCTCTGTCTGGCAAGTGCACATACTCTATGGCCAAAAACCACAATACCTATATTCCCCAATAATAACCATATTGAGAGTTACCCAATGTCATAAACCTATAAGGTTATAATTATTTTCTGCACAAAAATACTTTTCTTACTCTTTTCAAGATGCCACTTTGTCAGAGATGACTATAATTGATGCTGACGAACGTCACCATTGGATAGCACAAATGGAGATGTTACCAGACACATTCAAAGCTATTGAGAACAATGTCAAGATACTGATAAGAATTAGTGCCTCTTTAATTGAAGAAAAGAAGAAACAAAAGAAAAAAATACGTAAGAGTGCTTTATGATTTCAGAAATGAAGTTTGACTTTGTCTAAAAAAAAAAACTTCATTGAGGTGTAATTTGCATACTACAGAATGCATGCATGTGAAATGATTTATAGTAAATATAAGCGTTGTGCAATGATTGCCACAAACTATTTTTTAAATGTCTTGCCAAAAAGTGTGTGCATTCACCAAAGAAAGAGAGAGAAGGAGGGAGGAAGTGAGAAATCACCCTCCATGGAGGATGGCCATGCCACAATCCCTTTTGCTCCATTTCTCCCTTCTGTGCGATTTTGGATATGCATGCACACACATCCAGAATGTTTTTCAGGTCACCAGGTCTGAGACTCTCATCATATATCAGCCATGTGAAATCCAGCCAGGACAACCACAGGCTGGTCCTGGTCTTTTTTCCTTTCCTTTTCTTTTTTTTTTTAGATTTTG
>NW_006205509.1:1347030-1348430 GCF_000334495.1 Tupaia belangeri chinensis
AAAGAGAGAAATCACGCCCTTCCCCAGGGGGTAAGGCCAGGCCACAATCCCTTCTTCTCCATTCTCTTGGAATTTTTGGTATGCAGGCACATAGGCCTAGCATGTTTTTTTCAAGTTGCTAGGTCCAGGACTAAAACCCATGGAGTTGGCCATGTGGGATTCAGCTGCCTTAACCACCCTGCTACCTGCTGGCCCTGCCCTGGTGTTTCTTCTATGGCGTCTTAGCAACAAATTTCTTTAGTCTTTATCTAGAAATGTCATTATTTCGCCTTAATTTTTTAAATGATTTCTTATATTTTAATTTTATTATTGTTTTAAAATTTGCTATAGGGGTCATGCACTCCAATAGAGAAACAGAGACAGAGAGAGAAAGTGAGAAAATAAGCCACAAGGTCTGGGATTCAAACCAGAGTCGGCCATGTGGGAGTCTCGTGTCTTAACCACCATGCCACTGCTAGCCTCTCATCTTAATTTTTAAATAGATTTAATCTTTCAGGGAAATTTTAAGTTGAGAGAAATACTGAGGAAAAACAAGAAATCCCTGTATTTCCCTGTATATCTCCCTGTATTTTCCCCTATTATTATTATTTTTTTATTTGGAGAGATTTTTGCTCTAGGGCACGTGCACTTGCCAGACAGACAGAGACATAGAGACAGAAAGTGAGAAATCACCCCCCAGAGGTATGGTCATGCCGCAATCCCTTCTCCTCCATTCTCCTCTCGGGATCTTGGGCATGCACGCACACGCGCCTAGCGTGAGTTTTAAGCCACCGGGTCCAGGACGGGAACCGCGGTCGACTACGTGGGAGTCCAGTGACATAGCCATTACACTAACTGCTGGTTCCCACCCTTATTATTTTTTAAACAAATTATTTCTTTAATTTTACTTATTGCTATTATTATATTTTTAAAGAATTATTTTATTTAACTTTATTTACTTTTACTTTACTAGAGAGGGACAGAGTGGACAAGAGAGAGGGAGAGAAAGCGAGAGAGCAAACCCAAGTCTAGGACTACAGCTGTGGTCGGCCATGTGGGAGTCCAGCACCTTAGCTTCCATGCCACCTGCTGACTCTGTCCCTGCTAGGGTTATATTAGTAACTACACTGTTATAATTAACAACCCAATATTGCTACTTTTTCTTTTAAGGCTTTCCCATAGGGCACTGTGCATTTGCCAGTAACAAAGACAAAGAGAGGGAAAGTGAGAAATCATCCCCCCCCACACACACACAGGGCAAATGGACATGCCACAATCTCTTCTCTATTCTCCTTCTGGGATTTTGGGTATGTGCACATATATATGTAGTATGATTTTCAAGCCACCAGGTCCAGGACTCGAACCGTGGTCAACCATGTGGGAGTCCAGAACTTTAACCACCACACCATCTGCTGACCTCT
>NW_006205509.1:1348451-1353314 GCF_000334495.1 Tupaia belangeri chinensis
TAGCTATTCTAATTGACAGATAACTCAGACAACTAATTATATAGAATATTATATAAACATACTAATTGATCTTATTGTATCTTGTAATTTGCATTTCCTTTATAAAAGATCACGTAGAGCACCTTTTCATATTCTTATTTGCAATCTGTATATCTCATTTTTAATGAATTTTAATTATTATTTATACATTTAATCGCTATAGATCATTTAGATTGTAAAGAGACTTTACCCAGCATGTTATACACTTCAGTCCTAAACATACTAATTGATCTTATTGTATCTTGTAATTTGCATTTCCTTTATAAAAGATCACGTAGAGCACCTTTTCATATTCTTATTTGCAATCTGTATATCTCATTTTTAATGAATTTTAATTATTATTTATACATTTAATCGCTATAGATCATTTAGATTGTAAAGAGACTTTACCCAGCATGTTATACACTTCAGTCCTGCCTAGTTGAGAATACTATGCATGTCCTCATCAACAAATAATAAACCATATCTGTGTCCCACAAATGTCTTACCTCTCTATCTTTTTCCTCTATTTTTTTCTTCCAAATTTCCTTTCCTATGCTCTTCCCCTCCCACACTCTTTGCACTTTGGTTCTAGTGTCCATAACAATTTTTAATGCTTGTATGTCCTCTAGTCTTTCAGTCTCTGCCATAGAGTGCAGACAGTCGGTATATGTTAAGTGGAGACATATAATGTCTCTCTCTCTTTCTTTCTTTCTTCCTTTGTCTTTCTTTTTTTAAAATATATAATCGGCGTTTTATTTTTCCCAGAGGACAGACAGTTCTTCAGTCCTTAAAGACTCGGCTCCTTACATGGGCTTTGGTGGAAGGCAAAGGGCAGCACCTGTAGGTCTAAATCAAGGTGGGGGTGTTTGGTCTTTCTGAGCTTCACGAGATCGGTTCCTGACTGCCTTGCTATGAATGGCACAACTCACACAGTAATGTAGCTTCACATACAGTTTGGGGAGCACATAGGCATCGAAGACACTTGCTTCAGAGATGTCCCTGACAGCTGCGGCCTCTAGTATGTTTCAGGTGACGAACTTCATAATAGTCTTGTCCTTGGGCATGCATGAGGGCAGTCATGCAGTGAATAGGCTGCACATGGCCGTGGCCCTTTTTGGCACGGCGGTTGTTCCTTCTTTTCTTGGTCATCTTGGAAGCGAGGCCCTGCTAATATCTCTCTTTCCTAGCCTGACTTGTTTCACTCAGCAACAAATCTTCCATATTCGTCCACTTTCTATCAAATTCCAGGGCTTTGTTTTTGTTTTTGTTTTTACAGCTGAATAGTATTCCATGGAGAGTATGTGCCATACTTTTTCAAACCATTCATCTGTTTGTGGACATTTGGATTGGTTCCATGTCTTAGCAATCATGAATAAGACTGCAATGAATATAGATGTGCAAGTGCTTTTCTGACTGAGCGTTCTCCTGTCCTTTGGGTAGATACCCAGGAGTGGAATTGCTGGATCATAAGGTAGTTCTATGTGAAGGTTTTTGAGGAGCCTCCATATTGTTCTCCACACTGGACCAATTTACATGCCCACCAACAGTGTAGGACTGTTCGCCTTTCACCGCATCCCCTCCAGCACTTACCTTTTTTTTTAATCTTCACCATTCTGACTGGGGTTAGGTGGTATGTATATCTAATTTTTCACCTTTGTTATTTGAAGAATAATTTAGCCAAATATAAGATTCTAGGCTAATAATCTTTTCTTTTGGGACCAGCAGATGGCATAATGGTTACATTGCTGGTCTCCTACATAGTCAACTGTGGTTCAAGTCCTGGACCCAGTGGCTTAAAACTCACTGGGTCTGGGACCAGCAGTTAGCGTAATGGCGTAATGGCTATAATGGCTATGTTGCTGAACTCCCATGTAGTCAACCGCAGTTCGAATCTCGGGCCTGGTGGCTTAAACTCACGCTGGGCGCATGTGTGTGTGTGTGCCCAGGATCCTGAGAGGAGAATGAAGGAGAAGGTATTGATTGCAGCACGGCCAATTTCTCACTTTTTGTCTCTCTGGCAAGTGCATGCGCCCTATAGCCAAAAAAAACCTCTCAAAACAAACAAACAAACAAAACAAAACAAAACAAAAAACTCACTGGGCGTGTGTGCATGCATGCCCAAACTTCCAAGAGGAGAATGGAGAAGAAAAGATTGTGGCATGGTCATGCCCCCTTGGGGGTGAATTCTCATTTTCTGTCTTCCTCTGTCTCTCAGAGAGTGCACATGCTCTATAGCAAAAATCTTTAAAATAATAATAATGATAATCTTTTCTTTCAGCACTTTATTTGTCCTCTTACTGTCTTCTGCCTTCCACAGTTTCCATTAAGAAGCAAGCTGTTAAATTTACTGTGTTCCTTGAACTTGATGATGTCCTTTGATCATAAGAAATCTTTTTTGTCTTTCTGCTTTAAAGATGTTGTTTTTGTCTGGCTTTCAACAGTTGCACTAAGATGTATAGGCTTTTATTTATTTTTATTTTATTTATTTATTTTTTTTTGGAGAGATTTTCACTGTAGGGCGCGTGCGCTCTCCAGACAGACAGAGAGAGACATAGAGACAGAAAGCGAGAAATCACCCCCCAGGGGGGATGGTCACGCCGCAATCCCTTCTCCTCCATTCTCCTCTCGGGATCTTGGGCACGCACGCACATGCGCCCGGCGTGAGTTTTAAGCCACCGGGTTGGGGACGCGAACCGCGGTCGACTACGTGGGAGTCCAGCGACATAGCCATTACGCTAACTGCTGGTTCCCTATTTTTATTTTTTTTTAAAAGGTTTTTACCATTAAGGCACATGCACTTGCCAGAGAGCAGGAAAGTGAGAAATCCCTCTCCCCACTGGGAGGGGGGTAGGGAATGGTCATACTACAATCCCTTCTCCATTCTCCTCTCAGGATTTTGGGCACATGCACACACACGTCTAGCGTGATTTTGAAGCCTCAGTGTCTGGGACTTGAATTGTGGTTGGCCATGTAAGACTCTAGCATTCTAACCACCACATCACCTGCTAGCCTGTTAATGAGCTTTCTGAACATGTAGATTAATTTTTTTCATCAGATTTGAGATGATTTGACCATTATCTCTTCAAACATGTATGATTCCCTCTCTTTCCGCTTCTTCTGAGACTTTCATTAATTGTACATTAGAATGCTTAATGGAATCTGGTATTGTCCAAATAAATGTGCCCCTCAAAATTCAAATATTGAACTTTAATCTCCTTCCCCCAAAAGAGAAGGGAAGAAAGAAATGGAATATCCTATAGTTTAAAATGGGCCAGTCTGGGGACCAGCAGATGGTGTAATGGTTTTGTTGCTGGGCTCCCATGTAGTTGACCCTGGTAAGAGTTCTGGACCCAGAGGCTTAAAACTCATGCTGGGGGAGCCCGAAGGTGGCGTGGTGGTTAAAGGTGCTGGACTTCCACATGGCTGACTGTGATTCGAGTCCCAGACCTGGCTGCTTTCTCTCTCTCTCCCTCCCTCCCCGACTCTGTTCCTCTTTGGTCAAATAAATAAATAAAGTTAAATAAAATAATTATTAAAAAAACAAAAACAAAAACACTGTGCATGTGTGCATACCTGCTCAAAATCTCAAGAGGAGAATGGAGAAGAAAGAATTGCAGTGCGGCCATCCCCCCTGGGGAGGTGATTTCTCGCTTTCTGTCTCTCTGTCTCTCTCTTGTCTTTCTGGCAAGTGTACATACCCTATAGCAAAAATCTCTCTATAAAAATAAATAAATAAAATGGGCGAGTTTGGGCCAGCAGATGGCATAGCAGTTATGTCTTTGGACTTCCACATGGTTAACTAAGGTTTAAGTCCTAGACCCGGTGGCTTGAAACTCACACCAGGCATGTGTGTATGCGTGCCCAAGATTCCAGGAGAAGAATGGAGAAGAAGGGATTGCAGCATGGCCATCTCTTTGGGGAGTGATTTCTCATTTTTCCTCTCACTATCTCTCTCGGGAGAGAGCACATGCCCTAAGACAAACCTCCTCCCCCCCAAAAAAATAAAAAAAGAGCTAGTCTGGGACCAGCAGTTAGCATAATGGCTATGTCACTGGACTCCCATGTAGTCGACCATGTTTCAAGTCCCGGACCTGGTGGTTTAAACTCACGCCAGGTGCATGTGCATGCATGCCCAAGATACCAAGAAGAGAATGGAGGAGAAGGGATTACAGCGTGGTAATCCCCCAGGGGGGTGATTTCTCGTTTTCTGTCTCTTTGTCTCTCTGGCGAGCACATGTGCCCTATAGCAAAAACCTCTCAAAAAAAAAAAAAAAAAGGAAAAAAGCCAGTCTGTGGCCTAGTAGTTAAGGGAGCTAGATCCAACATGGCAAACCATGGGATTGAACATAGCCCTGGCAGCTTGAAAATCAGGCTGGCGAGTGTATGTGTGTGCTCAGAATCCTGACAGGATGGAGAAATGGACAAAATGGAATTGCAGCATGACCACACCCTACTGGAGTTGCTTTCTCCCTTTTCCTCTCTCTGTCTCTTTCTAGTGAGTGTCCATACCCTCTGACAAAAACAAACACCTTAACTTCCAAGAAATGGTATTAGAAATGGGGTCTTTGGGACATGATTAGGTCATAAAGTTATGAATGAGATTATTGCCCTTATGAAAAGTCCTAAGAAAGATCCTGTGCCCCTTCTTCCATGTGAGGTTAGTGTGAGAATACATCTGTCTAAGAGGAAGTAGACACTCACTTAACAAATAAATCTATCTTCATCTTGGACTTCCCAGTCTCCAGAACTGTGAGAAATAAGTTGCAATGTTTACAAACTATTCAGATTGTGGTTTTTTTTTTTTTTTTTTTAAACCCAGGGGGGGGCGGGGGGGTCAAGGCA
>NW_006205509.1:1353383-1358168 GCF_000334495.1 Tupaia belangeri chinensis
ATTTATTTATTTTAAATAATTATTTTTATTTAACTTTATTTATTTATTCATTCATCCATTTTAATTTGACCAAAGAGGGACAGAGAGAGGGAATGTGAGAAAGCAAGCTGTCAGGTCCAGGACTTGAACCACAATTGGCCATGTGGGAGTCCAGTGCCCTTAACTACCACACCACCTGCCAGCCCAAATTTAAGTTTATTTATTTATTTACACACTTAAATTTGACCAGAGGACAGGGCGAGAAGAAGAGAGAGAGCGAGAAAGAGAGCGAGCGAGCAAGAAAGTGAGAAAGCAAGGCCCCAGGTCCAGGATTTGAACCGTGGTTGGCCATGTGGGAGTCCAGCACCCTTAACCACCGTGTCACCTGCTGACCCCAATTGTGGTATTTTGTTATAACAGCCTGAACAAACTAAGAGAGTGTCCCACAAGTCTCTGAGGCTTTGGTCATTTTTCTTTATTCTTTTTCCTCCTTATTTTTCAGCATGAATATTTAATTTGCTGATTCTTCTTCCTTCATTCCTTTTTTTTTTTTTTTAATTTACTTCCATTGTCAGAAGGCATGTACACTCACCAGAGAGAGACAGGTAAGGGGAGTGGAAAATACCCCTCAATGAGACATGACCACGTCACAATCCCTTTTCCTCTTTCTCAACTCTGTCAGGAGTTAGAACACACATGCCCAATGTGTTTTTCCAACTGCTGGGGTTGGAATCCAAACTGGTCAGCCATGTGGGATATAGTTCTCTTAACCTTAACCACTAGGCTATGAGTATGGCCCTGTTTATTTGTTTTTCTAATTTTTTTTTTTTTTTTTTTTAGAGATTTTTGCTGTAGGGTACGTGTGCTCAGTGGAAAGACAGAAAGACAGAAAGTGAGAAATCACCCCTAAGAGGGGATGGCCATGCTGCAATCCCTTCTCCTCTATTCTCCTTAGGGTCTTGGGCATGCATGTACACATGCCTGGCATGAGTTTGAAGTTGCCAAGCCTGGGACTCAAACCACAGTCAACAACGTGGGAGTCCAGTAACATAACTATTATGTCATCTGCTGGTCCCCCCACCATGGTTCTAAAACTACCAGGGCCAATATTTGAACCATGTTTGGCCATTTGGGATCTGACTCTCTGAACTACTAGGCTATGGTACTGACCAACTTTTTGGAGGGAAAAAAACTGCTGAGTTTCTCGATCATTCTCTGGAAATCCCTCTACTGTTTGTCTTTTGTATGTTGACTTAGACCTTTTTGAAAGAACCAAGGTTATCTTTGATTCAGAAAAGGGAGAAAAAAGAGATAGGAGCCTGGGCCAGCAGGTGTGGTGGTGATTGAGGCACTGGACTCCCACATGGCTGACCTCGTTCTGCATCCCAGACCTGGTGGCTTGCTTTTTGACTTTCCCCCCCTCTCTCTGTCTCTTTCTGGTAAGGTGCATGCCCTATAACAAATTTTAAAAATAAATAAATATAATAATAATAATAATGATAATGATAATGATAAAGAAAGAAAGAAAGGGAACAAGAAAGAAAGAAAGAAGGAAAAACATGCTGGGTTCAGGAGGAGTGTAGAGGGGTGTGTGCTCAAGGAGAGAATGGAGGAGAAGGGATTGTGTTGTGGCCATCCTCCCTGGGAGGATATCTTACTTTCTCTGCCTGTCTCTCTCCAGAGAGTGCATGTACCCTATAGCAAAAATCTAAACAGAAAAAAGAGACAGACTGATGGGATGGCAGGGGAGCTCAAGGAAGAAAATGGGAAGCATTAAGTGTAAACAAAGCCAGAGGGAATTTTTTTTTTAGAGGTTTTTGCTATAGGGCACGTGCGCTCGCCAGACAGACAGAGACAGAGAGACAGAAAGCGAGAAATCACCCCCCAGGGGGGATGGCCATGCCACAATCCCTTCTCCTCCATTCTCCTCTCGGGATCCTGGGCACGCACACACATGCGCCTGGCATGAGTTTCAAGTCACCGGGTCTGGGATGCGAACCGCGGTCGACTACGTAGGAGTCCAACGACATAGCCATTGGACTAACTGCTGGTCCCAGGGGATTTTGGTTTATATTACATCTAATCTGAAATTTGTAACTGACAGTAAATCAAGGTCACAGCTGAGTTCATGACTTAAACTCTGAAAGCAGATCTAGGTGACAATGGGACAAGAGTCATTCTTTTAGGGACCAGCAGTTGGTGTAATGGTTACATTGCTGGACTCCCATGTAGTTGAATGCAGTTCACGTCTCAGAACTGGTGGCTTAAACTTCATGTTGGGAGTGCGTGCATGAGTGTCCAAAATCGTAAGAGGAGAATGGAAGAGAAGGGATTGCAGTGTGGCCATTCCCCGCCCCCGGGGGGGTGATTTCTCATTTTCTATCTCTCTGTCTCTCTGGTGAGAGCACATACCCTACAGCAAAAATCTCTCTCTCTCTCAAAAAAAAGTCATTCTTGGGAACCAGCAGTTAGTGTAATGGCTATGTCGCTGGACTCCCACATAGTCAACTGCGGTTCGCGTCCTGGACCCGGTAGCTTAGAACTCATGCTGGGCGCGTGAGTGTGTGTGCCCAAGATCCCGAGGGGAGAATGGAGAAGGGATTGCAGCATGACCATCCCCCCTGGGGGGTGATTTCTCGCTTTCTGTCTCTCTGTCTCTCTCTGTCTGTCTGGCGAGCACATGTGCCCTATAGAGAGAAAACCTCTCAAAAAAAAAAAAAGTCATTTTTAAAAAAAATAATGTTGTTTGTTTGTTTTTGAGAGAGTCTCACTATGCTACCCAAATTGGTTTTGAACTCAAAATCCTCTTGCTTCGCCTTCTGAGTAACTGGGATTACAGATGAACCCCACCATAAATAGCTCAGTACTATTTATTTTGAAACTAGTTTTCTGATGAATCTTTACCCTATAGTTATCTATTAATTTAGGCTAACTCCCTGAACTGTAAACACAGAGCACAAAAAAAGAAATGTAATCTCATTGTTTTGTGTTTTATGCTTATTTCTTCTAGAAATTAGAGGCGCTCTCTGGAAATCTTGGAAAGACAGAGTTATAAAGCGACCTGCAACAGCCCATGCTTTAAGACCAGATCAGATGATTAGTGATCAGTTTGCAACAAATACGAAGGTTTCAGAAATTCAAGATATGCTACAGGAACTCATAGGCACTTCAATGTTCAGTAAATTGGAAAACAATGCTATTAAATATATATCATCAACAATGATGAACCTTTCTAAAGCTTTGAGTGCACTAAATGATGAAATAAAAGTTATTAGCTCGCAAAGTACCACTATGTATGTAGAGGAGACAAGTGAGGCAGAAAAAGAGTTCTCCCTGAAGATAATACAAGATCTCATTGAAGAAAATGAATTGCTTCAGCATGTACTTAAAGTTACAGAAGAAAAACATGAACAACTTTTGCGATCCAAAGCTGGGTCTCCAGGATACATAGTATTGCCCATGTCATCAACCTCAAAAGTGCCACCTGGAGCTTCTCCACCGTCATCCATGGCCACCATCAAAGCTAGTGATAAAGAAGATAGTATTGACAGTATTTTAGTCAAACAATTTGAAATTATTGTAGATGAGGCCCAAAGCAAAGGAACCAAAGTCTCTGGGGTAAAGTGGGACTCAGCCATTGCATACACAGCCCAAGCTGAAATGACTCCAGAGTTAACTGTACCTGAAAAAAAACAGAAAATGCCTCCTGAAGATACTACTGAAGAGATCACTGAACGTAAGCCATCACTGAAGAAAGCTGATGTCCCTCAGAAAGAGGGGACTGACCACTATCGGCCACATAAAAAAAAGCAAACAAAAGTCCCCCATGTACAGGAGCCCGGTGGATCGAATTTGGGTGAAGAGAAAGTTTTAGAGACCAAACTTAGTCAATACCCTGAGCTACAAGCTCTGGAAAAGAAGAGAAAAGAAATAAAATCCCTTTTAGAAGACAGTTCTATTGAAACAAAGAGTCAAGGTGGCAAAGGTGGAGTAAGTAGTCTATGGGAGCAACTGAAGAAGGCCAAATCTGAATATTTACATGACAAAAGTTTAGTTTCCACAGCGCTTAAAGTAGAACCTCCCACTGAGTCAACAAACAAAGAGAGCAAAATTGAAATGATTAAGCTAGTGGAGCCGGTCAAGACAGCACAACCTGACTCTGAGCCGAAGAAAGTTAAGACAAAAGGAAAGAAACAACAGCCGTCTTTGGGAACCACCAAAAGCAAAGAAGAAAAAACTGAAGAGAAGGAAGTTTTAGATGTTACCAAACAATTAAAGCCACAACAACTTGTGAAATCAGGCTCAAGGGTGGCTAAAGAGACCTCAGAATCTACCAGAATTCCAGAAAGTCCAGGTCGCAAAAGTGAACAGAGTATCCTAGAAGAATTTCAGAAAGCCATAATGACTTTCCTAAAAGAGAAAATTGATAACTTAAGAAAGCCTTCTGAGAAAAAGACCGAACTGAAGGAGGAGATGCTATTAAAAAGAGCAGAAGTTGAGAAATTAGGACTCATTAAGGCAAAAATGGAGGAATATTTCCAAAAAGTGGCTGAAACCGTAACTAAAATCTTGAGGAAATATAAAGATGTAAAAAAGGAAAGAGAAACTGGAGAGAAACCTATGAAACAAAAAAAAGTTGCATTTACACCAGGTTTGCATTCGCAGCGGTCACAAATTGGTGCTACGTCTGAAATTAGCACTTTCCTCTCACGTGAGAGCTTAGACCCAATAACTGACTATTTATTACAAATGATCTTGGCTGAGATAGAAAGTGAAAGAGATGTTTCAATAGCCCAAAAAGTAGGG
>NW_006205509.1:1358188-1359166 GCF_000334495.1 Tupaia belangeri chinensis
AGGAGATGAAAAAACGAAGGAGGGAGGAATATTTACAAGCGGGTCAGGAAAAAATACATGAGATGAGTCTCAAACACCAATTGCTAGAAGAAAGAGATCTCTGGAAGGAGGGTTATGAGATGACATATAAAAATTTGGAGGATAGAAAGGAATCGCTGAAAGGGGAAAAGCCAAGGCAAAAGAAGCACAAACAGGGGCAGGAAGAAGAGCTGGAGGAATACCAAAAACAGAAGATTCAAAAGCAGATTTCTCAAAAGGAGAAACAAAAGCTAGGGGGAAAGGAGAGAGAAGAGCATGAGAAGCCAAAGCAGCAACAGCTGGAAGCAGGGAAACAAAAAATGAAAGAAGAGGGGCTCTTGGAGGAGAGTAGAGAGAAGACAAGGCAGGTTCAGAAGGAAATGAGAAAGCTGGAGCTGAAAATAACAAGTGAGAAAGAGAAGCAGAAGCCCAGGAAAGGGGTAGAGGACTTCAAGAGGCAAAGAGAGAGCAAAGCAATGGATCAGAAGAAGATTAAGGAGAAACTACATCAAGAACTAGTAAAAATGGTCACCCAAACTCCAATGACATTATCTTCCAGAACAAAGTCCATATCAAAAGATAGACCCCTGTTGCAGAAAGAAAAAGAATTTCACATGAAGCTTAAGAAATTAGAGCCTCACCCTGATGGAAAGTACCCTACACCAATCACTCCTCCCACTTCCACGCAATCTTTCGAACCTGGGCCCAGTGATTCTGGGAAACCTCTCAAAAAGCACATCACTCCCACTCCTGAGCAGACTGAATCTCAGGGGATCACTCTTATCCCTCAACAGGCTCAAGGAATTACTCTGACCCCTCAACAGGCCCAGGACCTGGGCATCACTCTCACCCCTCAGCAGGTCCAGGCTCAGGGGATCACTCTCACCCCTCAGCAGGCCCAGACTCAGGGGATCACTCATACCCCTCAGCAAGCCCAGGTCCAGGCTCATGGGATCACTC
>NW_006205509.1:1359669-1369329 GCF_000334495.1 Tupaia belangeri chinensis
CCTCAGCAGGCCCAGGACCTGGGGATCACTCTCACCCCTCAGCAGGCCCAGGCTCAAGGGATCACTCTTACCCCTCAGCAGGCCCAGGACCTGGGGATCACTCTCACCCCTCAGCAGGCCCAGGCTCAAGGGATCACTCTTACCCCTCAGCAGGCCCAGGACCTGGGGATCATTCTCACTCCTTGGCAACCCCAGGACCTGGGGATCACTCTCACCTCTAAGCAAGCCCAGGATCTGGGGATCACTCTTGCCCCTCAGCAGGCCCAGGACCTGGGGATTACTCTCGCCCCTCAGCAGGTCCAGGCTCCGGGGATCACTCTCACCCCTCAGCAGGCCCAGGACCTGGGGATCACTCTCACCCCTCAGCAGGTCCAGGCTCAGGGAATCACTCTTACTCCTCAGCAGGCTCAGGACCTGGGGATCACTCTCACTCCTCAGCAGGCCCAGGCTCAACGGATCACTCTTACCCCTCAGCAGGTCCAGGACCTGGGAATCACTCTCACTCCTCAGCAGGCCCAGGCTCAGGGGATCACTCTTACCCCTCAGCAGGCCCAGGACCTGGGGATCACTCTCACCCCTCAGCAGGTCCAGGCTCAGGGTATCACTCTTACCCCTCAGCAGGCTCAGGACCTGGGGATCACTCTCACTCCTCAGCAGGCCCAGGCTCAGGGGATCACTCTTACCCCTCAGCAGGCCCAGGACCTGGGGATTACACTCGCCCCTCAGCAGATCCAGGCTCCGGGGATCATTCTCACCCCTCAGCAGGCCCAGGACCTGGGGATCACTCTCACCCCTCAGCAGATCCAGGCTCAGAGAATCACTCTTACTCCTCAGCAGGCCCAGGACCTGGGGATCACTCTCACCCCTCAGCAGGCCCAGGCTCAGGGGATCACTCTCACCCCTCAGCAGGCTGAGGACCTGAGGCTCAGCCTCCCCCCTCAGCAGGCTGAGGACCTGAGGCTCAGCCTCCCCCCTCAGCAGGCTGAGGACCTGAGGCTCAGCCTCCCCCCTCAGCAGGCTGAGGACCTGAGGCTCAGCCTCCCCCCTCAGCAGGCTGAGGACCTGAGGCTCAGCCTCCCCCCTCAGCAGGCTGAGGACCTGAGGCTCAGCCTCCCCCCTCAGCAGGCTGAGGACCTGAGGCTCAGCCTCCCCCCTCAGCAGGCTGAGGACCTGAGGCTCAGCCTCCCCCCTCAGCAGGCTGAGGACCTGAGGCTCAGCCTCCCCCCTCAGCAGGCTGAGGACCTGAGGCTCAGCCTCCCCCCTCAGCAGGCTGAGGACCTGAGGCTCAGCCTCCCCCCTCAGCAGGCTGAGGACCTGAGGCTCAGCCTCCCCCCTCAGCAGGCTGAGGACCTGAGGCTCAGCCTCCCCCCTCAGCAGGCTGAGGACCTGAGGCTCAGCCTCCCCCCTCAGCAGGCTGAGGACCTGAGGCTCAGCCTCCCCCCTCAGCAGGCTGAGGACCTGAGGCTCAGCCTCCCCCCTCAGCAGGCTGAGGACCTGAGGCTCAGCCTCCCCCCTCAGCAGGCTGAGGACCTGAGGCTCAGCCTCCCCCCTCAGCAGGCTGAGGACCTGAGGCTCAGCCTCCCCCCTCAGCAGGCTGAGGACCTGAGGCTCAGCCTCCCCCCTCAGCAGGCTGAGGACCTGAGGCTCAGCCTCCCCCCTCAGCAGGCTGAGGACCTGAGGCTCAGCCTCCCCCCTCAGCAGGCTGAGGACCTGAGGCTCAGCCTCCCCCCTCAGCAGGCTGAGGACCTGAGGCTCAGCCTCCCCCCTCAGCAGGCTGAGGACCTGAGGCTCAGCCTCCCCCCTCAGCAGGCTGAGGACCTGAGGCTCAGCCTCCCCCCTCAGCAGGCTGAGGACCTGAGGCTCAGCCTCCCCCCTCAGCAGGCTGAGGACCTGAGGCTCAGCCTCCCCCCTCAGCAGGCTGAGGACCTGAGGCTCAGCCTCCCCCCTCAGCAGGCTGAGGACCTGAGGCTCAGCCTCCCCCCTCAGCAGGCTGAGGACCTGAGGCTCAGCCTCCCCCCTCAGCAGGCTGAGGACCTGAGGCTCAGCCTCCCCCCTCAGCAGGCTGAGGACCTGAGGCTCAGCCTCCCCCCTCAGCAGGCTGAGGACCTGAGGCTCAGCCTCCCCCCTCAGCAGGCTGAGGACCTGAGGCTCAGCCTCCCCCCTCAGCAGGCTGAGGACCTGAGGCTCAGCCTCCCCCCTCAGCAGGCTGAGGACCTGAGGCTCAGCCTCCCCCCTCAGCAGGCTGAGGACCTGAGGCTCAGCCTCCCCCCTCAGCAGGCTGAGGACCTGAGGCTCAGCCTCCCCCCTCAGCAGGCTGAGGACCTGAGGCTCAGCCTCCCCCCTCAGCAGGCTGAGGACCTGAGGCTCAGCCTCCCCCCTCAGCAGGCTGAGGACCTGAGGCTCAGCCTCCCCCCTCAGCAGGCTGAGGACCTGAGGCTCAGCCTCCCCCCTCAGCAGGCTGAGGACCTGAGGCTCAGCCTCCCCCCTCAGCAGGCTGAGGACCTGAGGCTCAGCCTCCCCCCTCAGCAGGCTGAGGACCTGAGGCTCAGCCTCCCCCCTCAGCAGGCTGAGGACCTGAGGCTCAGCCTCCCCCCTCAGCAGGCTGAGGACCTGAGGCTCAGCCTCCCCCCTCAGCAGGCTGAGGACCTGAGGCTCAGCCTCCCCCCTCAGCAGGCTGAGGACCTGAGGCTCAGCCTCCCCCCTCAGCAGGCTGAGGACCTGAGGCTCAGCCTCCCCCCTCAGCAGGCTGAGGACCTGAGGCTCAGCCTCCCCCCTCAGCAGGCTGAGGACCTGAGGCTCAGCCTCCCCCCTCAGCAGGCTGAGGACCTGAGGCTCAGCCTCCCCCCTCAGCAGGCTGAGGACCTGAGGCTCAGCCTCCCCCCTCAGCAGGCTGAGGACCTGAGGCTCAGCCTCCCCCCTCAGCAGGCTGAGGACCTGAGGCTCAGCCTCCCCCCTCAGCAGGCTGAGGACCTGAGGCTCAGCCTCCCCCCTCAGCAGGCTGAGGACCTGAGGCTCAGCCTCCCCCCTCAGCAGGCTGAGGACCTGAGGCTCAGCCTCCCCCCTCAGCAGGCTGAGGACCTGAGGCTCAGCCTCCCCCCTCAGCAGGCTGAGGACCTGAGGCTCAGCCTCCCCCCTCAGCAGGCTGAGGACCTGAGGCTCAGCCTCCCCCCTCAGCAGGCTGAGGACCTGAGGCTCAGCCTCCCCCCTCAGCAGGCTGAGGACCTGAGGCTCAGCCTCCCCCCTCAGCAGGCTGAGGACCTGAGGCTCAGCCTCCCCCCTCAGCAGGCTGAGGACCTGAGGCTCAGCCTCCCCCCTCAGCAGGCTGAGGACCTGAGGCTCAGCCTCCCCCCTCAGCAGGCTGAGGACCTGAGGCTCAGCCTCCCCCCTCAGCAGGCTGAGGACCTGAGGCTCAGCCTCCCCCCTCAGCAGGCTGAGGACCTGAGGCTCAGCCTCCCCCCTCAGCAGGCTGAGGACCTGAGGCTCAGCCTCCCCCCTCAGCAGGCTGAGGACCTGAGGCTCAGCCTCCCCCCTCAGCAGGCTGAGGACCTGAGGCTCAGCCTCCCCCCTCAGCAGGCTGAGGACCTGAGGCTCAGCCTCCCCCCTCAGCAGGCTGAGGACCTGAGGCTCAGCCTCCCCCCTCAGCAGGCTGAGGACCTGAGGCTCAGCCTCCCCCCTCAGCAGGCTGAGGACCTGAGGCTCAGCCTCCCCCCTCAGCAGGCTGAGGACCTGAGGCTCAGCCTCCCCCCTCAGCAGGCTGAGGACCTGAGGCTCAGCCTCCCCCCTCAGCAGGCTGAGGACCTGAGGCTCAGCCTCCCCCCTCAGCAGGCTGAGGACCTGAGGCTCAGCCTCCCCCCTCAGCAGGCTGAGGACCTGAGGCTCAGCCTCCCCCCTCAGCAGGCTGAGGACCTGAGGCTCAGCCTCCCCCCTCAGCAGGCTGAGGACCTGAGGCTCAGCCTCCCCCCTCAGCAGGCTGAGGACCTGAGGCTCAGCCTCCCCCCTCAGCAGGCTGAGGACCTGAGGCTCAGCCTCCCCCCTCAGCAGGCTGAGGACCTGAGGCTCAGCCTCCCCCCTCAGCAGGCTGAGGACCTGAGGCTCAGCCTCCCCCCTCAGCAGGCTGAGGACCTGAGGCTCAGCCTCCCCCCTCAGCAGGCTGAGGACCTGAGGCTCAGCCTCCCCCCTCAGCAGGCTGAGGACCTGAGGCTCAGCCTCCCCCCTCAGCAGGCTGAGGACCTGAGGCTCAGCCTCCCCCCTCAGCAGGCTGAGGACCTGAGGCTCAGCCTCCCCCCTCAGCAGGCTGAGGACCTGAGGCTCAGCCTCCCCCCTCAGCAGGCTGAGGACCTGAGGCTCAGCCTCCCCCCTCAGCAGGCTGAGGACCTGAGGCTCAGCCTCCCCCCTCAGCAGGCTGAGGACCTGAGGCTCAGCCTCCCCCCTCAGCAGGCTGAGGACCTGAGGCTCAGCCTCCCCCCTCAGCAGGCTGAGGACCTGAGGCTCAGCCTCCCCCCTCAGCAGGCTGAGGACCTGAGGCTCAGCCTCCCCCCTCAGCAGGCTGAGGACCTGAGGCTCAGCCTCCCCCCTCAGCAGGCTGAGGACCTGAGGCTCAGCCTCCCCCCTCAGCAGGCTGAGGACCTGAGGCTCAGCCTCCCCCCTCAGCAGGCTGAGGACCTGAGGCTCAGCCTCCCCCCTCAGCAGGCTGAGGACCTGAGGCTCAGCCTCCCCCCTCAGCAGGCTGAGGACCTGAGGCTCAGCCTCCCCCCTCAGCAGGCTGAGGACCTGAGGCTCAGCCTCCCCCCTCAGCAGGCTGAGGACCTGAGGCTCAGCCTCCCCCCTCAGCAGGCTGAGGACCTGAGGCTCAGCCTCCCCCCTCAGCAGGCTGAGGACCTGAGGCTCAGCCTCCCCCCTCAGCAGGCTGAGGACCTGAGGCTCAGCCTCCCCCCTCAGCAGGCTGAGGACCTGAGGCTCAGCCTCCCCCCTCAGCAGGCTGAGGACCTGAGGCTCAGCCTCCCCCCTCAGCAGGCTGAGGACCTGAGGCTCAGCCTCCCCCCTCAGCAGGCTGAGGACCTGAGGCTCAGCCTCCCCCCTCAGCAGGCTGAGGACCTGAGGCTCAGCCTCCCCCCTCAGCAGGCTGAGGACCTGAGGCTCAGCCTCCCCCCTCAGCAGGCTGAGGACCTGAGGCTCAGCCTCCCCCCTCAGCAGGCTGAGGACCTGAGGCTCAGCCTCCCCCCTCAGCAGGCTGAGGACCTGAGGCTCAGCCTCCCCCCTCAGCAGGCTGAGGACCTGAGGCTCAGCCTCCCCCCTCAGCAGGCTGAGGACCTGAGGCTCAGCCTCCCCCCTCAGCAGGCTGAGGACCTGAGGCTCAGCCTCCCCCCTCAGCAGGCTGAGGACCTGAGGCTCAGCCTCCCCCCTCAGCAGGCTGAGGACCTGAGGCTCAGCCTCCCCCCTCAGCAGGCTGAGGACCTGAGGCTCAGCCTCCCCCCTCAGCAGGCTGAGGACCTGAGGCTCAGCCTCCCCCCTCAGCAGGCTGAGGACCTGAGGCTCAGCCTCCCCCCTCAGCAGGCTGAGGACCTGAGGCTCAGCCTCCCCCCTCAGCAGGCTGAGGACCTGAGGCTCAGCCTCCCCCCTCAGCAGGCTGAGGACCTGAGGCTCAGCCTCCCCCCTCAGCAGGCTGAGGACCTGAGGCTCAGCCTCCCCCCTCAGCAGGCCCAGGCTCAGGGGATCACTCTCACCCCTCAGCAGGCTGAGGACCTGAGGATCACTCTCACCCCTCAGCAGGCCCAGGACCTGGGGATCACCCTCACCCCTCAGCAGGTCCAGGCTCAGGGGATCACTCTCACCCCTCAGCAGGCCCAGGACCTGGGGATCACTCTGACTCCTCAGCAGGTCCAGGCTCAGGGGATCACTCTTACTCCTCAGCAGGCCCAGGACCTGGGGATCACTCTCACCCCTCAGCAGGTCCAGGCTCAGGGGATCACTCTTACCCCTCAGCAGGCCCAGGACCTGGGGATCACTCTCACCCCTCAGCAGGCTGAGGACCTGAGGATCACTCTCACCCCTCAGCAGGCCCAGGACCTGGGGATCACTCTCGCTCTTCAGCAGGCCCAGGCTCAGGGGATCACTCTCACCCCCCAGCAGGCCCAGGCTCAGGGGATCACTCTCACCCCTCAGCAGGTCCAGGCTCAGGGGATCACTCTCACCCCTCAGCAGGCCCAGGCTCAGGGGATTACTCTCACCCCTCAGCAGGCCCAGGACCTGGGGATCACTCTCACCCCTCAGCAGGCCCAGGCTCAGGGGATCACTCTCACCCCTCAGCAGGCTGAGGACCTGAGGATCACTCTCACCCCTCAGCAGGCCCAGGACCTGGGGATCACCCTCACCCCTCAGCAGGTCCCGGTTCAGGGGATCACTCTCACCCCTCAGCAGGCCCAGGACCTGGGGATTACTGTTACTCCTCAGCAGGTTCAGGCAAAAGGGATTACCCTTACCCCTCAGCAGGCCCAAATTTTGGGTATCACATTTCCATATGAGCAGACACAACAGACATCTAGGGCTCCTTTCACTCTGGAACAAGCCCAGCCATTCAGAATCCCTATGACCCCTAAATATGACCAGACACTAAAGGCATTTGTAATTTCTGAACAGACCCAAGGAATGCAAATTCCAACTATTGAACAGGCCCAGATACTTGGGGTCCCTATCACTGAAGGACAGGCAGAGACAAAAGTCACTCTCACACCACAGCAGCCCCAGGCATCTGGGGTTACTCTCACTCCTGAGTACCTTCCTGTATTGAAGCCTCCTCTCACTTCTGTTCAGGCTCAATCATTGCAGGACCGTCTTGTTCCAGAGCAGGCACAGGCATTGATGTTTACTCTTACACCTGAGAAAGCCCGGGCTTTGGGTATCACACTTACTCCTGATCGAGACCAGGCAGTAAGTATTGCCCTCACTCCTGATCAGGCCCAGGCATTAGGGATCGCTCTTACTGAGGAACAGGCCTGGAAATTGGGGGTTCCTATCACTTCAGAAAAGGTCCAAGAAGCATCAAATGTGATTACTCTTAAGCAGTTGCAAGCACTGGGGATCACTCCCTCTGGTCTGCAGGCTCAGGCACTTGGCAGTCATTTCACCCTGGAACAAGCCCAGGCATTGGGAATCCCTGTCACTCCAGAAGATGCCTGGCTGTCAGCCTTCACTCGTACTCCTGAGCAAACCCAGGTTTTGCCGTTTCCTATCACCTTAGAACAGGCTCAAGCACTGGGAATTCCTCTCTCTCAGGAACAGTTAGGGAAATTAAGAGTCCCTCTAACGTCAGATGAATCTCCCCTTACCCTTGAGCAAGTCCAACGATTCAGTGTCCCCTTCACCCCACGACAAGCCCAATCTGTGGGTACTACTCTCATGTCTGAGCAGGACCTGAAATCAAGAGCTCCTCTCACTGATGAGCAGCCCTCACAGCTGTGGGCAAGACCTTTTTCAGGACACACCCCAGAATCTGGGACCTTTTCTGTTACTGATGAATCCATCATACCAAGTGCTCCTCAAATTCCTGAGCAGATTGTCCTATCAGATCCTTCTACTCTTAGAACAGTCAGGGAACTGAAGGTTTCTCCTCCCACTGAGCAATCCATTACAACAAGATTATCTCCTAGCTCTGGGCAGTCTCTGGCTTTCTCTGTTCCTACTGCTGAGAAGTCTATATTTGGAGTATCTTCTACTCCTTTGCAGGTACCAAGGCCACCTCTCATCGAAGCCCCCCTTACCCCTAAGAAATCCCCAGGAATGGGGGTTCTCTTTGACCCTAGGAAGCCCCTGGCACCACAGATCATTCCTTCTTCTAGAAAGACTCTGGTGTACAAAGATGGATCCTTTCCTGCACAGTTCCTAGCACCAGAGATCCCTCCCACTTCTGGGCAGCTCTCAATACCTGGGGCTCCTCCCTCTCCTGAACAGCCCCTTGAATTCGAGGCCATTGGCTCTAGGCAGTTCTTCACATCTAGAAGCTCTCTGACTCCTAGGCTACCTCTGATATCAAAGACCCCTCCTTCCCCCAGGCAGCCTCTTGTAGCTAGAGCCCCATCCACCTCTAGACAGATTCCTAGTCTCTGGGCTCCTCTCTCTCCTGGGCAGCCCCCATTTCTTGGGGCCTCTTCCATTCCTGAAGAGCAGCTAGAATATGAACCCTTAACCCAGGCAACCCGACCTCCTGGTACCCCTGAGCAATCTCCCTATCTGTGGGCTCCGTCTACACTTGGGCAGCATCTAACACCGTGGACCCTTCCTGAGCAAGCTTCCACATTCAGGATCACTCCCACCCTTAGGTATCCCTCCACATTATGGGGTTCCACAACCCCTGTAAAGCCCCAGAAAGAACTGTCCTCTTCTGTCACGAAGAAAAGATTGGCAATGATTTCTTCTCTGAAATCTAAACTGCCATTAGTCCATCCCAGTGCTCCAGATACCACAGTACGTCAGACTCCTTTCACTACTAAGTTCCAAATGCCAGCGGTCTCTGACACTACTGAAGAAACCCAGATACTCCAAGATACTTTTGCCATGGAACCATTTAAAATATTTAAGTCCTATTTCACCAAGTACAGGACACCAGTATCACAACCTCCTTGCACTGATGAGGAGGCCCTTCCCGCTCTCATAAAGACTATAAGATCACTGCCTTCTCTTACTGCCCAACTACCCAAATCGTCACAGATCACACCTCCTGATTGGGACCAGAAATCCCGATTCCCCCCTATAGACAAGTCTTGGATACTGACTTCAGTTTTAGGTACCAAGAAAGCCAAGATGATGGTATCTCCTTCTACTACTCCCCAAGAGCTGGAAGAGAAGAGGTATTTTCTTGATGTGGAGGCTCAAAGGCAGAACCTGATACTATTAAATCAGGCCACAAAAACTTCTGGACTCCCTTCACAACTACATGCAACAGCCAGGACTCTCATCATAGAGACACTTCGCATGGATACAGTTCGGCTGGGATACCTGTTCCGCAAGTACATTGCCTATAGGCTGATCCAACGTGCCAGGTAGATGTAATTATTACGTGTCCAGTTTTCTGGTATAGTTTAGATTTCAAATATCTTCCTTCATTGCCATAAAACTATATATTTATCAAAATGTATGTTCTAAAAGAGTCTCTTATAAAACACCTATGAAAGAAGCTGGCAGGTGCCATGGTAGTTAAGGCACTAGACTCCCACATGACCAACCACGGTTCAAGTCCTAGACCTGGCAGCTTGCTTTCTCACTTTCCCTCTCTCTCTCTCACTCTGTTCCTCTCTGGTCAAATTAAAATTAAATAAATAAATAAGTAGGGGACTAGCAGTTCACATAATGGCTATGTCGCTGGACTCCCATGTGGTTGACCGTAGTTCGAGACCCAGACCCAGTGGCTTAAACTCACACTGGGTGTGTGTGCGTGTGTGCCCAAGATCCCGAGAGGAGGAGGGAGAAGGGATTGCAGCATGGCCATCCCCCCTGGGGGGGTGTAATTTCTCTCTTTCTATCTCTCTGTCTCTGTCTTTCTGATGAGCGCATGCACCCTATAGCAAAAACCTGGAAAAAAAAATAGATAAATAAAATAAAGTTAAGTAATTTTTTTTGAGTGGTTTTTGCTATAGGGTGCGTGCGCTCACCAGACAGACAGAGACA
>NW_006205509.1:1369345-1392238 GCF_000334495.1 Tupaia belangeri chinensis
TTTATAGTTTGATAGCTCTAATCATTTATAAAGTATTTTTACAGATATAATAGAGTTGGAAGCTATAATATGTTCACCATTTCCCATCTATAGATCCTATATCCATAATAGATGACCTACACACAAGAAAGTGGACCATGGAGTCCCACATAACTTACTCCAAATCCCAGCTCTGTCTCTGATCTACTGAGTGACCCTGGACAAGGTACTTCTTTTACACCTGTTTCTTCATGGAAAATCTAGAGGTTCTAATAGAAGTGATTTCAGAGTGGGATTACAGAGATTAATAAAAACAATTTCTGGTTCTTAGTAAGTACGTAGCAGACTTAAGTATCATTAATGGACTGTCACAAATTATTTTATGAGCTTTGCAGGCCAGCAACAGTGTCTTTCCCCTGGTTTGCTTCTTCATTGCTCTAACACAGTAATACTCTCGTACATTGTAATACAGAAAGACAGTCACTAGTTCAAGTTGAATAGAATAAAACTAAGCTGATATAGATAGGAGTTAAGACATTGAAATTAGCTTCTGCTATTAAATTTAGAAACACCTAAGTGTTTACTTTCATTTTTCAAAGTGCCTGCATTTGTATTATCTACTTAATCATCACGACAAATCCATGGTATAGCTATGATTATTATTATTATTATTATTATTATTATTTTGGAAGAGGTTTTTTGCTATAGGGCGTGTGTGCTTACCAGAAAGACAGAGATGAAGAGATAGACGGAAAGTGAGAAATCATCCCCCAGGGGCAATGGCCACGCCGTAATCCCTTTTCCTCTATTCTCCTCTCAGGATCTTGGATACGCATGTACACGTGCCTGGCATGAGTTTAAGCCACCGGGTATGGGACTTGAACCGCGGTCGACTACATGGGAGTCCAGTGACATAGCCATTATGCCAACTGCTGGTCCCTATTATTATTTTTTTTTTTAATTTGACAAGAGAGAGACAGGGAGAGAGGGAAAGCGAGAAAGCAAGCCGCTGAGTCTGGGATTTGAACTGCTGTCAGCCATGTGGGAGTCCAGTGCCTTAATCACCACACCACCTACCAGCCCCTACTTAAGAGTTTAAGAGAGATTTTTGCTACAGAGACAGAGAGACAGAAAGCGAGAAATCACCCCCCAGGGATGATGGCCATTTGTAATCCTTTCTCTCCCATTCTTCTCTTGGGATTTTGGGTACACACACAGGCTGGGTGTGTTTTATGTCGCTGGGTCTAGGACTTGAACAGCAGTTGACTACATGGAAGTCCAGCAACATAACCATTACGCCATCTGCTGGTCCCCCTACTTGAGAATTTTAAATAGCATGTTTTGGGTCAGTCTCCAGTTTCCCAATGTCTTTTTTTTTCTTTGTTATATTTACATTTTTAAAAATAATAAATAGTACATTGACCTGGTACAATACTCAGAACTTACTAATAGTACAGTAAAGGTTTCTCTAATCGGTCTCTCTCTGGCCATCCAGCCTCCTCCCATAGGGCTGCTAATGTACATCTATTCAGAAATATTTTCTGCATTTGTTGAAAAGTATATATGTTATTTATCCTTCTTTTATATATATACATATATACACACACGTATACACACACACATATATATATAAATTATTTCATTTAACTATTTTATTTATTTCTTTTAATTTGACGAGAGAGAGATAGAGAGAGAAAGTAAGCCACCAGGTCCAGGACTCAAACCGAAGTTAGCAATGTGGGAGTCCAACACCCTAACCACTATGACACCTGCTGGCCAACCTTTTTACATATTTTAAACTTTTATGACAGTCATTTTTTAAAAAGAATTGTTTGTTTATTTAATTTCATTTGGTATTATTATTACTTTTAATTTGACCAGACAGAGACAGAGAGAGAGAAAAGGAAAGCAAGGAAGCAAGCCGTCAGGTCCAGGACTTGAACCACAGTTGGCCATGTGGGAATCCAGTGCCCTTAACCACCATGCCACCTGCTGGCCCTGATGACAGTCGTTTTTTTAAAAGAGAATTATTTATTTAATTTTATTTATTATTATTTTTAAATTTGACCAGAGCAAGACAGAAAGAGAAAGAAAGGGAAAGTAAGAAAGCAAGCTGCCAGGTCTGTGACTTGAACCAGGGTTGACCATGTGAGAGTTCAGCACCTTAATCACCTTAACCACCACACCACCTGCCAGTCCCAATAGTCGATTTTTTATATAACATAAATAGATAATAGTTATTGGAAACTTTTGTATTAGTACATAAAGAACTTACTCATTTTGTAGCTACACAGTATTCCAACTAGATTAAACAGAATTTATTTAATCTCTGATGAATATTTGTGTTGTTTTTAATATTTTGTTATTATAAACAGACTTCAAAAAATAAACTCAAGGGAACCAGCAGTGAGCGTAATGGCTATGTCGCTGGACTCCACGTAGTCAACCATGGTTCGCATCCCGAACCCGGTGGCTTAAAACTCACGCCGGGCGCGTGTGCGTGCGTGCCCAAGATCCTGAGAGGAGAATGGAGGAGAAGGGATTGCAGCGTGACCATCCCTCCTGGGGGGTGATTTCTTACTTTCTGTCTCTATGTCTCTCTCTGTCTGGCGAGCGCACGCGCCTTATAGCGAAAACCTCTCCAAAAAAAAAAAATAAATAAAAAATAAAAACAAATAAACTCAAATGTACATATATATTCTTACATGTACATTATACATAAAGTATATGTAGTTTTTTTTTGAAAGTTTTTGCTATAGGGCTCATGCACTGTTGTGAGGATGGGGGAAGAGAGAGTGAGAAATCACATCCCCCCTCCCAGGGGATGGTCATGCTGCAGTCCCTTTTCCTTCATTCTCCTTGCCCATTTTGGGCATGTGCACTGATTCAGGGGCCCCTACATTTGGAAGTGCTTGCCCACAATGTTTACTGATTCCAAAGAACACGCTGGGAGGCCCATCAGAGAAAGACATGTGTTTACTTACTAGGGAGGCTCCACTGAGGGCCTGGAGAATGGTCCGTGTTGTCATCAAGTACAGGCTCAGGTTTTACACGCCAAGAGCAAAGCATACATAAATCAAGTAAAGACATTCATTGTTTAAGGGTTTCAATACCAGATCAGCTTATTAATCAATAGCATTAGCACAGTATGTCTGGATTAGTGCCTCTAATCTTGTGATGTTAAGTGTGGAAGAGGTGTGAGGCATATCTCCAGGCCAGTCCCAGCCATGGGCCTGTTTCATGAGACAAGGGAATGATCACAAGGGGCTCATGAGGTCCAACTGGGCCAGCAGCCAGATCTCAGAGGAATAGGACAAAGGAGGAGGGAGGAGAGCTCAGTGTATGGCGTTTACCCTAAGGCAGACGTGCCTGGTGTAATTTTCTTTTTTGGAGAGTTTTTTTTTTGTTATAGGGCACATGCGCTTGCCAGAAAGACAGAGACAGAGAGATAGAAAGAAATCACTCCTCAGGGAGGATGGCCATACTGCAATCCCTTCTCCTCCATTCTCCTCTTGGGATCTTGGGCAAACAAGCACGCACACGTGCTTGGCGTGAGTTTAAGCCACCGGGTCTGGGACTCGAACCATGGTCGATTACATGGGAGTCTAGTGACATAGCCATTATGCCAACTGTTGGTCCTGCCTGGTATAATTTTCAAGCCATTGGGTCTAGGATTTGAATTACATACTTGTAATCGTACGTAGGGTCTAGCTACTTTAAATACCATGCCACCTGCTGGACTACTCTTGTAATTTTGATAGGTTTTTGTCAAAGTGTCCTCTGAGGAGCTAGGAGTGGTGGAGTGTAGATCCAGCTGCTTCGAAAGCTCAGGTAGGAAAATGGCAAGGCCAGCGTAAGCAATATGAACCAGACCTTATCTCTAAAATCTTCCTCTGGGGCCAGCAGATGGCGTGGAGTTTAAGGCAGTGCATTGAGCGGCGGCTTGAAAAATCACACTGAGTATGTTTGATTGTGTGTCCCAAATGCCAAGGAGAATGGTGGAGAAGGGATTGAGGCACTGCAATTCCTTCTAGGGGGTGACTTCTCGCCTTCTTTATCTCTCTCTCTCTGGCGAGTGCATGCTCTATAGCAAAACTAAAAAAATAAAGAGAAAGAGAATAAAATTTTCTGGGACCCAGCAGTTAGCAAAATGGCTATTTCACTGGACTCCCATGTAGTCAACTGCGGTTCAAGTCCCAGACCCAGTGGCTTAAATTCATGCCAGGCGCGTGAGCATGCTAGCCCAAGATCCCCAAAAGAGAATGGGGGTGAGGGATTGCAGCATGGCCATCCCCCTTGGGGAGTGATTTCTCACTTCTGTCTCTCTGTCTCTGTCTTTCTGGTAAGCACATACCCTACAGCAAAAATCTCTCCCCCCCAAAAAATGAAAGAAAATAAAATGTTCCTCTGAAGAGGTGGTAGCAATTTACATATGGATCAGCATTATAAAAGACTATTTCCAAAGAGACTTGTAATGGGATAGTATAATATCACACTTTTTTTGTTCAATATGGTAGATGAAATATGGTCTTTATATTACATTTCTTTATTATGAGTGAAGATAAGTATTTTTTTCATAGACTTAAGAGCCATTTGTATTTAATTTTCTGTAAAGACCCTATTAAAATGCTTCATCCATTTTTCAATTGGATTGTCAAGATTTTTATTAAATTGATTTGTGAGACCTATGCAAATATTTGGAAAATTAGTCCCTTGTCTATGACTAAATTGCCAAATTTCACTACTTTTTTCTCCTTTTTGCTATGTTTCTGTTTTAAGATAATGAACCCAATGTTTTATTCCCACATAGCTACTGAAGTGACCCATCCCTATTTACACTATAATCTACCTCTTCTCCTAGTGATTTGAATTTAGTTTATCATAAAATTTTGGGGACCAGTAGGTGCCTTAACCACCATGCCACCAGCTAGCCTATACTTGCCCTCTTCTATGATATCTTGAACAGATTTTTTGCATACATGTATCAGTTTTGTAAATAGCCATCTTACTATATATATTTAAGCATTGAATTTTTTTTAGTTCTTGAGTTTTTCAAGTTTATAATCATTTTACTTGTAAATAATAAATGTTTTATAGCTAGATTTTACAAGTTTAAAAAAAAATTGGCCAGAGGACACATATGCTTGCCAGAGAGAGATGCCAGGGAGATGCCATTTATTCAAAATAAATGAATGAATGAATAAAATTAAGTAAATAATTCTTTTAAAAAAAAGAATTATTTGTTTATTTTATTTATCTTTTTAAAAATTTATCATTTAAAAAATATATTTATTTACTTAATTCCATTTATTATTATTTTTTAATTTGACCAGAGAGAGAGAGAGAGAGAAAGGAAAAGTGAGAAAGAAACTGCCAGGTCCAGAATTCAAACCACGGTTGGCCATGTGGGAATCCAGTGCCCCCAACCACCACACCACCTGCTGGCCCAAAATTTATCATTATTTTAAAATCTGTTTTAAAATAATGCACTTAAAATAATGCATATGCAATTACCAGACAGAAAGAGAGAGAAAGTGAGAAAGCAAGCTGCCAGCTGTGGGACTTCAACCATGATCAGCCAGGGGAGTCCAGCTTCCCAACTACCATGCCATCTGCTGACCACCATCACCACTATTTTTTTTTTAGAGATTTTTGCTATAGGGCTTGTGTGCTTGCAGAGAGACAGAAAGCAAGAAATCATCACTCCAGGGAGATTGGTCACACCATAATCCCTTCTCCATTTTCTTCTCAGGATTTTGTGCACAAATGCACACATGCCTGGCATGAGTTTTAAAACACCTGGTCCAGGACTCGAATCAGGGTTGACTGCATGAGTGTCTAGCTACGTAGGCATTATGCCATCTGTTGGTCCTACCACTATTTTTTAATGTCAATTTATAATGATAATAATTAACAATTAAAGAATAATTCACATTTTGGTAATAAAATTTACACAGCAATGGAGAAAATAATAAAAATATAAAATTGGCTAAGAGTAAGAATGTTTTGCAACTTTACTAAGAAAAGAATACAGGAACCAGCAGATGGTGTAATGGAGATCACTTGACTCCCACAGTTAACCACGGTTCAAGTCCTGGACCTGGTGGCTTCAAACTCACTCCAGGAGAGTGTGAGTGTGTGCCCAAAATCCTGAGAGAGGAATGAAGAAGAAGGGTTTGTGGCATGGTTATCCCATCAGGGAGTAATTTCTCTCTTTCTGTCTCTCTGGTGAGCACACATGCCTCATAGCAAAAGTCTCTCTCTAAGAAGAAAAAAGAGAGAAAAATATAAATGTAAATGATGCTTTACTTTTAAACACTCTTGAAGATAACATTTTCCTAGAAGAAAGTAACATGAGGCCATGGAAAAGCACTCCTAGCTGTTACTCAAGGCAAGACAAATAAGCAAAGACGGCCTTGTAGCCATACCACCACCATTCTTAACCTACTTCTGAAGGTACTACCAATTTAGAGACAGTAACGGTAATTACATATTTAAAAATTGGAGGCCACCCTGTGACCTGATGGTTAAGACATCTGTATCTGCCATGTGCAACTTCATGGTTCAAGTCCTGAACCTGGCTGCTTGAAAAACACACTGGGTTCATGTTCATGCATACTCACAGTCCCACTAGTTTGGAGAGATGGAGGAGATGGGATTATAGCATGACTATGGACCCTGGGGATGCTTTATCATTTAATTTGACCAGAGAGAGACACAGAAAGAGAGAGAAAGAGAAAGGAGGGAAAGTGAGAAAGTAAGCCACCAGGTCCGGGACTCACACCGTGGCTGGCCATGTGGGAGTGTCCAGCACCTTAACCACCACATCACCTGCTGGCCCTACAAATAATTCTTAAAAAAAAAAGAAAAAGTGGTGATTGATACCAGCTGGTGATACAGTGGTAACACAATGCTCTAGGATACTGGACCCATATGGGAAGGTCCTGAGATCCCCCTAATCTGGCTGGCTGAGGCTAAGGGTGGACTGTAGCATGAGGATTCTGTTGGAGGTAGCTGTCTCTCTTCCTTTCTTTTTCTCTCAATAAATAAGTAAACTTAAGACAGTTGTGGTGGTAGTGAATATCTTTCTAGTAGTTGCCATTAAGAAAAATGCTGGAGACCAGCAGGTTGCATAGTGGTTAAGGTGCTGGACACTCCCACATGGCTGACCATGGTTCAAGTCCTGGACCTGGTAACGTGCTTTCTCTCTCTCTCTCTCTCTCTGTGTTCCTCTCTGGTCAAATTAAAATCAAATAAATAAACAAAGATAAAATAAAATAATTCTTAAAAAAAAAAAACTGTGTCAAATTTGTCAAGTAATCTTTTTTTTAGGTTTTGTCATAGAGTACGTGCACTTGCCAGAAAGAGACAGAGATAGTGAAAAGGAAGGTGAAAAATCACCCACAAGGGCAGATGGCCAGGTCACAATCCCTTCGCATCCATACTCTTCTTGGGATTTGGAGCACGTATGCACACACACCTAATGTGATATTCAACCACCAGGTCCAGCCCTTGAACTACAGTCATCCATGTGAGAGTCCAGCACTTTAACCACCAGACCACCTGCTGGGCCCAGTAATGTTTTGTTAAAGGTAATTTCAGTATTTGGGGGCCAGAAAGTGGCGTGGTGCTTAAGGTGCTGGATTCCTACATGGCCGACCATGATTTGAGTCCTGGACCTGGTGGCTTTCTTTCTTACTTTCTCTTTCTCTCTCTCTGGTGAGCTCATGTGCCTTATAATAAAATTTTAAAAATTATAATAACATTAAATAAAGTTAAATAAATAACTCTTAAAAAAAGGTAGTTTCAGTACTTAATTTCCACAAGTTAAAGGAAATGTGATTTTTTTTCTTCTTAGGTCTATTAATCTGATTAATTATATTAAGGCATTAATCCAGGCCTGGCATAAATAATATTTGTCCTTAGTGTATCCTTCTTTGAATGTGTTGTGGAATCAGTTATAATTATTTTAATAATCATTTTATTTTTTATTTATTCATTCATTTATTTCATTTTTAAAATTTTGACGAGAGAGGGACAGAGCGAGAGAGAAAGAGAGAGAGGGAAAGTGAGAGAACAAGCCTCCAGGTCCAGGACTTGAACCATGGTCGGCCATGTGGGAGTCCAGCGTCCTTAACCACCACGCCACCTGCTGGTCCCTCAGTTATAATTTTTTTTTCCACATAGGAGATGTGTTCTGGCGGGCCAGCAGGTGGCATGGTGGTTAAGGTGCTGGACACTCCCACATGGCTGACCACAGTTTGAGTCCTGGACCTGGTGGCTTTCTTTCTCACTTTCCTTCTCTCTGTGTGTCTGTCTTTCTCTGGTCAAATGAAAATGATTAAATGAATAATTAAAATTAAGTAAATAATTAAAAAATAAAGAATGTGTGCTATTGCCAAGGAAAGAAAAAGAGAAAAAAGATAGGGGAAGATAAGAAATGACTGCCCAGGGGAGATGGCCACACTGCAATCCCTTCTCCATTCTCCTCTCGGGATTTTTGGCATGAATGCACCCACACCAGTGTTTTCAAGCCACCAGGTCTGGGACTTGAACTGTGCAGTTGGCCATGTGAGATTCAGTTGCCTTAACCATTATGCCACCGGCTGGTCAGTGATTTTTTTTTTCCCATTGATAGTCAATTAGTAAATTTGGCAGGTGGTTTCTTTCTTTTCTTTTCTTTTCTTTTCTTTTTATAGACATGATTAATTAATTAATTAATTTTTTCAGAAGAGGTTTTTGCTATAGGGCATGTGCGCTCACTGGAAAGACAGAGAGAGACGAGACAGAAAGCGAGAAATCACACCACGGGGGGGAATGGCCACGCCACAATCCCTTCTCCTCCATTCTCCTCTTGGGATCTTGGGCATGCACGCACATGCACTCGGTGTGAGTTTAAGCCAACGGGTCCAGGACTCGAACTGCAGTCAACTACATGGGAGTTCAGTGACAAAGCCATTACACTAACTGCTGGTTCCAAGACATGGTTTATTTTTTTGAGAGATTTTTTGCTATAGGGCATGTGAGCTCTCCAGAGATACAAAGAGACAGAAAATGAAAAATCACCCGCTACGGGATCAGCAGTTAGCATAATGGCTATGTCGCTGGACTTCCATGTAGTCGACTGCAGTTCACATCCCAGACCCGGTGGCTTAAAACTCACGCTGGGTGCGTGTGCATGTGTGCTTAAGATCCTGAGAGGAGAATGGAGGAGAAGGGATTGTGGCGTGGCAATCCCCCGTGAGGGGTGATTTCTCACTTTCTGTCTCTCTGTCTCTCTCAGTCTGGCGAGCGCACACGCCCTATAGCTAAAACCTCTTTAAAAAATCACACCCTAGAGGGAATGGCCATGCCACAATCCCTTCTTCTCCATTCTCTTCTCAGGATTTTGGAATGCATGCACACACGCCCGGCATGATTCTCAAGCCACTGGTTCTAGGACTCGATCTGTGATTGACCATGTGAGAGTCCAGAGTCTCAATCACTACGCTACCTGCTGGCCCCAGTTTGTTTGTTTTTAACACCCATCATGCCATGGATTCATAGGGAATAGGTTCCAGGAGCTCATGGGGAATAGGTTCCAGGAGCTCAGGCTCCTTTTCACTTGTTCTCACAAAATGTGCTTCTCTGGGTGGAGCAGGCTGGCGCTTCAGTTGAACCCAGGAGCTCTCTTTGGCTTCCTTTTTTTTCTGATCATTTTCATTCACATATTTTAGGAAGCTATCTCTGCTCTTAGAATGCTTAATATATTAAATATACACATTAATTTTCTTGGCAAGAATCTTGCCCTTAACTTGTTTGTTTACAGCAATGCCAACAGCATGCTGGGTAACATCATGGATTCCCAGTTTTGCCATGGTAACATTTGTGGGGCATTCCTTTCTGAACAGTACCCATTCCCACATGTTGCCAAAGGAACCACTCCATGTTTTCTAAAAGGCCTAGAGAACATATAACGGGTGCCTCTCCTCTTTATGTTCATCATTGTGGTGAATTACTGGAAGATGGCTGTTCAGCCAAAAGGAAGCACTTCCTTTTTTTTTTAGAATTATTTTATTTAGCATTGTTTACTTATTTACTTAGTTTAATTTGACCACAGTGAGACAGAGCAAGAGAGAGAGAAGGAAAGTGAGAAAGCAAGCCACCAGGTCTGAGACCCAAACCCCAGTCAGCCACGTGCCAGTCCAGCACCCTCAACCACCACACCACCTGCCAGCTCCCCCCTTTTTTTAAAAAAAAAAAAAAATCATTTTATTTAATTCATTTCGTTTGTTATTATTATTTTTTTTAATTTGACCAGAGAGAGACAGAGAGAAAGAGAAAGTGAGAAAGCCAGCCACAAGACCCAGGACTCAAACCATGGTCGGCCATGTGGGAGTCCAGTGTCCATAACCACCACGCCACCAGCCAGGCCCCATGTTTTTTTGGAGAGGTTTTTGCTATGGGCACGTGCACTCGCCAGACAGACAGAGACAGAGAGACAGCGAGAAATCACCTTCCCAGGGGCGATGACCACGTGGCAATCCCTTCTCCTCCATTCTCCTCTCGAGATCTTGGGCCCACATGCACACGCGCCCGGCATGAGTTTTAAGCCACTGGGTCTGGGACCTGAACCGCGGTCAACTACATGGGAGTCCAGCAACATAGCCATTACGCTAACTCCTTAACCACCACGCCACCAGCCAGGCCCCATGTTTTTTTGGAGAGGTTTTTGCTATGGGCACGTGCACTCGCCAGACAGACAGAGACAGAGAGACAGCGAGAAATCACCTTCCCAGGGGCGATGACCACGTGGCAATCCCTTCTCCTTTGTTTTCCTCTCAGGATCTTGGGTCGCACACACACGTACCTGGTGTGAGTTTTTTTTTTTTTTTTTTTAAGTCATAAGGTCTGGGATTCAAACCACAGTCAACCATGTGGGAGTCCAACAACATAACCATTACGCCATCTGCTGGTTCCAGCACTTCTTTTTATTAAAGTTTGCTTGTTTTGTTTCTTTTTTCTTTTTTAAAGATTGTTTCTTTTTTCTTTTTTTCTTTTTTTTTTTTTTAGAGAGAGAGATTTTTGCTCTGGGGCACATATGCTCACTGGAGAGATAGACAGCTTGCGTGCCTGGCGTGAGTTTTAAGCTGCTGGCTCCGGGACTCGAATAGTGGTCAACTACGTGGGAGTACAGCGATGTAACCATTATGCCATCTACTGGTCCCATGTTTGCTTCTTCCATGAGCAAGAGGGACAGAGAGACAACACCCTGAATAGGTCCTTATGTCACAATCCACTCCCAGCCTTTAGTCAGCCCCAGATCATGGATACATGCACATCCAATGTACTTAGAGAGGTTTCCAGACTTGAAACAGGAACCTACCCATGTGGGATTGCTTAGCATGGTCATGTTTTACTGCTGAACAAAAATGTCCCAGTGGTTCACTTCCTTTTTTGTTTAATTTTTATTTATTATTATTATTATTATTTATCTTGCTGTAGGGCATGTGTATTCACCAGACAGAGAGAGAGAGAGAAGAAAAAAAAGTGAGAAAGCAAGCCTTCAGGCCAGGACTCAAACTGTATTTGGCCAAGTGGGCATCCAGGGCCTTCATCACCACACCACCTGCTCCCCACCCCTACTCCCAGTGGCTTACTTCATATGGTGTTGTCTTTGTCAAGTTTTGACATAATGTTAAACTTGCATCACTTTAAAAATGTTGAAGTTTGGGCAGGCCCCATAGCCTAGTGGTTAAGGGAGCCAGATTCTCCATGGCTGATTACAGCAGTTCAAACCCCTGCCTTGGGCCAACAGGTGGCATGGTGGTTAAGGTGCTGGATCTCACATGGCTGATTCTGTGGTTCCGGTCCTGGACCCAGAGGCTTGAAAAACTTGCCAGGTGCATGTGCATGTGTGCACAAAATCTCAAGAGGAGAATGTAGGAGAAGAGATGGTGATATAGCCAACCCTCCTGGGGGTGACTTCGCACTTTCCCTCTCTCTCTGTCTCTCTCCTGTGAGCACACATGTCCTATGGGGGGGAATTGAAGTTTATCTCTCTCTCTCTCTTTTTTTTTTTTAAAGAGAAGATATTTTTCCTATAGGGAGCGTGCACTTGCTGGAGAGATAGAGAGAGACAGAAATAGAAAGCAAGAAATCACCCCCTAGGGGAGATGGTCATGCAGTAATCCCTTCTCCATTCTCTTGGGATTTGGGGCATGCACACACACACTCATGCACACTCACCCAGTGTGAGTTTTAAGTCACTGGGTCTGGGACTCAAACTGTGGTTGACTATGTGGGAGTCCAGCAACATAACCATTATGCCATCTGCTGAAAAGTTTAATAATAGTAAAACTGAGCCAGCAGGTGATGTGGAGGTTAAGGCAGGTGAATCCCACATGGCCAGCTGCTAGGTTTGAGTCCTGGACCCTGTGGCCGGAGTATAACATACGGGGCATGTGTGTGCATGCCCAAAATCCCAAGAAGAGAATTGAGGAGGGATTGTGGCATGGCCATCCCCCCGGGGGTGAGTTCTTACTTCCCCTCTCTATGTCTCTCTGTCCACAGAATACATGCATCCTATAACAAAAACAAAAACAAACAAACAAAAATTAATAGTAAAAATTAACTGTTTTTTTTTATAGTTTGGCAGATTTCACCTATGATATTATGAAGATGTGGCACTTTTGGGGGAAAGTTCCTTGATAGCTTTCTCAAGTTCTATATGACAATTGGTTTGTTTAGATTTATTAAAGATTTTGAAGACCTAAATGATTTGGTCTCACCTGTTCCAGTAAAATGATTTAAAAATAGAAATATATGGGCCAGCAGGTGATATGGTGGTAAGGGCACTGGACTCCCACATAGCCAACTATGGTTCAAGTCCTGGACCTAGTGGCTTGTTTTCTCACTTTTCCTGTCTCTCTCTGGTGAGCACACATGCCCTATAGCAAATTAATAGTAATAATAATAAATAAATCTTTAAAAAATGGAAATATTTTCTCAATATTTCATAATAATATTTAACTTTCTACAACCATAACTTAATCCCATCAAGGGTAAATTCAGAAGCCTCTTCTCTAATATTTATTATTATAGCAATAAAATCACTGATAGATGTAATAAGGGATATAACATTGAAAGATTAAAGATTCTGGGACCAGCAGATGGTGTAATGCTTATGTCGCTGGACTCCCACATAGTCAACCATGGTTCAAGTCCTGGACCCGGCGGCTTAAACCTCATGCTGGGTGCATGTGCATTTCTGCCCAAAATCCCAAGAAGAGAACGGAGGAGAAGGGATTGTGGTGTGGCCATTCTCCCTTGGGGGTAATTTCTTGCTTTCTGTCTCTGTCTCTCCATCGAGCACAAGTGCCCTACAGCAATAATCTCTCTCTTAAAAGAAAAAAAAATTTTTTTAAAAAGAAAGATTAGGGATCAACAGATGGCATAATGGTTTTGTCGCTGGATTCCCACATAGTTGGTCACATTTCTAGTTTTGGACTGGCAGCTTAAACTTTGTGTGCATGTTCAAGATCCTGAGAGGAGGGAGCAGCAGTTAGCATAATGGCTATGTTGCTGGACTCCCATGTAGTCCAACATGGTTCAAGTCCCAGACCTGGTGGCTTAAAACTCACGCCGGGCGCGTATGTGTGCGTGCCCAAGATCCCGAGAGGAAAACGGAGGAGAAGAGATTGCGGCGTGGCCATCCCCCTGGGGGGTGATTTCTTGCTTTCTGTCTCTCTGTCTCTCTGTGTCTTTCTGGTGAGTGCACATGCCCTATAGCAAAAACCTCTCCAAAATTAAAAAAAAAAAAAAGAGAGAGAGAGAAGAAAGAAAGAAGAAGGAAGGAAAGAAGGAAAGAAAGAAAGATTCTATTAATACACCAAGGATGGCTGGTTCAAGATGATTCTACTATCATGTGTGATAGAAAATTTTACAGTAATATCTTTGGCCTCAACCACAGAAGTGAGATGGCAAAAGAAACGTCATTGTTTGGGAAGTGTGGCAATAAGACGCACACATTGTGCCACCGCTGTGGTTCTAAGGTCTCCTACCTAGGAAGTTGACCTGGGGCAAATGTGGCTACCCTACCAAACACAAGAGAAAGTATAACTGGAGTGCCAAGGCTAAAAGAGGAAATACCACTGGGACTGGTCAAATGAGGCACCTAAAAATAGTACACTGCAGATTCAGGCATGAATTCTGTGAAGGAACAAACCCAAGAGGGTGACTGTTGCAGCATCCAGTTCATCTTAAGGATTTCAATGATTAGTCAGGCAATAAATGTTCCTGTTAAAAAATAAACAAAAAAAGAAAATATTAGAGTAAGATAAAGCACTTTTTTTTTTTTTGGAGATATTTTCACTGTAGGGCGCGTGCGCTCACGAGACAGACTGAGAGAGACATAGAGACAGAAAGCGAGAAATCACTCCCCAGGAGGGATGGTCACGCCGCAATCCCTTCTCCTCCATTTTCCTCTCGGGATCTTGGGCACGCACGCACACGCACCCGGCGTGAGTTTTAAGCCACTGGGTCTGGGATGCGAACCGCGGTCGACTACGTGGGAGTCCAGCGACATAGCCATTACGCTAACTGCTGGTTCCCAAGATAAAGCACTTTTAAATTAAGTTCTGTAGAACCTCTATAAGTGATGATTTCATATTTAAATACTTAAATATGATTTTAGAGTTTTAGCACCCTAAAATCAGTGAAATATACCTAAGAAAGAATGATGGGAAGATGTAAAATTAGACCAGATCATAATAATAAGACATTTCCTTTGCATACATAGTGAAGACAGTCCTTAAAGGTACTAAAGGTTGTGGTGACTAGATAGATCAGCATTTTTTGAATATCTACCACAGGGACTGTGTTAGGCTCAGTGGGTGGCGGGTGTAAAGATACAAAGATGGATAAGCCATAGTCCTGCCTTCAAGGCACCCAAAGCCTTCTCAGAGATAATAGTCACACAAAGAGATGATTGTATGTATTCATACATAGTATGATGCAGGCAGAACAGTGATGGTGCATGTACAAAGTGTATAGAAAAAGACTGAGGAGATCTTCTAGACCCCCGAAACACTGAGACAGGGTCATTGAAATCCTCAACACTTATTGAACCTTTTGCCTTAAGGAAGAAACTCCTTTAAATCTGAACTCAAAATCTTTTAGTGGATACCATGTTGCAAAACACAGTAGAGAAGAGCTTGTCACAGAATGATCAGAAACCACGGCAGAGGCATAAGAAATATGAGAAACCAAGAAAATATTCTTCCCCTAAGGGAAAAGAATAATCTTTCATCATCCACAGATTATACAGTGGAATTCATGGAAATATCCGATAGAGAATTCAGAATATTCACAGTGACAAAACTAAATGAAATCCAAGAGCTGAGAGACAATGAACTCCAGATGATGTAGGAAAAAAGAGACAGTGAGGGACCAGCAGTTAGCGTAATGGCTATGTCGCTGGACTCCCACATAGTTGACCGTGGCTCGAGTCCCGGACCCGGTGGCTTAAACTCACGCCGGGCGTGTGTGCGTGCGTGCCCAAGATCCTGAGAAAACGGAGGAGAAGGGATTGCGGTGTGGCCATCCCCCCTGTGGGGTGATTTCTCACTTTCTATCTCTCTCTCTCTGTCTGTCTGGTGAGCACACACGCCCTATAGCAAAAACCTCTTCAAAAAAAAAAAGAAAAAAAAAGAAAGAGACAGTGAATTCCAGGAGGTGAGGAAGTTCTTGCATGGTCTAAAGAGAAAATACACACCATAAAAAAGAATCAAATGGAGCTGTTAGAGACGAAGCCTGCAATACAGGAAATCAAAACCTCCCTCAAAAGTATTAAAAGCAGATTAGTCCATGCAGAAGATTGAATTTTGGATGTTGGAGACAAAACCTCTGACCTAGAAAAAATAACCAAAAAAACTGAGAAAATAACAAAAAAAAAGTGAGACTACTGTACGAGAAATACTAGATACCATTAAGCGCACAAACTTTCAGATAATCAGTATCCCAGAATGTGAAGAAACTAAGGGTATTGATAATATATTCCATGAAATTCTGGAAGAAAATTTTCCTAATATAGAGAGGCATTCAAATATCCAGATCTAAGAAATTCAAAGGACCACCCCCCCAAAGAATCAACCCAAGACGATCTTCTCCAAGGCACATTATAGCCAGATTGGCCAAATCCACAAAGACAAGATATTAAAATTGGCAAAAAGAGAAACATCAGGTTACTTATAAAGGTTATCCCATCAGGCTAACATCAGACCTCTCATCAGAAACACTGTGAGCAAGGAAAGAATGGGAAAATATATTCAAAGTGTTAAGTGAAAAATAGTTTCAACCAAGAATACTATACCCAGCAAGATTATCCTTCATATGAGAAGAAAAGTTTAAAACGTTCTCAAATAAACAAAACCTGAAAGAATTTACCAACCCCAGACCAGCTCTTCAAGAAATTCTGAAGGGAATGCTTTACCAGGATAACTAAAGACACACACACAGAAATAAGAGAACAAAGAGCAACCAATGAAATGACCAACTTAATGTGAAGGACAAGAAATATCATTAATAACACTGAACAGGATTTAAATAGAAAGATCGGACCCCAGTAACACTGCAGAAGAGAGATTAATTGCATAAGACTGAATTGGTGAAATAGAATTTCATGACTTTTGAGTAAAACTACTGATTTTTTCTTTACTATGCTTTGTTTTCCCAATCTAAGGATTTTGATTTCTTTTGAGCTATTGACAGGTTCAGCAATTTGTTAAAACGTTTTTCTTTTTGTTTGTTTCTTTAAATGGAAACAAAATTTTCTCCCTTTCTGACCCATCTGCAATTGAAAAATATTTGGGAGTATTTTTATTTACGGCAGAATGGTTATTTGATTAAGTTCAATAATACCTGTTGCCTTGAATTAGAAATTGTAAATACTTGTTATGGGACAGGGTTTTGACTGGAATGTCACATCTGAAGATTAAACAGAAAACTATGGAACTAGGGTAGATCTCAAGGAACCCAACAGAAGCTCTTGGAAAGATGGCCAGGCACCATAAACAGTTCTGCCTGGCAGAGAGGATTAGAAAAGCTATATGAGGGACCAGCAGTTAGCGTAATGGCTATGTCGCTGGACTCCCATGTAGTCGACCACGGTTCATGTCCCGGACCCGGTGGCTTAAAACTCACGCCGGGCGCGTGTGTGTGCATGCCCAAGATCCTGAGAGGAGAATGGAGGAGAAGGAATTGTGGCGTGGCCATCCCCCTGGGGGGGGTGATTTCTCGCTTTCTCTCTCTCTGTCTCTGTCTCTGTCTGTCTGGCGAGTGCATGCGCCCTATAGCAAAAACCTCTCCAAAAAAAGAAAAGCTATATGAAAGAATTTATACCATAAAATAATCTGGACTTTTCCAGCCTGGTATTGTAGTCAGTAAAGATTGTAAAAGAGCAGTCACGACCAAAGGATTACCTTGAAGAAGACTTTGAAGGAAGAAAAAGAGACTGATCTTTGCTAGCAGATGGTATATCACAGAATACTAGGTAGGTAGGGCTGAATTGAGAAGGTTTATATGTGAATTGTGTGCTGGGTGTTTGTTTTACAACAGTTTGAAGAGTTGACATGTAAATATTTTCTTATTTTTGGAGAGGTTTTTTGCCATAGGGCACGTGTGCTCACCAGACAGAGAGAGACAGAGAGACAGAAAGCAAGAAATCACCACCCGGGGGGATGGTCACGCCGCAATCCCTTCTCCTCCATTCTCCTCTCGGGATCTTGGGCACACATGCACATGCGCCCGGTGTGAGTTTTAAGCCACCGGATCCAGGACTCAAACCATGGTCGACTATGTGGGAGTCCAGCGACATAGCCATTATGCCAACTGCTGGTCCCGACATGTAAATATTTTCTTAAAAATATTTAAAAACCTACTGTCTCTGTGTTATAGAGTCACAAAATTATAATGAATATTTCAAACATTATCTTCAAAATTCAGTTTTTTTTTTAAATTTGAAAGTTGTTTATTAACTGTCAAGAACTATGGAGTATTAGCAAAAAAATTTTATATGTAAAGTGAATGTTTAAGGGAAAATATAAAAATAAATGATAAAAGAAAAGAAAAAGGAAAAAGACTGAAGAGAGGAAAGAGTTCCATAAAGCTTCTTTGAGTTTGGGCCTCTAAACCTGTCTCAAAGAACCACTTAGTAAGACAAGAGGAGTCAGAGAATATAGCAGAGCACACAAAGGCAGTAGGAAGAAACAATGTGTGTCTGTGTGTATGTGAAAACTATTTTGTTTCTGGAACCAAAGGAAGAATAAAAAATGGCAACAAATGAGACTAGAAAAATAGGCCAGATAAAGAGCATCCTTAATGGCATTCTAAGAACTTGTATTTTATTCTATACATGATAGAAGATAATTAAAGAACTCCTAGCTCAGGAAGTAAAATGCCAATAATGTAAAAGATGGATTTAAAGACAGTAAAGCTTCGTGCAAAAGCAAAAGTTAGGATCAGAGGGCAACCACCTGAAAGTTTTGAAAGAATGTAAGGGTGAGAACAGAATTACTAGTCACATATTTCCTATGCTAGGGTGATATTTCAACAACATAACTCCTGCTAAAGAAGAGCATCCATGTAGGCGAGCTGGTGGAATCTTTAATAAAAAGAAGAATCAGTGTACTCTCAGAAGAGTAAAAACTGATAGAATAAAGAAAATAAAAACGTTATAGGAGAATTAAACTTGTCTAAGCTAGAATTGTTTGAGGAAACATCACATGGAGGAAGAGAAACTAATTAAATTTTAAATTTGGTTATGTACATGAAGAGGTCATAAAACATCTACAAATAAACAGAAACTTTAGGCTTATGCTTTTTTTAATAATTATTTATTTATTCTAATATGACCAGAGAGGGACAGAGTGAGAAAGGGAAAGTGAGAAAGCAAGCTGCCAGATCCGGTACTCGAACCACGGTCTGCCATGTGGGAGTTCAGTGCCCTTAACCACCACACCACCTGCTGGCCCTGGCATATGCTTTTAATATTTTTCCTCTTTATTCATGACAGAACATGTGCACATGCGCATGAGAGAGGACCATCCTCTGCAGGGTCTGGTCATGCTGTGTGGTCACCTTCCTCCGGTACTCCAGCCCATCAGATCTTGGGCACTCACACATGTGCCCAGTGTGTTTCTGATTGACCAGGCCAGGGGTTCAAACTGTAGCCACTATGTGGGATCTGGCTTCTCCCCTCCCCTTCTGTTTCGTTTTGTTTAAAGAATTATTTATTTATTTGTTATTATTATTTAATTTGACCAGAGAGAGACAGAGAGAGAGAAAAAAAAAAAAAAAAAGAAAGCAAGAAAGCAAGCCTGAGACAGCTTCATGGCTCCTGTGATCTAGCCATTTGGGGAGAAAGGAAGATGTCCCACTGATAACTGGGCCTCCAGCATCCAAAACTCGCGTGATTGAACTTCCAAGTTTGGGAAGAAACCGATCATCCACCAGATGACTAGAAATCGCTGCAGGACCACAAGAAATATGGGGAAGCAGGAAAATACCTCTCCCACAAGGGAAAAGGATAGCTCCTCTTTATCCACACACAGTTCAATGGAAATCATGGAAATGTCTGATAAAGAATTCAGAACATTCATAATGGCAAAGCTAACAGAGATGGAAGAGAAGGGAGATAAGGAACTGCTGAAGAGGAAGGAGAAAGGAGTTGAAGAGTTCCAGGAGGTGAGGAAATTCATGCTAGATCTAAAAGAGGAATTTCACACTTTACAAAAGAATCAGATGGAACTGTTAGAGATGAAGGCTATAATACAAGAAGTCAAAATCTCCCTTGAAAGTATTAAAAGCAGACTAGATCATACAGAAAATAGAATCTCTAATGTAGAAGAGAAAATGGTTGGCCTAGAAAAATCCACCGCGAAGACTGAGAAAATGGCCCAAAAATTTGAGAATAATATGCGAGAAGTACTAGATACCATCAAACGTCCAAACATCCGGATAATAGGCATCCCAGAAGGTGAAGAGACTCATAAGGGCATTGATAATCTATTCCATGAAATCTTACAAGAAAATTTTCCAAACCTGGAGAGGCACTCAAAGATTCAGTCCCAAGAAATACAGAGGACCCCAAATAGAATCAACCCAAGAAGATCTTCTCCAAGACACATTATAGCCAGATTGACCAAAACCACAGACAAAGACAAGATACTAAGACTGGCAAGAGAAAAAAGGCAAGTTACCTACAAAGGGTATCCCATCAGACTAACGGCAGACCTCTCATCGGAAACAATGAGAGCGAGGAGAGAATGGGAAAATGTATTCAAAGTATTAAGGGAAAAGCAATTTCAACCGAGAATTCTGTACCCAGCAAGGTTATCGTTCATTTGGGAAGAAAAGACACGAACTTTCCCAGATAAACAAAACCTGAAAGAATTTACCAGCACCAGACCGGATCTCCAAGAAGTTCTTAAGGGAGTGCTATGTCAGTAAAATTAAATGCAGACACACAGAAATAAGAGTTCAGAAACTAAGAAAATGGGCAACTTAATTGTAGGGCCAAAAGCTGGAGTTGAGTATTACATCCCAGATTTCAATCTGGAACATCGAACCTCAACAGATACAGAAGAAAGATTAAGTACATGAGACTGAACTGATGAAACAGTATTCTACGACTTGACTAAAATATTGCTGCTTTTCTTCTAAGCTTTGTTGTCTGGTTTTAAGGACTTTTGTCCTGTCTTCAGCTATCAATAGATTCATGTTCCGACTATTTGAACAGAATACTAACCTGTTTCTAGGCTTTAAGTTTCAAAGAAATATCCTTACCAGTTCAAAACTGCTTTTCTTGAAACCATCGGCTGATCTTGCTATTGAAAGTAGTTAGATTACTTATGATATTGTGTGACCAACGAAATGTTGGGGGAAAAGGGATTGAAGACAACTGTAGACAGCAGAGATAGTGTAATAAGAGAGTGGAATAGGGCAGAGGGCTAGACATGGGGTAAAAAAACATATATATGAAAGTAGAAATGGAATATTATGGATGATAACATGCATTATTAAGCCACTATATAGTATATTCTAGATGGGAAACCACATTTAGAATGTTGTGATGATGCTCAGGGAATGAATGTAAATTAATAAAAAAAAATTTCAGAAGAAAAAAAAAGGCGTTAGAAATACCTATTTGATGACTGCAGTTAAGCTATATAGCCCTAGTTAGGTGCTACTTTATACTATGTTCATTCTATTCACTGAGGTTTATGCCTAAAGTCATACTTGTGTTCACGGATATGTACATATCAGCTGTGCTTGCTATTGAAAATATTTAGATTTATTAAGATATTTAGTGAAACAATAAAATGGGGGAGGCATAGAAAGCAACAATAGATACCAGACACAGTGTGGGAGGAGGGTGGGAGATGGCAGAGGGTGAGATAGGGAATCAAAGACGGGAAAAAAGGCAAAATATACAGAAAACAAGAAATGGAAAATGATTTGTTGACAATAACACATATGTTGATGTGCTTGATTGTGCCAATATACAGTGTATTCTCAATGGAAAAATCTCATTTTGTATGCTATAATGATGTACAGTGAATGAATGTAAATAAATAAATAAAAAACAACAACAACAACAACAACAACAAAAAGAAAGCAAGCCTCTAGGTCCAGGATATGAAATGCAGTCGGCCATGTGAGAGTCCAGTGCCCTTAATCTCCACACCACCTGCTGGCCTCCCTCTTTTTTTTTATTGACAGAGGGTTAAAATACTCACAATAGAGAGAGAAAGAAAGTGAAAGCGCTTTTGCCCCTCATGGAATGTGCTTAGGCCACAATACTTTTTCTTCTATTTTTCCATTCCATCTGGATTTGGGGCATGTATGTATGTACAAGCACCTGAACCATTGAGCCCAGGATTCAAAATACGGTTGGTTGGCCATGTGAGAACCAGCTCTATTAACTTCTCAACTATGGGACTGGCCCAGGGATCAAGCTTTTCTTGAGCGGCATATTACCACTGTATCATGGAGCCAGCCAAGGTACATTGTTGCTTTTAATTTTCAGATGGGGAATCAGGTTCAGAAAGATCATCTTATTTACCCAGGTCATACAGCTAGTGATAAAACTGAATTAAAAAGAAAAAGAGAAAGGAAAGGGAAACCATTTCCAAGGACCAGCAGATGGCAGAGTGGTTAAGGTGCTGGATTCACATATAGTCGACTGTGGTTCAAGTCCCAGACCTGATGGCTTTAGACTCACGGCAGGCATGTGTGTGTGCCCAAAATCCCAAGAAGAGACTGAAGGAGAAGGGATTATGTAGTGACATTCCCCTGGGGGATGATTTCTTGCCTTCTGTCTCTGTCTCTCCGGTGAGTACACATGCCCTATGGCAAAAATCTTTCAAAAGAAAAAAAATTTATAGAAGTCCATATTATAATATACTACATATTATGTTATGCTGCCTTGAAGTAGAAAATTGTAATAATTTTATATCTAAATCCTAATCATGCTTTCTTTTAAAAACAGACTTTGAATTCAGGTAGACCTTGGCGCAAATTTCTAGCTCTAAACCTCTCAGAGACTCAAATGTGCCATTTGTAAAATGAATGTAATAATATTTACTTTAGAGAAGGGTTGAGAGCGTTAAATAATAAAATAGCATATGTAAAGTTATTAGCACAATGACTGGCCCAAAGCTGATGTTTAGTAAATAAGGCATCTCCCATATAAAATAATATTCCTTAGGATGGGGCAGTGTTTTAGCCATATAAGTGGGATTGGCTAAGAGACTGGAGATAAAAGGTAAGGAGGATGAATGATCATGTTCCCAGATAGGTATCTTGTTGTTGTTGTTGTTGTTGTTTTTTTTTTTTTTTGGGAGGTTTTTTCTATTGGGTGTCTGCACTGGTCAG
>NW_006205509.1:1392363-1414578 GCF_000334495.1 Tupaia belangeri chinensis
CGGTGTGAGTTTTAAGCCACTGGGTCCGGGACGCAAACTGTGGTCGGCTACGTGGGAGTCCAGCGACATAGCCATTATGCTAACTGCTGGTTCCCGCGAATTTCAGAGTTAGAAAGAGAGGGAGGGAGGGAAATTAATTAATTATTTAATTTTATTTACTATTGTTATTTTTAAACTTTCTATAGGTCACATGTGTTCACCAGAGGGAGAGAGAGAAAGTAAGAAAGCAAGCCACCAGGTCTGGGACTTAAACCGCGGTCAGCCATGTGGGAATCCAGTGTCTTAACCACCATACCATCTGTTGGCCCTGGGAGAGGGGATAGTGATGGTGCTATTTTTGACAGGGTCTCTCATCGTGTCATAATCCTCCTGCCCTAGTCTCTCAGTTAGCTAGGACCATAGCACATACCACCGCATCAGGCCAAATTTAGATTGGCTAAGAACCAATCCCAGTTCTGCCCATGGGCCTCAGCTGCCATGCATTGACATCCTCCCATTTGAATTGCTAGGCCTAAATCTTTTTAAATACTAAGGTCTTTTAATTAATGAGATACCCGAGTGGTTACTACTGGACTGGTATTCAGATTATTAAACTCAGTTTTCTTCAAAAGCATATGAACAATATAATCCTTAATTTTGATAGGAAACTACACTTTTCCAAATAGTAAAATATGATTTCAATAATTTAAAAAATGAGGAAAATCTCAGAGCTGGTAGGTGGTATGGTGGTTAAGGGCACTGGATTCCCATATGGCCGACCATGGTTTTAGTCCTGGGCCTGGGGGCTTACTTTCTCACTTTCTCTCTCTCTCTCACTCTGTCCCTCTCTGGTCAAATGAAAATAAATAAAGTTAAATTAAAAAATAATTCTTTTTTTAAAATGAGGGAAATCTCAAAAGACTGAGTAAGTAGAAAATGACAGGATAGGGACCAGCAGTTAGCGTAATAGTTATGTCACTGGACTCCCATGAAGTCAACTGCGGTTTGAGTCCTGGACCTGGTGGCTTAAACTCATGCCAGGCATGTGTGCGTGTATACCCAAGATCCTGAGAGGAGAATGGAGGAGAAGGGATTGTGGCATGGCCATCCCCCCGGGGGGTGATTTCTTGCTTTCTGTCTCTCTTTGTCTTTCTGGTGAGCACATACACCCTATAGCCAAAACCTCTCCGAAAAAAAGAAAATGACAGGATAGAGGCTGTAGATGTGTGTAGAGGCTATTGGAAATTCAAAAAGTTAATGCATCTAAGAATTAAATGATTCATATGTACAGTAGGTTCTAAAGTATTCACTGTAACCCACAAGAGACATAAAAACTTAGAGTTATTCTCTCTCCCTTTTTCTCTATGGCTAGATAGATAGGGATTTTGTTTTGTTTTTTAAACAAAATCTCAGGTAAATCTTATTGATTCCCTTGAACACAAACATACACACTTGGAAAATATATATTTAATGAATTCTCATTATCTATAAAAATAAAAAAAAAATAAGCTCCTTAACTTCTTAATATACGTTTTAAGACCTTTCACAATCTAGCCATTCCAGTCTTATCTCTCACTATATCCTTTAACATATCTATGGTCTGCAAATCCCAGACTACTCACCATTCTAGAAATACAGCTTTCATTTTCTTGCCTTTATTCATAGTATTCTTTTAACCTGGACTTCCTCACTCTTCCCTGTTCTGTTGGCAAACACATTGGTTTTCATATTTTAGTTAAGATATTTTGTTTAAAATTCAGATTCTTGGGACCAGCAGTTAGCGTAATGGCTATGTCGCTGGACTCCCATGTAGTGGACCGTGGTTTGAGTCCTGGACCCTGTGGCTTAAAACTCAGGCCGGGCGCATGTGCGTGCGTGCCCAAGATCCCAAGAGGAGAATGGAGGAGAAGGGATTGCGGCGTGGCCATCCCCCCTGGGGGGTGATTTCTCGCTTTCTGTCTCTCTGTCTCTGTCTGGCTGGCGAGCGCACGCACCCTATGGCAAAAACCTCTCCAAAAAAAAAAAAAAAATCCAGATTCTTGGAAACTTACCATCAAGATTTGATTTTAAAAATTTGGGAAAGTACCTTGGAAGCTGTATTTTCTTTCCTTCCTTCTTCCTTCCTTCCTTCCTTTCTTTCTTTTTTTTGGAGAGGTTTTCACTATAGGGCGCGTGCACTCGCCAGACAGACAGAGAGAGAGAGACAGAAAGCGAGAAATCATCCCCCAGAGGGGATGGTCACGCCGCAATCCCTTCTCCTCCATTCTCCTCTTGGGATCTTGGGCACGCACCCCACGTGAGTTTTAAGCCACTGGGTCCAGGACGTGAACCATGGTCGACTACGTGGGAGTCCACCAACATAGCCATTACACTAACTGCTGGTTCCCTTTTCTTTCTTTTTTAAGAGAGATTTTTATTATAGAGTGTATATGCTCACCAGAGACAGAAAGTGAGAACTCACTTCCCAGAGGGGGTGGCTATGCCGCAGTCCCTTCTCCTCCATTCTCCTCTTGGGATCTTGGGCACACACACACACACACACACACACACACAATCCCAGCATGAGTTTTAAGCCTCCAAGTCTGGGACTCAAAGCACAGTTGACTATATAGGAGTCCAGTGATGTAACCATTATGCCATCTGCTGGTCCTGGAAGCTACATTTTCAATAACTACATTTAAATTATTCAGTCTAGGTGATTAGGGCCCACATTTTGAGAAATATTGGGTATTGTGGGAAGAGAGATGATCAGGATTTGATTCCCAAATCTACTATTTATTAATTATGCAACTTAAAAAAAAAGTCTTAATTTGTTTGAGATTCCTTTCCCTTTCCTTAAACAGACAAAAGTCTGTTTAGGGCTGGCCCCATAGCACAACAACTAAGCACTGTGCAAAGAGAGCTGGATCGCATTATTGACCACAGTTTGTTTTCTGCCCAGGCAGCTTGACAAACATGCCTGGTGCAGCTGATTGTGCCCAGGATCCTAACAGGATGAAGAAATGGGAAAAAAGAAGATTGTAGGGTCCAGCAGGTGGTGTGGTGGTTAAGGTACTGGACTACTGCATGCTGTGGTTCGAGTCCCGGACCAAGTAGCTTGAGAATCACACCAGGTGCATATGTGTGCATGCCCAAAAATCCTGAAAAGAGAAGGAGGACAAGGGATTGTGACATGGCCATCCCCTCTAGGGGCTGATTTCTCACTTTTTCTCTGGTGAGCAGACACACACACACCATATGGAGATACCTTAAACAAACTTTTAAAAAAGGAATTGCAGTATGACTGGGCTCTGTTGGGGGGTGCTTCATCTCTCTCTCTCTCTCACATACACACTTAGACATAGAGAAAAAAAAAAAAAAAAAAACAGGCCAGCATGTGGCATGGAAGTTTAGGTGGATAGATTCCACATCGTCAGTTCCAAAGTTCGAGTCCTGGACCCCACAGTTTGAGTATCACACCGGACAAGGCCTCTGGAGAAGAAGCAATTGCAGTGTGGCCTATTTTTCACTTTCTTTCTCTCTCTCTTTCTCTGGCAAGTGCATGCACCCTATAGCAAGAACTGAAAATACAGAAAAACTATTTTTTTGAGAGGATTTTGCTATAGGGTGCATGCACTAGCCAGAAAGACAGAGAGAGACAGACGAAAAACAAGAAGTCACCCCCCTAGAGGGGGATGGCCATGCTGCAATCCCTTCTCCTCCATTCTCCTCTCAGGATCTTGGGCATGCACGCACATGCGCCTGGTGTGAGTTTAAGCCACCAGGTCCGGGACTCGAACCACTGTTGACCAACTGGGAATCCAGTGACATAGTCATTATGCCAACTGCTGGTCCCCGGAAAAACTATTAAGACTACCAAAATTGGTGGTAGATACCATGGGGAAAAGATGAGAAAAACAGCGAAAAAATTTTTTAAAGAATTATTTTATTTAACTTCATTTATTTATTTTAATTTGACTAAAGAGGGACAGAGAAAAAGAGAGAGAGAGAAAGTGAGAAAACAAGCCGCCAGTCCGAGACTCGAACTGCAGTTGGACATGTAGGAGTCCAGTGCCCTTAACTACCATACCACCTGCCGGCTCCCCCAAAATAGAAAAATGTTATTATTGGGGACCAGCAGTTGGCGTAATGGCTATGTTGCGGGACCCTGGGGGGTGATTTCTCGCTTTCTGTCTCTCTGTCTCTCTCTGTCCGTCTGGCGAGCGCAAGCACCCTATAGCGAAAACCTCTAAAAAAAAAAAAAGAAAAGAAAAATGTTATCATTATTATTCAAGATGATATTCTAGGGAACCAGCAGTTAGCGTAATGGCTATGTCGCTGGACTCCCACGTAGTCGACCGCGGTTCGCGTCCAGGACCCGGTGGCTTAAAACTCACGCCGGGCACGTGTGCGTGCGTTCCCAAGATCCCGAGAGGAGAATGAAGGAGAAGGGATTGCGGCGTGACCATCCCCCCTGGGGGGTGATTTCTCGCTTTCTGTCTCTATGTCTCTGTCTGTCTGGCGAGCACACACGCCCTATAGCGGAAAAAAAAAAAAAGATGATATTCTACATCTTCTTATAAAATCTTCTTCACAACTCATTAGAATTCATTATACTTTGGGCCTACACTGGGCCCTGGTGGTTAAGGGAGTCAGATCCCACATGGCCAGGTGTGTAAGTTTGAGTCCCAGACACAACAACTTGAGAAAAATGCCAGGCACAAGTCAGCCAGTAGTGTGGTGGTTAAGGCAGCCAGATCCCATATGCCTGACTGCATAGTCTGAGGTCCAGGTCCAGCAACTCAAAAACCATGCCAGGTATGTTTGCATGTATACCCAAAATCCCAAAAGAAATGAGAAATGGAGAAGGGATTGCAGTGAGACCATACTCCATGGGGGTGTTTTCTCACTTTCCCTTACTCTCTCTCTGTCTCCTCCAGTGAGCCCATGCATGTTCTGGTAATGTTTTCTTTTTCTTTCTTTTTTTGTTTTAAGATTTTTTCCCCGTAGGGAGTGTGCGCTTACCAAAGAGACAGAGACGATTGACGATAAGTGAGAAATCACTCCCAAAGAGGGGTTGGCCACACTGCAATCCATCCTCTTTCATTCTCCTCTTGGCATCTTGGGCACACATGCCCATACACCCAGTCTGAGTTTCAAGCAGCCGGATCCAGGACTTGAACCAAAGTAAGCTATTTGGGAGTCCAGCATCTTAAGCACTATATCACATCCTGAACCCTCTGGCAAGTTTAAAAAAAAAAGAAAACTGTAAGGCACATGTGTGTGCATGTCCCAAATCCCAAGAGGATGGGGAAATAGAGAAGGAATTGTGATATGACCACACTCCATAGGGGGTGCTTTCTCCCTCCCTCTTTCTCTCTCTGACAAGCATACATTCTCTCTGGAGGGAAAACTAAAAGGACTGGGCCAGTCTGTGGCATAGTAATTAGGACAGTTGGTTCTCACATGGCTGACTGTGAGGTTCAAGTCCTGCACCTGGCAACTTGAGAAGCATGCCAAGTACATGTGCATGCATGCCCAAAGGTCCCAACAGGAGGCAGAAATAGAGAAGGGATTGCAGTATGAACATTCCCAATGTGAGAGTGCTTTCTCACTTTCTCTCTCTTTGGTCAGCACATGCATCCTATGGCAAAATTTTTAAAAATTAATTATGCTTTATTTTTTGCTCATATAGCATGTTTATATTTCTATTTAGCTTTTATTTCATTCTATTTTTAATACAGTCACTTTATCAATCTCTTGGATTTTAAGTGTTTTGAAGACAAGGACACTGTCTTTTTCATAATTATATAAAAGGGCTGACTTTGTGTCATAGTGGTTAAGGCAGCTAGGTTTCACATGCCCAACTGCATGGTTTGAATACCAGCTCTGGAGGCTTGACAAACCAGGTGCACATGTGTGCATGCCCAAAATCCTGACTGGATGGAGAAATGAAGAAGAGATTGCAGCATGACCATGCCTCATTGAGGGGTACTTCCTCCCTCTTTCTCCATCTCTGTGTCTCTCTGGTAATTGTGCACACTCTCTAGCAAAAACAAATAAACAAAGAAAACACAACAAAACCGTGTTTGCATGAAGTACAGTAGTCTCTCCTTATCTGTGGTTTCTCTTTCCATGGTTTCAGTTCTGAAAATAAGTCAGTATAGGGTCAGCAGGTGATATGGTGGTTAAGGGTGCTGGACTCCCACATGGCTGATCATGGTTCAAGTCCCAGACCTGGCGGCTTACTTTCTCACTTTCCCCCTCTCTCTCTTGCTCTGTCCCTCTCTGGTCAAATTAAGATCCTGAGGGAAGAATGGAGGAGAAGGGATTGCGATGTGGCCATCCCCCCTGGGGGGTGATTTCTCGCTTCCTGTCTCTTTGTCTCTGTCTTTCTGGCAACCACATGCACCCTATAGCAAAAACTTCTCCAAAAAAATAATAAGAAGTCAGTGTAGTACAATAAGATATTCTGAGAGAGAGAAACCACATTCATATAACTTTTATTATAGTGTATTGCTAAAAAATTATTTTACTATTAAGGATCAGCAGTTAGCGTAAGGGCTATGCCACTGGACTCCCATGTAGTCGACCACAGTTCGCGTCCTGGACCCGGTGGCTTAAAACTCACGCTGGGCGTGTTTGCGGGCGTGCCCAAGATCCCGAGAGGAGAACGGAGGAGAAGGGATTGTGGTGTAGCCATCCCCCCTGGGGGGTGATATTTTGCTTTCTGTCTCTCTGTCTCTCTCTCTCTCTGTCTGTCTGGCGAGCACACGCATCCTATAGCAAAAACTTCTCCAAAAAAAGTATTTTACTGTTATTGTTGTTCTATGCCTAATTCATAAACCTTATTATAGATATGTATGTACAGGAAAAAAACATAGTACTATACATATGAAAGATCTTTACAATTTTGATGGAAAATGCATGTTATGAAAAATCTGTGGACGGTGGCACAGGCAGTAGGGTACTGACCTGCAGTATTGGAAGCAATGTGGCCGACCACAAGCTTAGACTCCAAGACAATCTGAAACACATGGGGTGTGTGCGCACACTTAAGATCTTGACCAGCTGGAGGGCTGGGGGGAGGGATCTCCCCTCCTCTCTCTCTCATGAAAGAAAATTTCTAAAAAAATGAATATTTTTGGTGCTGGCAGATGGCATGGTGGTTAAGGCGCTGGACTCCCACATGGCCAACCGTGGTTTGAGTCCTGGAACTGGTGGCTTGCTTTCCCTCTCTCTCTTTCTCTCTCTCTCTGGTAAAATTGAAAATAATAATAACAAATAAAATTAACAAAATAATTGTTTTTAAAAAATTAAATTTTGGGGGGACCAGCAGATGGTGTAATGGTTACACTTGACTCTCACCTGGCCAACTGCGGCTCAAGTCCTGGACCTGATGGCTTAAAACTCACATCAGGACCATGAGCGCATGTGCCTGAGATCCTGAGAGGAGAATGAAGGAGAAGGGATTGCACTATGGCCACCCCCCGGGGAGTGATTTCTTTCCCTCTCACTGTCTCTGTCTGTCTGTCTCTCTCTCGTGAGCACACACACCCTACAGCAAAAATCGCTCTAAAAAAATTAATATTTTTTGTACCAAGTAAACTCATACTTTAATTCCATTTATCTACTAACTTTTTTCAAAAAATTTTAAAAAATTTAATACTCATCATTATTTATTTATTTATTTATTTTAATTTAAGCAGAGAGAGACACAGAAAGAGAGAAAGGGAACATGAGAAAGCAAGCTGCCAGGTTCAGGACCCGAATCACGGTCAATCATGTGGGAGTCCAGCACCCCAACCACCACACCATCTTCTAGCCGCTCCATGAACTTTTATTTATTTATTTTTTTGGAGAGGTTTTTGCTATAGAGCGTGTGCACTCGCTAAACAGACAGTGAGAGACAGAGAGACAGAAAGCGAGAAATCACCCCCCGGGGGGATGGCCACGCCGCAATCCCTTCTCCTCCATTCTCCTCTTGAGATCTTGGGCACGCACGAACATGCGCCTGGCGTGAGTTTAAGCCACCAGGTCCAGGACGGAAACCGCGGTCAACTACGTGGGAGTCCAGCGACATAGCCATTATGCTAACTGCTGGCCCTCCATGAACTTTTTGAAGTCCCCTTATACAGAGTTTGGTACTATCTGAGGTTTTAGGTATTTGCTGGATGTTTTACAAAGTATCTCCTGAAGATAAGGGGACATTACCAGATCTTCCTACACATACCAATAATTAAAAAAAAAAAAATGTTCCCTAAGGTAATTTTTATTGCATAGGCAAAATACAATTTTTATATGTTAAAATAATAAGTAATACTATGGTAACACTAAAAGCTCTGTGAAGAGTTAATGAACATTTGATAACCATACAGATTTTTTAAAGTATATTTATATAGGGAATAAGATGAAGGTGTCATGAAACAAGCCTCCCACCTCCACCCCATTTTTTAAAAATTTGTTTGAGAGATTTTTGCTATGGGGTGTGTGTGCTCATCAGAAAGACAGAGAGAGACGGAGAGACAGAAAGCAAGAAATCACCCCCTGGGGGGATGGCCACGCTACAATCCCTTCTCCTCCATTCTCCTCTCAGGATCTTGGGCACGCACACACATGTGCCTGGCGTGAGTTTAAGCCACTGGGTCTGGGACTCAAACCACAGTTGACTACATGGGAGTTCAGCAACATAGCCATGACACTAACTGCTGGTCTTCTCACCCCATTTCTTCTACTAGGGATAAGATGAAAATTGAAAGAAACTGGGACCAGCAGTTAGTGTCATGGCTATGTCGCTGAACTCCTGTGTAGTTGATCACAGTTCACATCCCGGACCGGGTGGCTTAAAACTCACGCTGGGTGCGTGTGCGTGCGTGCCCAAGATCCTGAGAGGAGAATGGAGGAGAAGGGATTGTGGCGTGACCATCCCCCCTGGGGGGTGATTTCTCGCTTTCTGTCTCTCTGTCTCTTTCTGTCTGGCACACGCACTCGCCCTATAGTGAAAACCTCTGCAAAAAAAAAAGGAAAGAAACTGAGGACAGGTCTGCTGAGTTAGGTTCATAACTGTATTAATACAATTCCTGTTAATTTTTTAAGAAACAACATAATCAAACGATTAAAAGCCATCCGGAACTCCGGGAAAGGTTATGAGATCCAGGACCTCTACAAAATGCTGAACAGAATTGATGACTACCAGAAAAAGGTGATGCAGGTCTGGACTGAAAAGCTAAAGTCTCTAGAGGAGAAACGGAACCAAAACCTAAGAAAAATGATTCCCTTATTCAGCCAGGTAAGCTGTTTTCCATTCCCTCTTTTCAATGTGTCCTAAAACCATGAAAGTAGTCAGCTTTGAAAATAACATTTGCCTGGACAGACCAAACATATCTTAGGAAACTGACAGAGCTGTCACAAATAACCACAAACCCAATGGTGTAAAATAACAGAAACTTATTCTCTCACAGTTCTAGAGGCCAGAAGTTCATGAAATCAAGGTGTTCACAGGGTTAGCTCCTTCTGGAGGCTCTGATGGAGAAATCTGTCCCATATCTCTCTCCTAGATTGTGGTCACTGTCAGAAATACGTGGCATTCCTTAGCTTGTAGTCACCTAACTCTAGTCTCTGTCTCCATCCTTCAAATGGTCCTCTTCCCACTTTGTCCTCTCTTCTATTATAAGGATACAGGTCATTGGATTTAGGAACCACCTGAGTAATCCAGGGTGATCTCACCTTGAGATCCTTAATTACATCTGCAAACACCCTTTTTCTAAATCCTTATTTCCACATTCACAAATTCTGAGTGGACATATATTTGTGTGTGTATGTGTATGAGAAGCCATTCAATTCACTCCATCATTTTTACTTTAGTGAAACTCCTGAATTGACAGTAGGAGTACTTGCTTGATCTCTAGATGAGCATAGGAGAGACTTCCAGAAATGCTCAATTCCTTTCTAGTCAATCCACACTGACCAGACTCCAGATCTGGAAACTCTTAAAGTCACTGCTAACTAATTGGGTGGTTACTTCTCTCCTTAAGATTGTCAGGATGGGGCCTGCAGGTGGCATAGTGGTTAAGGGTGCTGGATTCCCACATGGCCAACTCCGGTCAACTCCAGTTCAAGTCTTGGACCTGGGGGCTTGTTTTCTCACTTTCCCTCTCTCTCTCACTCTGTCTTTCTCTGGTCAAATTAAAATAATTAAATCAAGTTAAATAAAATAATTTTTTTTGGACAGGTTTTTGCTATAGGGTGCGTGCGAACGGCAGAAAGACAGAGAGAGACAGAGAGACAGAGAGACAGAAAGAGAGAAATCACCCCCCAAAGGGGATGGCCACGCCGCAATCCCTTTCTTCCATTCTCCTCTTAGGATCTTAGGCACGCACACACAGACGCCCAGCGTGAGTTTAAGACACCTGGCCAGGACTCGGAACAGTGGTCAACTACATGGGAGTCCAGCAACATAGCCATTACACCAACTGCTGGTCCCAAATAAAATAATTCTTTTGAAAAAATGATCACAATGGGGATCAGTAGGGGGTGTGGTGATTAAGGTGCTGGACTCTCACATGGTCAGTCATGGTGTGAGTCCCATACCTGGCAACTTGTTTTCTCACTTACCCTTTCTCTCTCTCTCTCTCTCTGGTCAAATTAAAAAATAAATGATATTTACTTATTTATTAAAAAATAAATCATTCTTTTAAAAAATATTATCAGGATGTTTTAATATTATGAGGTATAAAAAAAGAAATAAGGGTTTGTTTAACTTTCTTACACAGCACCAGGCACAGCAGATCCTTGTACCCAGGGACCCCTCTGAGATAATCATCAATGTGCTTTTGGGAGTTACAGTGACCTTCCAAAAGGTTATAGAGCTGAGATAAGGGTTCTGTGATTATATATTTAGGAGTCCCTAGCACAAACTAGAATTCTAATAATAAATTCCACAAGCTGGAGTTCTATAAACATTTTATAACTACATACCCTTTTCTTTCTTTAACATGAGAGCTGACCCCTAAGCCTACTGGTTAAGAAAGTCAGATTCCAGATGGCCTAGTGTGGTTCAAATCCCAGCCCTAGCAGCTTGAAGAACATGTCAGGCACATTTTTATGCATGCCCCAAATCCTGACAACTCGCTTTCTCACCCCTTCCCCCCCCCGCCTCCTGTGTCTCTCTCTGGTCAAATGAAAATAAATGAATAAATAAATAAAAATTAAATAAAATAATTCTTAAAAAATAAATAAAGTTTAAAAAAACAAAAAGAAAAAAAATGGGGACCAGCAGGTGGCGTGATGGTTAAGGTGCTGGACCCTCCCACATGGCTGACCATGGTTCAAGTCCTGGACCTGGGGGCTAAATTTCTCACTTTCCCTCTATCTCTCTCTCTCTTTCTGTGTCTCTCTCTGGTCAAATTAAAATAAGTGAATGAATAAATAAAATAAAATAATTCTAAAAAAAAAGTTGTTTTTTTTTTTAAATGGGAAAGCAAGCCACCAGGCCTAGGACTTGAATTGTGATCAGCCGTGTGGGAGTCCAGTTCCTTAACTGCCATGCCACTTGGTAGCTCCAAACCTCTGTTTTGAATTTGGCAAATACAGTCAGTATAGATGGAATAAAGATAGGTTGGCAGTGACATGAGCTATCTACTAGGAATCACAATGTATAGAACATTCAGAGAATGGATAAACATCTGGGGTCAGGGAAGCCAGAATATAGATGATAACTATAGGTATCAAAACATAAAGAAAGGAGAGGAAAAGTAAAAAGGATAGGAGAGTAGCTATGAATAATGACCTCACACTAAATCGGGTAGTAGTCAAGAGGGTTGGCTCTGCTCCTAGACTGGGTTTGAATCAGCCTCATTACATATGAGTTAAGTGATCTTAGGAAAGTCATTTCAGTTTTCTGAACTAGAGTCTTCCTATGTAAGACAAAGATAATAATAGTACATTGTTATAAATACCAAATGAGTTGACATAAGGAAAATGTTTAGCTCAATACCGGCATTCAGTAAATGACAGCTATCATTACATTTATACATGGTGCCACAATTTATAAAGTGTATCCATATATATCATCTTAAACAACTCTCAGAACAACTCTGTGTTGGGATCAGCAGTTAGCATAATGGCTATGTCACTGAACTCCCATGCAGTGGATCGTGGCTCGAGTCCTGGACCCGGTGGCTTAAACTCACACCAGGTGTGTGTGTGTGCGTGCCCAAGATCCCGAGAGGAGAATGGAGGAGAAGGGATTGCAGTGTGGCCATCCCCCCGGGGGGGGGGGGCTGAATTCTCGCTTTCTATCTCTCTTTCTCTCTCTGTCTCTCTGGTGAGTGCATGCACCCTATAGCAAAAACCTCTCCAAAAAAAAAAAAGAAACCTCTGTGTTATTATCTTTTATTTTTTATTTTTTGAGAGATTTTCGCTATAGGGCGCGTGCGCTCGCTAGACAGACAGAGAGAGACATAGAGACAGAAAGCGAGAAATCACCCCCCGGGGGGATAGTCACACCGCAATCCCTTCTCCTCCATTCTCCTCTCTGGATCCTGGGCACGCACGCACACGTGTCCAATGCGAGTTTTAAGCCACTGGGTCCGGGACGCGAACTGCGGTCGACTACATGGGAGTCCAGCCACATAGCCATTATGCTAACTGCTGGTTCTCTATCCTTCTTTTAGAAATGAAGAGAAATAGGTACAGATAAATTCAGGAACAAATCCAAAGATTCATAGGAAGTGAGAAGACTAAAACTGGAACTTGAATAGGACCAAGGTTTTTTTCTTTTTAAAGAATGATTTTATTTAACTTCATTTATTTATTTATTTTAACTAGGCAGAGAGGGTCAGAGTGAGAGAGAGAGAGGGAAAGTGAGAAAGCAAGGTGCCAGATCTGGGCATCAACTGCTGTCAGCTATGTGGGTGTCCAGCGCCCTTAACCACCACACCACCTGCTGGCCCTAGGACCAAGGTTTTTATATCATAGCTGCTACCTCTGAAATTGTGTTGCAGGTGGCATGGAGGAAGAAGAATATTTGCAAGTCCATGGAGAAGGAGGAGTCATAGTTTAGGGCCAGCTCAGAAGACCTTCCTAAATAATTGGGTTCTTTTCATGGTTTCCTCTTTCTGATTTTGTTTTTATTTTTAGTTGTTTAGCTCCAAGAGCTGCATAAATTGAACCTTAGTAAACCTACCCCCTTGATCATCGACAAAAAGCAGATTCCTGTCTCTACTAAATTGGCTCAACAGCCATTCCTAGAATTACTAGTAGAAGAGGACAGACAATATGACATAATCAAGAGATTCAGGTTTGTGTTACAAAGACTGACATTAAGCTTTATTTGAATGATATATGATACCTAATTTTATTATATTTTTCCTGCCCAATGCATCCCCTTCCCATAATTATGATCTGGTATAGTGGGGAGTCTAAGAGAGTATTAATTTCCTTAGCTAGTTTAGCAAGAAATGTATTTACATATATTTCTCTTTTTTTTTTTTTGGAGAGGTTTTTGCTATAGGGCGCGTGCGCTCGCCAGAAAGACAGAAAGAGACAGAGAGACAGAAAGCAAGAAATCGCCCCCCAGGGGAATGACCATGCCACAACCCCTTCTCCTCCATTCTCCTCTCGGGATCTTGGGCACGCACACACACGCACCTGGCGTGAGTTTTAAGCCACCTGGTCCAGGATTCAAACCGTGGTTAACTACATGGGAGTCCAGCGACATAGCCATTATGCTAACTGCTGGTCCCAAGAATCAAGTATTTTTATAGGTATGGCGTGCAGGAGAGTTTGACATTTCTAATTAATGTTCTCTAATTCTATAGACAAGAAGACCAGACAGAAGCCATCTGGAATGCTGAACTGTCCACTTCAAGCTACCCAATAACAGAAAAGGCCTCAATACATTCACTCTGGGCCCAGCTGGGTGGGTACCCAGATACTCCTAGGCTGCTCCAGTTAGATGTGCAGTCTACCTTCAGAAAATCTCTTGCATCCATTCAATCACAGTAAGTTAAGGAGTGGGAGCACTCTCGTAATTGGGCCTTTGGTTATATATACCTTTTGCTTCCCTAACTTGACTTTCTCCTTGCAGTATCAGGAAGTTACCAAAAATAAGTGTTTGGCTTGAGTTAGATCTGAGTCACCTCAGTCGTAAAATAGCACAATTTCATCATTAGTTTGTTAATGCTTCTCTTTGCAGGCCTGTAGATGTCACTATTGAATAATATTAAACAACAAACAAACAAACAAAAAGCTAGTTATAATACCATGAACCTGATATAATACAATACAGATCCACTTTGAATTCTGTCCTTACGAATTTGTCCTTGAAATAGTAGTAATAGAGTGTTTTTGTCCACATTATCATTCCATGACATGACCTTAAATACAATTTTTATGTCTAGACTCAATTTGAGGTAAATTAGGGGCTTATATCCCAGGAAACACTGCAGAGGTATGAAGAAAATAGGTAAAGTGGTCATGTAAGTCTCCAGTTTCAAAATCTATTGTATTAGACTTTCATTTCACCCTCTGGAAATTATTCTGGTAGAAGGGAAGAGCTTTGGTGAATGTATTCCCTCTTTCAGGGCAGAAAACTATTGAATATTCTCTACTAAAAATTTAGAAAATTGGGACCAGCCATTGGTGAAATGGCTGTCACTGGACTCCCATGTAGTCGACCGCAGTTTGAGTCCTGGACCCGGTGGCTTAAACTCATACCAGGCACATGTGTGTGTGTGCCCAAGATCCCGAGAGAAGAATGGAGGAGAAAGGATTGTGGCGTGGTCATCCCCCTGAGGGGTGATTTCTTGCTTTCTATCTCTCTGTCTCTCTCTGTCTCAAAAATAAATAAATAAATAAAATAATTTAGAAAATTGAGACCAACAGATGGAGTAATGATTACGCATTGATGGACTCCCACATGGCTGACTACAGTTTGAGTGCGTGTATGTCTAAATCCCAAGAAGAGAATGAATTGTGGTGTGGCTATCCCCTCAGGGGGAGTGATTTCTTGCTTTCTGTCTGTCTGTCCAGTGAGTACATGTGCCTTATAACAAAAATCTGTCTCTCAAAAAAAAAAAAAATTCAGAAAGTAAAACTTTTGTTAATCTGAAAGAGTTCTCAGGAGCAGTCTGACTTTATTTTGGTGAAATCTAAGTCTTGAAATAAATAGGATTAAGGGACCAGCAGTTAGTGTAATGGCTATGTCGTTGGACTCCCATGTAATCGACGGCGGTTCGAGTCCTGGACCCTGTGGCTTAAACTCAGGCTGGGTGTGTGTGCATGCGTACCCAAGATCCCAAGAGGAGAATGGAGGAGAAGGGATTGTGGCATGGCCATCCCCCCTTAGGGGTGATTTCTCACTTTCTGTCTCTCTGATTCTGTCTGTCTAGGGAGTGCATGTGCTATATAGCAAAAAACCTCTCCAAAAAAAGAAAGAAAGAAGATTAACTCACAATTTTGTTCAGGCAGCATATGCCATGAAATAAGACATTGAAAATTCTATAATACATGAAAATAATAGCAAAAGTATTACTATGAGTATATAATGTACATAATATAAAATCATATATCATTAGCATATGATGTTCATTAAAAAACCCTAGCAAATTAAATGTTGAATAAGTATGACTCATAAGTTATAGGTTAAAATCAGAAAACAACTTTATTTATTTTTATTTTTTTAATAACTCTTTTTTTTTTTTTTTAAAAATCTTTTTTTTTTTTTTTTGGAGAGGTTTTTGCTATAGGGCGCGTGTGCTTGCCAGACAGACAGAGAGAGACAGAGAGATAGAAAGCGAGAAATCACACCCCCCCCACCCCCAGGAAAGATGGCCATGCCGCAATCCCTTCTCCTCCATTCTCTCTGTCTCATTCTGGTCAAATTAAAATAAACAAATGAATAAATTTTAAAAAGGAATATTAAAACAAATAGGTGTTCAGTTTGAGGTTAGATTAGACTCACATGAGTCATAATGTGGACAAAAGCATTCTACTATGGTTTTGTTAAGGAATTAGAGCTATGAGAAGGGAGGATAGAGAAGAAGAAGAAAGGAGAAGCCCTTACTGAATGTTACTCTTACACTTCCTCACCTCATTGCTTGCTGTGTGTAGCAGATGTTTAAAGCTGACTCTTCCGTGGGTTATATTATGAATTCTTTGAAGACTGTTGTCACTGGAGATCTCTCACCTGCAGTTAGCTTTATCTAGGTAAATTTCTTTCTTTTTCTTCTCTTTAACATTTATTTATTTCCTGAGAGAGAGAGCCAGAGGTGGAGGCTTTAGACAGGGTCTTCATGCCATACCCTTGTTCATGCTATGTTCAGGTAGCTCATGCCATTAACCCAGAACTTCCCACATGCTCTCCAGTATCACACAGCAGCACCCCTACTGCCTGTGCCACCATAGCTGTTCCTAGGCAAAAATATTTATATTTTAACTGATTATGTTTATTCCTTTGTCAACCCCTGAGAACCCTATGATACCTCCAGCTTTTTCCTGCTGAGAGATATTGTTTGCTGTGTGTGTGTGTGTGTGTGTGGCTAGTGAAACATTTAGAGAGATTTTTACTATAGGGCACATGCATTCACCAGAAAGACAGAGAGAAAGGAAAAAAATCACCCCCTAGGGCGAATGGCATGCTGCAGTCCTTTCTCCTCCATTCTCCTTTCAAGACTTAGAGCACAGCACGCACGCACATGCATTTGGCATGAGTTTCAAGCCACCAGGTCCGAGACTCGAACTGTGGTCAGTCATGTGGGAGTCTGGTACCCCAATCACTATGCCATGTGCTGGCCCTGCAATATATATATGTGTATGTGTGTGTGCTATGTATATATGAATATGTGTGTGTGTATTAACCTGCTGGTGGTAGGGGCAGCAGGTGGCATGGTGGTTAAGTGCTTGACTCTCATATGGATGACAGCAGTTCAAGTCCTGGATCTGGCAGCTTGAAAATCACACCAGGCACATGTGTGTGCATGCTCAAAATCCTGAGAAGAGAATAGAGAAGAAGGGATTTCGGCATGGCCATAGCCCTTGGGGATGCTTTCTCATTTGCCCTCGCTCTGTCTTTCTCTGGCAAGAGCATGCACCCAAAGGCAAAAACCTAAAAAAAAAGAAAAAAAAATCAGAGGGTGGATGTGCTCACCAGAGAGAGAGAGAGAAAGAGAGAGAGAAAGAGAAAGCGTGGAAGCACCCTCCATGGGGAATGGCTGCATTGCAATCCTATCTCCTCCATTTTTCCTTCCTGTTGGGCTTCTGGGCACACACACACACACGTACCCATGGTGTTTTTCAAGTTGCCAAATCCAAGACTCAAACCAAGCAGTAGGCCAGGTGGGATCCAGCTGCCTTAACTACCATACCACTGGTTGGCCATATTTGCAGTATTTAGACTTCTCTTCTTGAAAAAACACAAGACAGTCCCACATCTTTTAGTCATACGTGTATGTGTGGCTTACATCTAGTCTGAGGGAAACATTCCAACTTTGTGTGTCCATACTCTCTGAGGTTGAAGGCTTATCCCAATGCAGCCATAGCCTTTTCTTTTTTTGCTGATTTTAGATAATAAGTTTGGGGTAGATTAGCTGCTTGTTGTGTTCACCTGCCTCTATTTTTGTTCTGCCTTTCTTCCTTTTACAAATATTTATTAATTCCTTACTATGTGCCAGGTGCTATAACAAGGCTCTGAGATACAATATGTGGGAAAGGCCCAAGAGACCACAATGCCAAGCAAAAGGAATAATATGTGCAAAGGTCCAGGAACAGTAGAATATTGCTTCTTTTGTTTTATCTCCCCCCAAAATTCCCCCTTCTCATTAAAAATATTTTTCTTCAAATACTGCTAAAATAATTAAAAGACAACACATAGGATAGGACTGAGTACTTGTACAGCATTTATATAATATAGGAGTTGTATCCAGTACTTACAAAGAACTCTCAAAATTCAGAAGGAGGCCAGCTCCATGGTACAACAGTGATGCAGTGCTCAGGAGAAGCTGGATCTCACACAGTGACCATGGTTTGAATTTTTGCCCCCACTTGCCAAGGAGGAATAACCACAACGCAATCCCTTCTCTTCCATTCTCTTCTTAGAATTTTGGGTATATATGCTCACGCCCAGTCTATTTTTCTTTTTATTTATTATTATTATTTTAAATTTGCTATAGGGCGTGTGTGCTTACCAGAGAGAGATAGAGAGAGAGAGAGAAAGCAAGCTCCCAGGTTTGGGACTCAAACCGTTGTTGGCCACGTGGGACCGAGCCATGCTGGCCTCTATGCCCAGTGACTTTTCAAACTACCAGTCCAGTACTTGAACTGCAGAGTCGGCCATGTGGGACTGAGCACCTTAACCACCACACCACCTGCAGCCACTGGGCATGCTTTAAACCTGTTTTGTGTTTCACTTAATAATATATCTTTGAAATTTTTCTATTAATAAATATAGACTTACATGATTTTACTGGTTGCTGACAGTATAGATGTATCATAATTTATTAAACTATTGTACTAATAGAAATTTGTATATTTTTCATTATGAACAATGTTGCACCAAATATTCTTTATAAGTTTGTGTATTTATGTATTTTTCTATGAAAATTATTTTTCTATGAAAATTCTATTAAAAGTTATGATATTTTTCCATTATTAAAGTAATGTACGTTCACTGTAGAAAATTTGGGAAATATAGGCAAGTTCATACCCAGAAATAACAACCACTGTCAATATTTAAGCCATGTTCTAACTCTAAGTGTAAGAATACCATCTAATAAGTGATAAGCAACTGCCAAGTCCTGCTCTTCCTGATTTTGGTCCTGGCATTCCGCCTCCTTCATTTGTCTTATAAATATAGATTACGTATTGATCTTACTAGTTTATCTTTGTGAGTTCTAGAAGTACTCTTATTTCCCCCTATGATTCAATAACGTTCTCACAAAGGTATTTAAAGTGATTTGTAATAAGAGTAATTTTCTTGTCTCATTTCCAGGTTGAAGAAGATTCCCAAGTGACTACAAAATTAAATTCGGGCAAAATGAAAGTAAATTTCACTGTTTCAGTAAATTCCTGGTTTGTTCTCTTTCATGTATATACATTACTTTGTCTATCCTTTCCTTTTCTTTTTTTTCCCCCCACTTTGGTAAAGAGGATAAATAGTAACCCTATATAGAAGAGGGCCAAGTTGCCAACATGGGGTTAGATTTTGGGAGAAATTTCAAGTTCAAAGAGATTTCTTAAGGGACAAAGCCCTCTGATGAGAGCAACACACATGAGGATATTCAAAGCTGGACCCGCAACTCACCAGGAACAGCGTAAGCTAAGGCCTAGGTTTTGGTTCCTCCCACCCCTTTTTTCATCCATCACCCACAAAGATAGCTGGTACCCATGAGGAAAAATGGCCTTACAAGTAAAAATAAACGGACAACTAGAAAGGCAATAAGTTGAATAACCTATTCTAGATGATAAGACTAGAACACAGCCAAATAAATGTCCCCCCTCAAAATAAAAGGGGATATTGGTAATGCAGTAGAAACAAACAGGTATAAAGAATCAAATAGGGGACCAGCAGTTAGCGTAATGGCTATGACGCTGGACTCCCACGTAGTTGACCACAGTTCTAGTCCTGGATCCGGTGACTTAAACTCACGCCGGGCGCGTGTGCGTGCATGCCCAAGATCCAGAGAAGAGAATGGAGGAGAAGGGCTTGCGGCGTGGACATCCTCCCGGGGGGTGATTTCTCACTTTCTGTCTCTATGTCTCTCTCTGTCTGTCTGGTGAGCACATGCACCCTATAGCAAAAACCTCTCAAAAACACCCGAAAAAAAAAACCCCCAAAAAAAAAAAAAAAAAAAAAAAAAGAACCAAATAGGATTGTTGTATATTCGAACCACAGCCAAAATAAACTGATTAGATGAGAGCAACAGCAAAACAGATCAGGTCAAGAAACTTTCCCATGAGGTCTCTCTTCCAGGAGCCCAAGATGCCAAAGGGAAAGAAGGCCAAGGGGAAGAAGGTGGCTTCAGCCTGTGCTGTCATGAAGAAGCAGAAGGCTAAGAAGGCGGTCAATTCCGTTTAAGAAAAGGCCTATGGGGCCGGCAGGTGGCATGGTGGTTGGGGGCGCTGGACTCCCACATGGCCAACCACGGTTCAAGTCTCGGACCTGGTGGCTTGCTTTCTCACTTCCTTTCTCTCTCTCTCTCTCTGATCAAACTGGAAAATAATAATGATAATAATAAATAAAAGTTAAATAAAATAATTCTTAAAAAAAGAGAAAAAAAAAGAAAAAGAAAGAAAAGGCGTAAGCCTAAGAATTTTGGCATCAAACAGGATGACATCCAGCCCAAAAAGGACCTGACCAGCTTCGTCAAATGGCCCCGCTACACCGCACTGCAGTGGCAGAGGGGCCATCCTCTACAAGCAGCTGAAAGTGCCTCCTGCAAGTAACCAGCTCACCCAGGCCCTGGACCACCAGACAGCTACTCAGTTGCTCAAGCTGGCCAAGTACAGGGCAGAGACAAAGCAGGAAAAGCAGCAGCACCTGCTGGCTGGGGCTGAGAAGAAAGCCACAGCAAAGGAGATGTCTCCATTGAGAGGCTGTTCAGGGGTCAACACCATCACCACCTCGGTGAACAAGAACAAGAAGGCCCAGCTGGTGGTGACTGTACATGACGTGGGCCCCATCGAGCTGATTGTCTTCCTCCTCCCCTGTGTCAGAAGATGGGGGTTCCCTGTGCATTATCCAGGGGGAGGCCAGGCTGGGAGCCTGGTCCACAGGAAAACTGCACCACCGTTGCCTTCACACAGGTTAACTAGGAGGACAAAGGTGCCCTGGCTAAGCTGGTGGAAGCCATCAGACCAATTACAATGACAGATATGATGAGATTCGCTGCCACTGGGGAGGCAATGTCCTGGGCCCGAATTCTGTGGCTGGCATGGCAAAGCTGGAAAAGACAAAGGTTAAAGAGCACAACACCAAAGTGGGTTAAGTGTAGGCTGTTGAGTTTTCTGTACATACAAATAACAAAATGCTCTCTTTTGAAGGAAAAAAAAAAAGGAAACTTCCCCATGAGACACGAGGAATGAGTAAGAGCTGAAAAATAAACAAGCTACAAGATATAATAGATGGATGTAAAATAGAAACTCTCATATAATAGAAGTCCTAAAAGGAGAGAAAAAAGTACAACTGAAGGGAAGCTGATAAATGAAAAAACAAATGAGACCTTCCAAAGAAAGTTTAATTTTTTTATTTATATTCATTCATTGTAATCAATACAGTATACAAATGAGATTTTCCATCCAAAATACACTGTATATTGGCTCAGTCAAGGATATTACCATACATCCATACATGTTATCATCAACAAATAATTTTGTATTTCTAGTTTCTTATATATTTTGTCCCCTCCCCCCCTTGATTTCCTACCTCTCATTTTCTGCCATTTCCCACCCTCTTCCCACACTGTCTCTGGTATCTATAGTTGTTTTCCATGCCTTCCCCCCCACACACACACACATTTTATTGATTCACTAAAGATCTTAATTAAAATCTTTCAATAGCAAGCACAGCTGATATATACATATCTATGAACACATATCTGACGTTAGGCATAAACCTCAGTGAGTAAAGTGAGCATACTGTAAAGCAGCACTGAGGGACCAGCAGTTGGCACAATGGCTATGTCGCTGGACTCCCATATAGTCAATGGCAGTTCAAGTCCTGGACCCAGAGGCCTAAACTCACGCTGGGCGTGTGTGCATGCATGCCCAAGATCCCGAGAGGAGAATGGAGGAGAAGGGATTGCAGCATGACCATCCCCCCCTGAGGGTGATTTCTTGCTTTCTGTCTTTCTGTCTCTCTATCTTTCTGGTGAGCGCACGTTCCCTATAGCAAAAACCTCTCCAAAAAAAAAAAGGCAACTCCAAAAAAAAAAAAGGCAACACTTAGCTGGGGCTATATAGCTTACTATAGTCAATAAATAAGCATTTTTTAAATGTGTTTTTTTAATTTCAAGAAAAACAGTTTTGGTTTTAATAGATCAAAATAAAAAAAAATGTTATGAGAAATTTGCTTAAGACTTAAAGCCAGGAAAAAGGTTAGGATTCAATTCAAGTAGTAGGTAGATGAATCTATCAACAGTTCAAGAGAAGACAAAAATCCTTAAATATGAAAATCAAAGTATAGAAGAAAATCAGTAATGTTTTAGTAAAAAAAAAGCTCTTTCACCAGTTCCGTCTCACGTAATTTATCTCTCTTCTACT
>NW_006205509.1:1415333-1420598 GCF_000334495.1 Tupaia belangeri chinensis
GAACCATGGTCGACTACTTGGGAGTCCAGTGACATAGCCATTACGCTAACTGCTGGTTCCCATGGGAGTCCAGTGACATAGCCACTACTCTAACTGCTGGTTCCCATTGCTTACATTGTTTCTGATGAGAGGTCCGACATTAGCCTGATGGGATATACTTTGAAAGTAACAATGTTTCTCTCTTGCCAAGTTTAGTATCTTGTCTCTGTCTGCAGTTTTGGTCAATCTGGCTATGATGTGCCTTGGAGATCTTGGGCTAATTCTATTGGGGTCCTTTATATTTACTGTATCTAGATACTTGAGTGCCTCTTTAGGTTTTGAAAGTTTTTTTCTAGGATTTCGTGGAGTAGATGATCAATATTCTTATTAGTTTCTTCACCTTCTGGGATACCGGTGATCTGGATATTTGAGTGTTAAATGATATTAAATATTACTTACATGTTATTCTCATTTTGGGGGATTATTTTCTCAGTCTTTTTGGTAAATTTTTCTAGGTCAGAGGTTCTATCTTCTATATCTGAGATTTGATTTCCTGCATGATCTAATCTGCTCTTAATCCTTTCAAGGGAGGTTTTGATTTCTTGTATTACAGCCTTCATCTCTAACAATTTCATTTGATTCTTTTTTGATGTGTAGTTCCTCTTTTAGATCGCACAAGAACTTCCTCACCTCCTGGCACTTGTTTCTGTTCTCCTTCATCTTCTGGAGTTTGTTGTCTCTCTTCTCTTGCATCTCTGTTAGCTCTGTCACTATGATTACTTTAAATTCTTTACCTGTCATTTCCATGAGTTCCCTTGTATTGTCCGTGGAGGATGAGGAGTTATTCTTTTCCCTTAGGGGAGGGATATTTTCTTCGTTTCTCATATTTCTTGTGCCTCTGTGTTGGTTTCTGGTCATCTGATGGACTATACGTTTTTTTCTTAGTTTTTGAAGTTAAATCTGAGCATTCAGAGGCATGCAGGAAGAGGTGACTGGCAATCTCTAAACAGTACCATTTTTCTCCCTTTGTGTAACAGATTCGATGGAAATTGAGGATTAACCTGACCTTAAAAGTATTCAGATATTTGGCTACTGTACACCTAGAACTGTCTAGAAACTCAGTGTGTAGAGGTGGAGCAGAAAAGTGAGAAAGGTACAAAGAAAAATAAAATTACTATAAAAGAAAAACAAAACAAACAAACAAACAAAAAAACAAGACAAAAAGTTTTTAAAACAGATTCGATGGAAATTGAGGATTAACCTGACCTTAAAAGTATTCAGATATTTGGCTACTGTACACCTAGAACTGTCTAGAAACTCAGTGTGTAGAGGTGGAGCAGAAAAGTGAGAAAGGTACAAAGAAAAATAAAATTACTATAAAAGAAAAACAAAACAAACAAACAAACAAAAAAACAAGACAAAAAGTTTTTAAAAAGAGAAAAAAAACTTTTTAGCAAAAAATGAAAACTGTGCAGCATGCCTCAGAACTCAGATATAGATGGCTGATGACTGGTTTATCTTATGGTGACAGGGGAAAGGAAAGGTTAACATTTAAGTGGCTTATGGAGTGCTAACAGAGAGGATATACAAAATAAACACTTAGCAATATTTTAATGATTTTTTAGAGAGGCTTTTTTTTTTTTTTCTTTTTTGCTATAGGGTACGTGTGCTCACCAGAAAGCCAGAGAGAGACAGACAGAAAGCAAGAAATCATCCCCCAGGGGTTATGGCCAGCCACAATCTCTTCTCCTCTATTCTCCTCTCAGGATCTTAGACATGCACGCACAAGCGACCGGTGTGAGTTTAAGCCACCGGGTCCTGGACTCGAACCACAGTCGACTACATTGGAATCCAGCAACATAGCCATTATGTCAACAGCTGGCCCCCAATATTTTAATGATATTTAAGATGAATATTCTCCCCTTAAGGAATCTCTTTGTATCTTACCCTAGGCTTTGTATTTTTCTAGGAATGCATGAACAATGTTGCACCAAATAGCCTTTTTTTTTTTTTTTTTTTGAGAGGTTTTTGCTATAGGGCACATGCGCTTGCCAGACAGACAGAGAGAGAGAGAGACAGAAAGCGAGAAATCACCCCCCAGAGGGAATGGCCATGCTGCAATCCCTTCTCCTCCATTCTCCTCTTGGGATCTTGGGCGCGCTCGCACACACACGTGCCCGGCGTGAGTTTAAGCCACCGGGTCCCAGATGCGAACTGCGGTCGACCACATGGGAGTCCAGTGACATAGCTATTACGCTAACTGCTGGTCCCAAGAAATTCTAAAAACTTTCTGAGAAGAGCAGCTTACCCACAAAGAAAATGAATCAAAATGATAACAAGTGTCTCAAGAGTTACATTAGAAGCAGAACAGTAAAGCAATATTTTAAAAGTATTGAAAAAAGAAATTTTGACTCTAAAATTTTATAGTAGCTGGGACCAGCAGTTAGTATAATGGCTATGTTGCTGGACTCCCACGTAGTTGACCGCGGTTCGTGTCTCAGACCTGGTGGCTTAAACTCACGCCAGGTGTGTGTGCGTGCGTGCCCAAGATCCCAAGAGGAGAATGGAGAAGAAGGGGTTGTGGCATGACCATCCCCCCTGGGCGGTGATTTCTCACTTTCTGTCTCTCTGTCTCTTTCTGTCTGTCTGGCGAGCGCATGTGCCCTATAGCAAAAACAAAAACAAAAACAAAAAAAAAACTCTAAAAATAAATTTTCTACTAGCTAAACTATCATTTAAACATAAGTGTGTAATAAATGACCTTCCAGGTCTCAGCAAATTATCTTAAAAACCCTTTTTGAAAATACTTGTGGAGAAGTAATCTATCAAACAAAAAAATTTAGGAAATGCTATAAAATATAAAGAAGTAAAAGTGAGAAAATAATTGGGACCAGCAGTTGGCATAATGGCTGTGTCACTGGACTCCCATGTAGTCAACCACAGTTCGAGTCCCGGACCCGGTGGCTTAAACTCACACTGGATGCGTGTGCATGTGTGCCCAAGTTCCTGAGGAGAGAATCGAGGAGAAGAGATTCTGGCATGGCCATCCTCCTGGGGGATGATTTCTCACTTTCTGTCTGTCTCTGTCTTTCTGGCGAGCGCATGCACCGTACAGCAAAAACCTCTCCAAAAAAAGTAAGAAGATAATTTTGTTGTTGTCTAGAAACAACAACAAAACTAAGATGGAATAAAAGCTGTAACACACACAAAAAAACTTAATATATTGGTTAAATTTACAAAAGAAAAGATAGAATTCGATTCTGATTAAGTATTTTTAAGAAGTTAGGGCTAGCCAGGTTGCCTGATGGTTAAGGCAGCTGGATCCCACATGACCAACTGCATGGTTTGAGTCCCAGACCCAGTGGCTTGAAAAAACATGCCGGCTGCGTGTGTGTGCATGTGTGAGTGCCCAAAATCCCAATAGGAAAATAGAGAAGAAAGACTGCAGCATGGCCATCCCATCTGGGGGCTGGGGGAGTGCTTTCTCAATTTCTTTCTCTCTCTTTCTCTCTCTCTCTCTCTCCTTCTCTGTTTCTCTGGCAAGTGTATGTGCTCTATAAAAAAAGAAAAGATCTAGCAATATATTACCTAAAAGAGACACATTTAAAAGAAAGGATAGGAAAAGCTACTAAAAAAAAAAAAAAAAGAATGGGAAAAGGCAAATAGGAACAAAAAAAGGCAAACAAGTAGATAATATTATATACAATTAGATTTCAGTGCAAAAGGCATCATTAGAGGCAAAGGGGAGCAGAAGATAAAATATAAAATATGTGATGATCATTAATATAGATGCTTATACAATATACTCTCACAAAATACAAAGCACCAGTGTTTCACCTGCAGCTCTTCCAGATGATGCCTGTTAACGCTCACTTCCCCCTTTATCACTAGGCCTAGAAATGACATGGGAGTCCTCCTCACTCCTTGGTACTACCTACTTCTAGCTCATCCTCTCCTAATAAGACCAAGTTTAAATATCCCAGTACTGGACTGTATACAACCCAGTATCCTCGCTGCTGAACATATCTTCCTTCTCCTTGCTCACTGCTATCCTGTCCACTACTTCTGTCACAATCCTAGCTATTCCAATATTTGTGTAGATCTAATACCTACCTTTCTTTTCTTTTTTCTTTTCTTTTCTCTTTTCTTTTCTTTTCTTTTTTGGAGAGGTTTTTGTTATAGGGCAGATGCATTCGCCAGAAAGACAGAGATAGAGAGACAGAAAGTGAGAAATCACTCCCCGGGGGGATGGCCACGCCACAATCCCTTCTCCTCCATTCTCCTCCCAGGATCTTGGGCACGCATGTACACATGCTCAGCGTGAGTTTAAGCCACCAGGTCCAGGAATCGAACCATGATTGACTACATGGGAGTCCAGTGACATAATCATTACACCAACTGCTGGTCCCTCTAACATCTATTTTCTGCTTTTTTAAATCACTTCTCCTACAGTGACTTAGTCTTCAGTCATTAGTCATACCTTTTGACCTTGTCATTACAAAAACAAACAACAAAAAAACTGCAATCCTCCCCCCATCTAAGTTTCAATTTTTTTTAAGAGTTTTTTGCTATAGGGCCTATGCACTTGCTAGAGAGACAAAGAGATAGAAAGCAAAAAATTCCCCCCTCCCCAGGGGATGGCCACACTGCAATCCCTTCTCTTCCATTTTCTTCTCAGGATTTTGGGTACTCCCACACATATGTCTGGTATGAGTTTTAAGACACTGGGTCCAGTACTTGAACCACAGTCAACTACATGGGAGTCCAGTAACATAACCATTACATCATCTACTGGTCCCCAGTTTCAAATATTTTATTTTCCAAATATTGGTCTCTTTATAGCTTACTCACTGGAGGAACTTTTAAGTCACGAATTTTACTACGTTCTTACTGTGGCTCACCCGTCAAGTCCTTACTTCCTTTGTTATCCAGCTTACATTTCGTGGTCAATAATTATTATCAGTCCTTTCCATGTACTTTCAACTCCAACTCACCTGCTTCTCTCTTGCTCTGAGGGACACCCTGGCGGACCACTGTGCAGTTTAAATCTAGCTTTCTCTTTCTATATCATATCTGTACCCGAGTAGCTGCAGGTGGCTGCAAGAAAACATTCATGCTGATATAATATAATCTCAGAAAATACAAAGCAAAAATGCCTCACCTGCAGCTCTTTCAAATGATGCCTGTTAACTCTCACATCTACACAAATATTGGAATTGCTAGGATTGTGACAGAAGTAGTGGATAGAGTAGCAGTAAGCAAGGAGAAGGAAGCAGTGTTCAGCAG
>NW_006205509.1:1420629-1435751 GCF_000334495.1 Tupaia belangeri chinensis
GATACTGGGTTGTATACAGTCCAGTACTGGGATATTTAAACTTGGTATTATTAGGAGAGGATGAGCTTGAAGTAGGTAGTACCAAGGAGTAAGAAAACATGCTGAGGGACCAGCAATTAGCGTAATGGTTATGTCGCTGGACTCCCTTGTAGTCGACTGCAGTTCTCGTCCTGGACCCGGTGGCTTAAAACTCATGCTAGGCGCGTGTACATGCGTGCCCAAGATCCCGAGAGGAGAATGGAGAAGGGATTGCGGCATGACCATCTCCCCTGGGGGGTGACTTCTCGCTTTCTGTCTCTCTGTCTCTCTGTGTGTGTCTGGCAAGCGCACGCGCCCTATAGCAAAAACCTCTCCAAAAAAAAAAAAAAAAGAAACTATACAAAGCAAAAAGAAAAGCCAATTAAAACTAAAACTGTGTTGGTCCCACAGCCTAGTGGTTAAGGGAGACAGATCCTACATGGCTAAGGTTGAAATCTCAGTCCCAGACGCTTAAAGAACATGCCAGGCATATGTGCATGCATGTTCAAGAGTCAAATGTGATGGAGAAATGGAGAAGGGATTTTGGTGTGACCATCCTCTATTGGTGTGCTTCTTCACTTCCCCCCCAATCTCTCCCTGGTGAGCACACATACTATCTATTTTAATTTCACATACGTAATTAGAGAAATTCCTGTTGCTTCTTCACTCCCCCCCCCAATCTCTCCTTGGTGAGCACACATACTATTTATTTTAATTTCACATATGCAATTAGAAAAATTCCTGCCACCAATATATACTTTTTATTTATTTATTTATTTATTGGAGAGATTTTTGCTATAGGGCGCGTGCGCTCGCCAGACAGAGAGAGAGAGACAGAGAGACAGAAAGTGAGAAATCACTCCCAGGGGAGGTGGCCACGCCTCAATCCCTTCTCCTCCATTCTCCCTTCGGGATCTTGGGCACGCATGCACATGCGCCCGGCGAGAGTTTAAGCCACTGGGTCCGGGACTTGAACCGCGATCAACTATGTGAGAGTCCAGCGACATAGCCATTACACTAACTGCTGGTCCCCTACTTTTTTTTATTTTAAGAGAGGTTTTTGCTATAGGGTGCATACACTCACCAGAGAGACAGAGATAGAGAGACAGAAAGCAAGAATCACCCTCCAAGGGGTGATGGCCACATCTCAATCCCTCCTCCAATCTCCTCTTGGGATTTTGAGCATGTACACACATGCACCTGGCATGAGTTTTAAGTTGCTGGGTTAGGAACTTGAACCGCAGTCGACCTCATGGGAGTCCAGCAACATAACCATTATGCCATCTGCTGGCCCCAGCCAATTTTTAAAAAAAAAGAATCATTTTATTTTAACTTTATTTATTATTATTTTCCAATCTGGCCAGAGAGAGAAAGAAAGAAAGTGAGAAAAGAGGCCACCAGGTACAGGACTTGAACCAGGGTTATCTATGTGAGAATCCAGCACCTTTAACCACCACATCACTTGCCAGCTTCCCTACAGCCAATATTAAACACGGAAAAAAATTCTATAATCTCTAATTTACATACAATTTGGGAAAAACACATCTGAGACCAGCCAGAACCCTCACAAATATAGGGAGGCCACTGGAGCTGCCTGAAAGGGTAGGGAATATAGAGGGGTTTATCACTGGTTAACTTGATAACAACAATAAGGGTTCGATCCCGGAAGGAAGGTATCCAACCCTTAGTAGGAACGGCTGCTGGTCTGAAACCTGGCATGTCAGCACTGGCAACAAAATTCAGGGGGTTTTAGAACAATGATGCAAGTCTTAGGAATGTCTATTTTGGGATAAAGAGGTACTCTGAAAAGTAAAATAGTTGTTCCTAGTAATAAAAACCCTAAAGGAGAAAAGAATAGAATCAGAAGTTTGATTACAAGAAAAGTATATTGTAATTTAAAAACTTGCTGTTCACTATAACAACAGAGGAGGGAGCTGTTGAGCTGAAACAAAAACAAAAACAAGGAAAGACCCTCTCAAAACCCTCCCCATTCTCTCCAAAAGGTCCACCTGTTAAAAGCTAGTTCAGAAAACACCAACATATTCAAATATGAATAATGTACCAAAAATTCAATATCAAAAAATTACTAGAAGGAAAGTGAAAAAGCAAGTTGCCAGGTCCGGGACTCAAACCGTGGTCACCCATGTGGGAGTTCAGCTCCCTTAACCACCATGTCCCTTGCCACCTGTAAATGATGTTTAAAATGAAGTTTTCTCAGGGCAGCCAGTGATATAAAGGATAGGGGTGGCTGGTTCCCACATGGCCAACTGTGCAATTTGAGTTCCTGATCCAGCACCTTGAAAATCATGCCAGGCACCTGAGTGTGCATGTCCAAAATCCCAAGAGGAGAACGTAAGAGAAGAAACTGTGGCATGGCCATCTCCCACTTGGGGGTGATTTTTCTCTCTCTGGCAGGCTTTCGTGCCTATAGCAAACAAGCAAGCGATTTTTAAAAATAGTTTTCCTCACTATTTGCAGCTTAAGTACAGACATATATTTTATATTTCATATAATATTATACCCAGCCACCTTGATAAACTCAATTATTAATTTAAAAAATCTGTGTTTATGAAGGCTAGCAGGTAGCATGGTGATTGAGGTACTGGACTCCCACATGGTTGACCGTGGTTCAAGTCCCAGACCTGCCAGCTTGCTTTCTTGCTTTCCCTTTCTCTTTCTGTCTCTCTCTGGTCAAATTGAAAAAGAAAAATGATAATAAAATTTTTAAAAATTAGTAAGTAAATCTTTTTCAAAAAATTCTGTGTTTGGGGCCAGCAGGTGGTGTGATGGTTAAGGCGCTGAGTCCTGCACCTGGTGGCTTGCTTTCTCATTTTCTTTCTCTCTGTCTCTCTCTGGTGAGTGTACATGTCCTACAGCAAATTAAGAAAAATGATAATAAACAAAATAAAATAAATCTTTTAAAGCAAAAAATCTGTGTTTATGTTCTTTGGAGTTTCTCATGAAGACAAACCTGTCAATATTTCTTCCTTTTCAGTTCTTACATTTCTTCTTTCATTTTCTTGATTTATTGCCCTGTCTAGGAATTTCTGTAAAATGCTAAACAGAAGTGGTAATAGTAAACATTCTCATTTGGTCCCTAAATAATCTGATCTTTAAAAATCTGGGGACCAGCAGTTAGTGTAATGGCTATGTGGCTGGACTTCCATGTAGTCCACCGTGGTTCGAGTCCTGGACCCAGTGGCTTAAACTCACACTGGGTGCATGTGCGTGTGTGCCCAAGATCCCAAGAGGAGGATGGAGGAGACGGGATCGTGGCATGGCCATCCCCCCTGGGGGGTGATTTCTCGCTTTCTGTCTCTCTGTCTTCCTGGAGAGTGCATGGGCCCTAAAGTAAAAACCTCTCCAAAAAAAAAAAAATATATATATATATATATATGTAACGGCCTATCATGGTTCGAGTCCCAGACCCATTGGTTTGAAACTCAGGCTGGGCGCATGTGTGTGCGTGCCCAAAATCCCAAGGAGAATGGAGAAGGGACTGTGGCATGGCCATCCCTCCTGGAGGGGTGTGTGTGTGTGTGTGTGTGTGTGTGTGTGTGTGTGTGCTTTCTCGCTTTCTGTCTCTGTTTCTCCAGCAAGTACACGTGCCCTATACCAAAATCTCTCTAAAAAAATACTTGTGACTTTTCCAACAACCCAAAATCAGAGGAGTTCTATGTATTTTTATGCTTGAGAGAAATACAATGCACTGTGTAACAAAATTTTTATATATCAAGAAAAAAAAAGAAACAGAATTAGGAACTTTGAGTTCTAACTCTATACTGCCTTCCTTGCAATTTACGTATAAGATCCAAACTTTGTACTTAAAAAATATTTATTTATTCATTTATTTAAAATTCATAAGTACTTTTCTTTTTTATTTCATTTATTTATAATTTTTTTTAAGAGAGTTTTTTTTGCTATAGGGCACATGTGCTTGCCGGAGAGACAGAGAGACAGAAAGTGAGAAATCTCCCCCCCAGGGGAGATGGCCATGCCACAAACCCTTCTCTTCCATTCTCCTCTTGGGATTTTGGGCACGTTTGCACACGCACCTGGTGTGAGTTTTTTTTGGAGAGGTTTTTGCTATAGGGCACGTGCGCTCTCCAGACAGATAGAGACAGAGAGATAGAAAGCGAGAAATCACTCCCCAGGGGGATGGCCACGCTGCAATCCCTTCTCCATTCTCCTCTTGGGATCTTGGGTACGCACGCATACGTGCCCGGCGTGAATTTTAAGCCACCGGGCCTGGGATGCGAACTGTGGTCGACTACATGGGAGTCCAGTGACATAGCTATTACACTAACTGCTGGTCCCCCTGGTGTGAGTTTTAAATTGCCAGGTCCGAGACTTGAACCGTGGCTGACTATATAGGAGTCCAGCAACAGCAACGTAAGCATTACACCATCTGCTGGTCCCTTTTTCAGAGAGATTTTTTTAGGGCACATTTATTCACTGGAGACACAGAGAAAGAGTGAGGGGGAAGTGAGAAATTTCCCTCTAGGGGGAAGGTCATGCCATAATTCCTTTTCCTGAACTCTCCTCTCGAGATTTTGGACCTGTACCCACACACATGGGGTGTGAATTCCAAGCCGCTGGTCCAGGATTGGAACGATGGTCAGCTATGTGAGAGTCCAGTACCTTAAACATTACCCTCCTGCTACCCCCTCCCCAAATTAACAATTTTTCTGCACGATACAAAAGTATATTAAGATTTTTGCACATAAAACTAAGAATCTATTGTTTGCTAATACAATGTGAGGTTTTCCTAATAAATACATCCTGAAAACTTTTTTCTGCCTTTTGGAATGAAATTGTGTAAAGAAAGGTGTGTTGGAAGATAGGAAGAGGTGCCAAAAGCAACTAGATGGGAGGAGGTAAAGAAGGCCAGAATCTGGTAATTTAAGGTGACATACACTAATAATAAGTGTCTTTGAATTTAAAAGCTGTAGCAAGAGAGGACATAATTAAATTACACGAGGACAAAGAAGGATAGAGAAAGACTAAAAGGTGCTCTCAGGTCAGCCTTCCACTACAGCTGGGTACTGTTCTCAGAGAGTTCCCTAGAGACACTTCTACCATCAAGTGACATTTGAGGTATTAAACATGTGAGATGGGATTGGATGCCTTGAGCATATGATCCTTAAGGGGCTGACAGTGCATACTTCCTGCTGCACTAGTTTCTTATCCTACAGTCTGATCACTGAGCTCAGATATTCTCCAGTACTTTTCAAACTTCTATCATTCTGTTACTAAAAAGAAAGAGGAAGAGCCAACAGATCAGCTTCTGTTGTGGGGTATGCAATCTACCTCCAGAAAACTCATCCTGGGAGAAGAAAGAAAGGGATCTGTATTTACTAAGTGCATACCATAAACTGAGCAGAGCAGGGGTCATTTAACTCGACCTTCATTATAACACTGTCACCCAAGTATTACCATTGCAAAGGAAGAAGCTGAGGCTTAGAAAGCTAATAAACTTGCTCTCTGACTCATGCTTAAGTCAAAGAAATGGAATGCAAATTATTTTTGACTCCAGAATCTGTGCTTATTCCATCAAACTAAGGGTTTCCTCCCAATAAGTTTATGCCTGGATGTTTAACGCATCGTCTTTGTGGCTCTGTAACATTTCCACAACAAAGTGACTTTTTGCTGAAACAACATTCTGCATACCTGACAAAATCCCAGAGGTTCATGAAGTGCAACATGATTAGAGTAGACATGTTTAAAATTTTAGAAGAGTGAAAGGAAGTACACTAACCCTGCCAACAATAAGTTTTTTAAAAAGGAAAATCACTTCCTCCTTCATTTATTGGAATTGCTTGGAAACAGAAGTCAGGAAATCCCCTTCCTTGAAATGTGGTATTTATGTGGCTGTTGTTCCCAAAGAATAGAATTTATTTTGCTTTAGCTAGCCTTTGAAACTGTCATACTTTTCATTCTTCTTTAATAGAACATAGTTTAGGTTACCTAAAAAATTTACACATGACAATTAAAAAAAAATTCCTTTTCTTGGAAAATGAAGTTATAAGTAGAGAATTCCTAATTACTTTTTGTTCTGTTTTTGTGTGTGTGTGTGTGTTGTTTTTGTTTTTTCAGTTTCCTATAGGGAGTGTGTACTAGCCAGAGTGAAAGAGAGAAAGTGAGAAATCACCCTCCAGGGGATATGACCACACTGCAATCCCTTCTCCATTCTCCTCTTGGGATTTTAGGCATGCACACACATGTGCCTGATGTGTTTTTCCAAGCCAACGGATCTGGAACTTGAACTGCGCAGTTGGTCATGTGAGATCCAGCAGCCTTGACCACCATACTACTAGCCCAAGAATGGCTAATGGTCCATGAAGGCCTAATGACTTTGTACATGTAAAAAAATGTTTATTCATTATACTAATAACTTCCTATCTTCAAAATCACTTTCAGGAAAAAAATGTATATAGTTTTAGATTTTTTCCAACAGTGTACACATGACCACTGGTGAGAGAGAGACAAAAAGAGAGAGAAGAAAGTGAGAAATCACCCCTCAGAGGGGATAGCATGCTGCCATCCCTTCTCCATTCTCCTCTTGAGATTTTGGACATGCACACACACATGCCCAGCGTGTTTTTCAAGCCACTGGGTCTGAAACTTAAACCATGGAGTTGGTCATATGGAATCCAGGGTGTTAACTGTCATGCCCCTGCTGGCCCCAGAAAATACCTTTAATACACACATACAATTCCAGTTAAAGTAACAGATGTTTGGGCTAGTCCCATGGCCTAGTGGTTAAGGGAGCTGGATCCCACATGGCTGAACACATGATTTATCCTGGCCCCAGCAGCTTGAAAAACATACCAGGACCACGTGCATGTGTGTCTAAAATCCTGACAAGATGGAGAAGTAGAGGAAAGAGATTATAGTATGACCACACCCAACCAGGGAATGCTTTCTTTTTTTCTCTCTCCCTCTGTCTCTGCTGAATGCACACCCTCTCTAATACACACACACACACACACACACACACAACACACAAAGTTACCACAGACATATAATTAAAGGAATAGAGAAGAATGTTCAAAAATAGACCCACACAAATACATTTATTCAGTTTTCAACAAAAGAGCCAATATAACTCAATGGAGGAAAAGGACAGTCTTTTCAATAAATGGTGCTGGAACAATTAGATACTTACATGAGAAAAAACTGATCCTTACCTCACACCACGTATCAAAAACTTAAAGTGCACCATAGACTCATAGATAAGCATTTTTGTTTTGTTTTGGTTTTGTTTTTTTGAGAGGTTTTTGCTATAAGGTGCGTGCCCTCACCAGAGAGACAGAGACAGAAAGTGAGAAATCACCCCACTGGGGGTATGGCCATGCCGCAATCCCTTCTCCTCCATTTTCCTCTCAGGATCTTGGGCATGCACATACACGCATCCAGCATGAGTTTAAGCCACCAGGTCCAGGACTCAAACTGTGGTCGACTACGTGGGTGTCCAGTGACATAGCCATTACACCAACTGCTAGTCCCTATAAGCATTGAAACTATAACAGTTCTAAAACTATAAAACAAGAAAAAACATCTGTGACTTGGGTTAGACAAAGACTTCTTCGATAGGATGCAAGAAGCTTGTGCCATAAAAGAAAACTGATAAATTGTACTTCATCAAAATTTAAGACTTTGGGGACCAGCAGGTGGTGTAGTGGTTAAGGCTCTGGACTTCCACATGGCCAACCACAATTTGGGTACTAGATCCAGTGGCTTGAAAATCATGCCAAGTATATGTGTATGAACACCTGAAATCCTGAGAGAATAGAGGAGAAGGGATTTAGGCGTGGACATTGCCCTGAGGGGTGACTTCTCACTTTTTCTCTTCCTCTCTCTCTGAGTGCATGTACCATATGGCAAAAACTTAAAAAAAAAAAAAAAATCAAGACTTTGGCTTTCTGAAAGACTTGTTAAGAAAATTTAAGGGGGCTGGTAGGTGGTGGGTCGGTTAAGGGCGGTGGATTCCCACATGGCCAACCACGGTTCAAGTCCAGACCTGACAGCTTGCTTTCTCGCTTTCCCTTTCTCTTTCTGTCTCTCTCTGGTAAAATTAAAAAAATAATAACAAATGGAAATAAATAATTCTTAAAAAAGAAAAATTAAGAAACAAACCACAGACTGGGAGAAAATACTTTCAAAGCATGTATCTGATAAAGGACTTATATCCAGATTATACAAGAGGACTTCAAAAAGTTCAAGGAAAATGAAATTAAAAGACAAATTTATTGGGATCAGCAGATGGTATAATGGTTATATTGCTGGACTCCCACATAGTTGACCTTTGCTTGAATCCCAGACCTGACGGCTTTAAACTCACAGGGAGAGTGTGCATGAATGCCCAAAATCCCAGGAAGAGAATGGAAGAGAAGCGATTGCGGCATGGCCATCCCCTGGGGGGTGAATTCTCACTTTCTGTCTCTCTGTCTCTATCTCTTCGGCATGTGCACACATCCTATAGGAAAAATCTCTTGCAAAAAAAAAAAAAAGACAAGCTTATTTTGACACTCCAAATAATATAAAGTCCATACAGTTTTTCAATAAAAAAAATAATAATAAAGCTTAGTTGGGTCAGCCAGTGGTGTGGTGGTGAAGGTGGCTGGATTCCCACATGGTCAAATGCGCAATTAAAGTCCTGGACCCAGTGTCTTGAAAACCTGTCAGGTGTACTCCTGGAAGGAGAGATGGAGACAAAGGAATTGTAGTGTGTCCACTCCCTCATGAGGAGTACTTTCTCATTTTCCCTCTCTCTCTCTCTCAGTCAAACATGCATGCCTTCTAGCAAATAAATAAATAAACAAATAAATAAATAAAATGAAGCATAGGGGCCAGTCAGTGGCATGGTGGTTAAGGCAGTTGGATCCTACATGGCTGACTGTGTGGTTCAAGTCCCAGCCTGGGACCTGTAGATGGCATAATGGCAGCTTGAAAAACACAGTAGGCGAGTGTGCATACATGCCCAAAATCTTAAAGGAGAAAGAGAGGAAAAAGGATTGTGGTGTGACCATCTCCTATTGTGGGAGAAGCTTCCTCACTTTCTCTCTTTCTCTGGTGAGTGCACCCTCTAGCAAAATTTTAAAAAGTTTACTTCTTTCATGAGAATGAGAGACAGACAACGGTAATAAAGCATTCCTATAGAATCCCAACACTCTGAACCACTCCCAGATCTCAGCCAGCCCCTTGCCATGGCAACCGTGTGTCTGGTATACTCAGGGAAATCTTTAGTTTTGAACCAAGAACTTTTCTGTGTGGGACTTCCTGGCAGTGTCACATTTTACCACTGCATCACTATCTGGCCCTCCTTCTTCTTTTAAGTGTATTTATTTTATTCATGAGAGACAGAAAGAAAGCAAGATATGTACTCTCAACAGGGTCTTGTCATACCTCCATCCTCCTTCCCAAGCCCTCCAGTTCCTCGGATCTACTTGCACAAGCATCCAGCATGTTTTCAGGTCTATTTTGGATCTGAACCTGTAGCTGGCAGCTGGGACTAGCTTGGCTGAACACTTTTTTTTTTTTTGAGTGGAGAAGGCTGTGGATTAGAAATAAATGTAATAATAAACACATGAAGGCACACAAGTATAGAACAGTGAGGATTGGGTGAGCCCAACTTCTCTGATGGAGAAGTTGTGACTTGGAATCAACCCCAGGATTATTTTTTTAAAGGGCAGAAAATGGGGGAAGAGGAACTGGAATGAAGAGCCAATTGCTTTAGGATATAAATTGTTTGAAGATGCAAAAATTACTGGCATCATGTAATTTTTTTTATTTTTTGGGGGCAGAATTTGATAAACAAATGTAGTTTTTTTTAGCCTCATACTGCCCTGCAGTAGTGGGTATTGGGTATTGATAATGACAGGAAGATAACTGACAACAAAAGGCCAATACAATAGCACTGTAGTTCAGTATTGTTACTACCTACACCACCAAGGCTGGGCCTATATAATTTTTTCACAGTGAACATATTCCATGAACTTTTTGAAGACCTGGTATATGAACCACTTTTTTTTTCTTTCTTTTTTTTTTTTTTGGAGAGGTTTTTGCCGTAGGGCATGTGCACTCACCAGAGAGACAGAGAGAGACAGAAAGTGAGAAATCACCCCCCCGGGGGATGGCCACGCCGCAATTCCTTCTCCTCCATTCTCCTCTCGGGATCTTGGGCACGCACGCACACGCTCCCGGAGTGAGTTTTAAGCCACCGGGTCCGGGACACAAACCGTGGTCGACTACATGGGAGTCCAATGACATAGCCATTACGCTAACTGCTGGTCCCTATACGAACAATTTTTATAATTATAATAAGGCAAAAAAATCTATCACAAATTTGGGGCCCGTCGTGGCCCAGTGGTTAAGACTGCTGGATACCACATGGCCGACTATGCAGTTCAAGTCCTGGACCCAGCAACTTGAAAATCATGCCAGGCACATGTACGTGTGTATCCAAAATCATAAAAAGTGGAAAAAATGGAGAAGGCAATGTGGCATGGCCATGCCCCAGTGGAGGATGCTTATTCTCTGTCCTCCTCAGTCTCTCTCTGGCAAGTGTATGTGCCCTCTGGTAATGAAAGAAAGAAAAATAGCTATAGCCACAGCAAACTAGGAAGAAAACATGCAAAAGATCTGAATATGTGATTTACAGTAAAGATGGTCAATGTGCAATAAACACAAAAATAGGTTTTTCTTACCATCAATTCTTTCTCTTTTATATAAATTGCCAGAGAACCTATGTGCTCACCAGAGCAACAGACTGAGAAAAGGAAAAAGTATCACATAGTAGTGGATGGCACTGGACTCTCACGTGGCCAACTGTGGTTCAAGTCCTGGACCTTGAAAAATCATGCCGGGCGTATGTGCATGTGTGCCTCAAATCCCAGGAGGACAATGGAGAAGAAGGGATTGCAGCATGGCCATCTCTGCCCACATGGGGGGTCAGATTTCTCACTTCCCTTCTCACTTATCTCTCCCTGTCCCTCTCCAGAGAGTACAGGTGCCTTATGGCAATTTCTCCTCCATCTCTCCATCCTGTTGGGATTTGGAGTATGCGTACATACACATTAGGCATGTTTTTCAAGTCACCAGGACTGGGATTTGAACTAAGGTCAGCCATGTGGGATCTGGCTCCCTTAACCACTAGGCTATGGGGCCAACCCCTCACCATCAATTATACAAATGCAGTTAAGCCAAAGAGATCATCATTCCATAATCATTATATAGTCAATGATTTAAGTCCGATAATACCAACTTTTAGCAAGAATGTAGAGAAATAAGATCTCACACTGTGGACAGAAGGGTAAAGTAAGGACAATTTGTCAATATCCATTTCTAGGTACATAAGCAGAAACTCTAGCATATCAGTGCAAGGATATCCTTTTGTTTATAACAGTAAAAAAAAAATAGAGAAATTCTTCAAAGTATTTAAAAATTATTAAAGTCTATATATATGCATACGAATATGGTTGGTCCTCCACAATAAAGAATAAAGAATTAACAGCAATTCACCAAGAGTAAAGGGCACCAAAATAGCCTGGAGCATAAGGCTTTGGGAGAGATTTAACAAAGCTGATACAATACCTGATATATTTTGAATATTTTGAGAGGACATTTAGTTAAGTGGTAGATATTTAGCTTTCAGCTAGTAGTATGTAGACAGAAACTAAGAAATTAACACAAACAAGAACATTTTATTCCAGAGAATAAAAAAATAAAATAAAAAGCATGTACAGAAAAGAAAAAGTACTACTAGCCCAGCTAGGTAGCATGTGGTTAAGGTGGCTGGATCCCACATGGCCAACTGTGTGGTTCTAGCCCAGACCAGTGGCTTGAAAACATGCTGGGCACATGTGCATGAGTGCCCAAGATCCTAAGAAAAGAATAGAGAAGGGATTGTTGGCATGGTCACTACCTCAGAGGGGTGATTTCTCACTTTCCGTCTCTCTCCAGCCAGTCCACATGCTCTGTATCAAATTAAAGAAAGTACTAAGGTATAGTACTACTCAACTGAATAGCATTTACATATTCAAAAAATATAAACACTAAATACCGACCTAACTAAAATTACATCATAACTAAGTTGGGAAGATGGGGGAGGAAATTTGCTTACATACTGTACAAGTATGTGTGTGACAGGCAAAGAAAACCAAAGCCCTCATTTTCCTTAGTATTAAGTCAATGCCTAAAACCAAAAAATTACAACATGGAATGTCAAAGCCAGCAGGTGGCACAGTGGTTAAGGCACTATACTCTCACATGGCCAACCGTGGTTCAAGTTTCAGACCTTGAAAAATCATGCCGAGGGACCAGTAGATGGCATAATGGTTACATTGCTGGACTCCCATGCAGTCAACTGCAGTTTGAGCCCTGGACCCAGTGATTTGAAACTCATGCCGGGCATTTGTGTGTGCATGCCCAAAACTCTGAGAGGAAACTAGAGAAGGGATTGCAGTATGGCCATCCCCCTTGGCTTTCTGTCTCTCTGGTGAATGCATGTGCCCTATAGCAAAAAATTCTGTTAAAAAATAAAAAAATCATTCTGGTCACATGTGCATGGGTGCCCCAAATCCCAGAAAGACAATGGGACAGGGATTGCGACATGGGGTATGCAGATTTCTTACTTTCCCTCTCACTTGTCTCTGTCTCTCTCCAGAGAGCACATGTGCCCTATGGCAAAAACCTTAAAAAATTAAATAAAAAGAAAATGACATGTCATTTTGATAAAACTATATATAAATTCTATATCAAGAATTTCATCATAGGGGGTCAGATAGTGGTGAGGTGGTTAAAGCAGCTAGATTCCCACATGGCCAACTGAATGGTATGAGTCCTGAACTTGGGAGCTTGAAAAACATGTTGGGTGTATGTGTCCAGAATCCCAAGAGGAGAATGGAGGAGAAGGAATTTTGGCATGGCCGCCCCCACCCCCGAAGGTAAGTTCTCCGTTTCTCTTTCTCTGTCTCCAGTGACTACACATGCCCTATAGCAAAAACTAAAAGTATAAATAAATAAAAGCAAAAATTAGTAAAATATGGTCTGTTTTGCAAAAACTTGAGGAAGAACCTATGGTACTGATGAAGAATCTATATCCTCCCAATTGTAAATTAAAAAAAAAAAAAAAAAAAAAAAAAAGAAAAAAGAAGAAGAATTTCACTTTAGTGGCTAGTAGGTGATATGGAGGTTAAGGCACTGGATCCCATATGCTGACTGCATGGTTCAAGTCCTAGACCCAGCAGCTTGAAAATTACGCCAGGCATGTGTGCATGTGTGCCCACAATCCTAAGAGATAACTGAAGAGATTGTGACATGGCCATCTCCACTGGGGAGCAATCTCTGTCTTTTCTCCTTTTCTCTGTCTCTCTGGTGAGCACATATACATTATAGCAAAAAAAAAAAAAAAAAAAAAAGAAAAAAAAGGAATTAAATTTACACTGATTGAATAAAATTCTCAATCTACAGGAGGTGAATTTTTTCTTTAAAAATTATTTATTGGGACCAGCAGTTAGTGTAATAGCTATGTCACTGGACTTCCATGTAGTTGACCGCAGTTCGTGTCCCGGACCCAGTGGCTTAAAACTCATGCCAGGTGCGTGTGCGTGCATGCCCAAGATCCTGAGAGGAGAATGGAGGAGAAGGGACTGTGGCGTGGCCATCCCCTCTGGGGAGTGATTTCTCACTTTCTGTCTCTCTGTCTCTCCCTGTCTGTCTGGTGAGCGCACGTGCCCTACAGCAAAAACCTCTCCAAAAAAAAAATTATTTAATTTTATTAATTATTATTATTATTGCTATAGGCACTCACCAGAAAGTGAGCAGAGAGAGAAAGCCATCAGGTCTGAGACTTAAACCATGGTCAGCCATGTGGAAGTCCAGTATCTCAATCACCATGTCACCTGCTGGCACCAGGAAGAAAAGGTTTTAAAGCATACTTAGAGATTCACTTTTTTAAAGAAAAATAGCAAGTAAAGGGGCCAGCACATGGCACAGTAGTTAAGGCATTAGAATCCCACATGGCCGACAGCAGTTCGAGTCCTGGATCCCGCAGCTTGAAACTCACGCAGGGTATGTGTGCCCAAAATCCCAAGAGCAAAACGAAGGAGAAGGGATTCCAGTGCTCCCCCGCCCCCCAGGGATCTCTTACTTTCCCTCTCACTGTCTTTCTCTGTTTTCCCAGTGAGTGCATACACCGTATGACAAAAACCTGAAAAAAAAAACAAAACTGAAAATAATTGTTTTATATTTGGAAAAGGAAAGTGAAAAGTATCTAAAACAATATTCTCATTCCTTTCCTCCAAACATCTAAGTTATTTTTCTTGTATTTTGGTAAGACTTTTTTATGTGTATAGAATAGGAAATTATTTGGAATTAGTTTTGTCTGGTTAACTCAATTCTTTCAACTATGTAAGATGCAAGGAGAAGAGGATATGGTTAGATCTTGCTCTCAAGTTTACAATTGTCTAAGAAAAACAATACTCAAAATGTTTATGTAACACAAAAGATATTTCGGGGCCAAGAGGTGGCACAGTGGTAACACAATTTGACGCACATGGGAAAGATCCTCAATTTGAGGCCTAATGATTCCTGAGGAAGCCAGGCACATGTGAATAAATCCATGAATTTGAGGCCTAATGATTCCTGAGGAAGCCAGGCACATGTGAATAAATCCATGAACTTGACTGGCTAAGACAGGGAGTAGATCATGGTACAGTGGGGGCTGATCTCTCTCTCTCTCTCTCTCTCTATTCCTCTCTCATGGAATAAATAAATGAAAAATAAAAACAGACATCTGAAGCCAGCAGGTAGCATAGTGGTTAAGGTGCTAGATTCCCACATGGCTGACCATTGTTTGAGTCCTGGACCCTGTGGCTTAAAAATCACTCCAGGTTTGGGACCAGCAGTTAGTGTAATGGCTATGTTGCTGGACTCCCACTTAGTCGACCGCCATTTGAGTCCTGGACCCATGGCTTAAACTCACACCGGGCACATGTGCATGTGTGCCCAAGATCCCGGATGGAGAATGGAGGGTAAGGAATTGCAGTGTGGCCATTCCCCCTGGGGGGTGATTTCTCTCTTTGTTTTTCTGGCAAGGGCAC
>NW_006205509.1:1435953-1436707 GCF_000334495.1 Tupaia belangeri chinensis
GGAAAAACCTAAAAAAAAAAAAAGACATCTGATTGAACACTATAAACTGAAATAAAAATAAGGTTGTCAATCACTAAACTAGATTGGGATAAATAATATATGGGATTCTTTTCTTTTTCTTTTTTTGCGCGGTTTTTGCTATAGAGCTCAGGCGCTTGCCAGAAAGACAGAGACAGAAAGCAAGAACTCAACCCCCAGGGGGGATGGCCACGCCCCAGTCCCTTCTCCTCCATTCTCCTCTCGGGATCTTGGGCACACACGCACACGCACCCGACACGCACCCGATGTGAGTTTAAGCCACCGGGTCCGGGACTCGAGAACAGTGGTCGACTACGTGGGAGTCCAGCGACAGTCTTTATGCCAACTGCTGGTCCCTATGGGATTATTTTCTATAGATAATTTCTGGAACATATTTGCCGTCATCCCGGCACTGCATTCAAGAAGAAAGTCAGCTCTCGCGAGGTAACCGCCTTAATGGAAGGCCAGCCAGGATTCCTGTAAAGCAATTTACACCACGCACAGCCTCCTCTGAAGCACCCTCCCTGCACAGAACTTACCCCCAAGGCACCAGGAACCTAGCTGGCCTACAGATGAGCTTTCGCCACACTCCTGAGGGACTCCTGGGTCAAACTGCAGTGACCTTGAGTCAGAGGGTTAAGGCCAAAATAAGGAAGCACAGAGCTCAAGGATGTAAGGACGCACGGTTTCCTCAGAGAAGGGCGGGAGGTAAACTAAGTCCGAGGCCACCCAGCCA
>NW_006205509.1:1436743-1442762 GCF_000334495.1 Tupaia belangeri chinensis
AACACCGCGGGAGCCCCCCCAGCCCCTCTTCTCGAAAGGCCCGCGCTCAGCGCAGGCCTGTCAGGCGAACGCCAGTCCCGAGCGCTGCGCACGCAGCCAGTAGCGCGCACGCTCGCCCCGAGGCCGCACGGGAGGAGGGCTGGCGTGCGCGCCTCCGCGACGGTGGGCGGGGTCCTGGGCGGGGCTCCGAGCCGGACCGGGGCGGGGCCGCAGAAGCAGTAGGTGCAACAGCTTGGTCGCGACAGGTGCGCGAGGCAGAGCACCCGGGTGCAGTGGCAAGGCTGGTGGCAGCTCAGAGGAAAGACGGCTTTTAGTCAGGTAAGGGATTTTCTCTCTCCACATGCCCCACAGCCAGCGAGTGCGAAGAGATCCCGGCTTGCCTCCACACCCTCTTTCTCCTGCGACTTCTGGGACTGGGGGAGTATTAGCAGCATGAGCCCCTCCCCCTCGAGGTAGAGGGTGGAGTAGCCGCTGATCCTCTGCTCTTTCCTCACTTCTTGGTACTGCGCTGGGGATGGGAGTGATTAAGCAGGACTGAGCCTTGCTGCCCGAGGGCGGGAGCTGATAGGCGCCTCTCTTCCATTGGGAACATTTCTGTAGCTATTATATATACTTTTTTGGTGTGGTGGGGAATGTGGCAGTTCATCAAAATTCAAAATATGCTTCCTGGGTAATATTCTAATATTCAATTACGTCTTTTCCTTGTTCATTTACAGCCCTTCCTTCTCCCTTGGATTTTTCTCCCCTTCCATTCCACCACCTGAACTCTGTTTAACACTTAAACCCTTTGAGTATGTTGAGAATATAGCAGTTCTTGCAGCTGGATGTGTCATCCTGAATCGCTATCATGCGTATATTGTTGGCACCTGTCACCAACATAAGTAGATGTTAATACAAAGTAACTGTATACCCTGGCTACACATACGGAAGCTTGGAGTTGTAGGTGCTAGCAGCGCACCATCTGGCTTCCTTCCTAGCCTCCTTATTGGTGCTTGGAACAACTAGTTTAGCTGATCCTGGTGAGAGATATTTGAACTAATACTGTCTTGCACCTAATTCCATTTTTCAGAAGCCTGCCTAATCCAACTGGTTCTCTTGACTTGACTTTCCAAGTTAGTCAAGGCACTTAAGTTACGTTTTTTGTTTGTTTGTTCCTTTTGGAGTTAACAATTTTTAAGACAACTCTTAGGGGAAGGACTTCTTTTGCATTACTAATTTTGTCTTTTGCTCTTGATTTAAATGGTTAAATGGAATACTTTTTAATCTGTATCTTGCTAACACTATTAAAAATGATAACCATGCAATAACGTATTTAAATGATAAATATCATTTATCATTACCTGTATGAGGTCTGATGTACATATAAATAAGATAACCCTCAACAAACATTTTCAAAGGTCTTAAAGAGTTATACCTTGGATGAAGAGTGGTCATGTTTTACTTAGGCAGACTTTTATAAAGTTGTAGAGTTGGCAGAAGAGAACATTTTTATAAAAAGTGTGCTTCTGTATTTTTCTTGTTTTGCACTGATAGAAGAACACATAATATGATACTAGGTAATTAGTTTAGAAACTTACTTCATTCTTTGGGAAAAATATTTATCAAATGCTGCTTGTGTTAGTCCTACTGTGGATTTAAAATTCCAAATGTCCTTACCATTAAAGAGCATAAATTCAAATGGGTTAGGCAGAGCCATACATAGAACTTTGGATATTAGTGAGGTCAGTTCTATACTGGAGGTCAGCCAGGGTACATGGATTTAAAAAAAAAAAAAGTTCCTCCCCTTTTTTTCCTTAAAAGTAAAACAAACATGCATCAACAATAGAAACCTTGGAGAACTAATGAGTGAGTCTCTCCAGTCCATGTATTTGTGTCACTCTTGTATTTCTTACTGTGTGTCTTTCAACTGCATGGCCTTTTGAAGATAGGATTAGGTCCTGTTGCTAATTCTCTGGCAGTTTGGGATCGGGAGTTGATAGAGCTGTTCTCACTGTTCTGTATTGGACTGGGAAGCGTTATCAGGTAGTCAATGAACTCTAGAGCATCTGGGAAGAGAACAATATATTGGCAACCGTTAGCATAGCAGTGCCATTTTGTAAAAATTACCTCATTGTGTAACTTTGTTTAACTTGGTACACTCAAGCTTTGTTCTAGGCTGATTAAAGGTGGGGCCCAGATTTAAATTTACTAATTTTAGGAAGAGAAAGCTTCAGAAGTAAAAACAATTCTATTAACAACATATCTTGGTGATAGAACATACTTTTTCCTGCTAAGATCCCCTCAAAATATTTTTTTCTTTTTAATTTAATTATTTATTTAAAAATTTGCTAGAGGGTATATACACTGGGTGCACTCCAGAGAAAGTGAGAAAGCGCCCTCCAACAGGGCATAGTCATGTTGTAATCTCTTCTCCAGAGAGAGAGGATAAGTGAGAAAGCACCCCCAACCCCACCCACCATGGAGAATGGTCACATAGCAATCCCTTCTGCTCCATTTCTCTGTACTTTTGCGATTTTGGATATGCATTTACATGTGCCTGATGCTTTTTCCAAGCCACTGGTCCATGACTCACACCACACAGTCAGCCATGTGGGATCCAGCTTCCTTAACCACCATGCCACTGATTAGCCCTTCTTTTCTTTTTGCCTTGGATGGGGAGAAAAGAATCAGAGTATTTGGAGATTCCTTATAGTTTTGATAACAGTGTATTTAAAGCTCTTCTGTAACTATAGGCTTTTACTGCCTACTTCATGCCGTTGTTCTAGTGTATGGAGAAGGAACATTACAGGGTTCCTTCTACATGATTGTGCTCTTCATTTTCTAAATAGAGGATTTGAGTTAATACAGATGGTGGTTGTTTTATTTGATGATTTAAACTATGCTTGAAGAATGCTTCTCTTTAATAGTGCTCTTTTTAAAAAAATTTTTGTCTTAAGGTACATGTGCTGGGGGGGACACACCTTCTCCTCCATTCTCCTCTTGAGAGTTTGGGCACATACTCACACACACCCAGTGTATTTTCAAGGCTCTGGGACTTGGACTGACTGTGTTGATGGCCATATGGGATCTAGCCACATTAACCATTATACCATGAGCTGGCCCAACAGTGCTCATTTCTTTCTGTTTATACTCTAGGACAGTGGTCTCCACCAGAAATTTTTTGGAAAGGCAGCAGGTATATTTCTTTTTCTTTTTAAAATTTGCCAGAGGGCATGTGTGCTTGCCAGAGGGAGGCAGGAGAGAGAGAGACAGAGAAAGTGAGAAAGCACCCGCTGCGGGGGCTAGTCATGCTACAATCTCTTCTCATTTCTCCCCTCCTTTGAGATTTTGGGCATATATGCAGGTGCCCAGTGTATTTCTCAAGCTGCCATGTCTGGGACTTGAACTGCACAGTCAGCCATGTAGGATCCAGCCAGTTTAACCACAACGCCACCTGGCCTTATATATTTTATTCATAGCTTATTTTTTTTATTATACATTCAACCACTATATATCACTGCAGCTTATAAAATGAATTTTTTCCCAGCATGAATACACTGTATATTAGTCCAGCTAAAGGTTTTATCATACACATTATTATCAACAGATAATTTTCTCTTTTTGTATCCCTTAAATGTTTTGCTTCTTTCTTTTTCCCCTTGAGTCCATTCCTCTTATCCTTCTCCATTTTCCACCCTCCTCCCATGCTGTCTATAGTATCCACGGTTGTTCTCCATGCTTTTGTATCTTCCAGTCTTTCAGTTTCTGCCATAGAGTGCTAACACTCAGAATATATTAAGTGGGGACATAAGTATCTCTCTTTCATAGTCTTTTTTTGGTTTGATTAGCAATAAATCTTCCTTGTTTTCCACTTTCTATCAAATGCCAAGGTCTTATTTTTATGGCTGAGTAGTGTTCTATAGTGTATATATGCCATACTTTTTCAATCCATTCATTTGTTCATGGACATTTGGGGTTGGTTGTATTTAATTTTGGTTTTTTTGTTTTTTTTTTTGAGAGGTTTTCGCTATAGGGCACGTGCACTTGCCAGACAGACAGAGAGAGACATAGAGACAGAAAGCGAGAAATCACCCCCCAGGGGGGTTGGTCACACCGCAATCCCTTCTCCTCCATTTTCCTCTCAGGATCTTGGGCACGCATGCACACGTGCCCGGTGTGAGTTTTAAGCCACCAGGTCCAGGACGTGAACCGCGGTCAACTACATGGGAATCCAGCGACATAGCTATTACGCTAACTGCTGGTTCCCTGTATTTACTTTTTGACACATACATATTCATTGTAGACATACAGGTAATTGGGCTCATACTATTATAGTACATATAGTTTTATATCTACTTTTTATTTATTTATTTATTTTGAGCAATTTTTGCCATAGGGCACATGTACTCAGCCAGAGAGACAGAGAGACAAAGAGAATCACAGAGACAGGAAGTGAGAAATCACCCCCCCCAAGGGGAAGGCCACGCCTCAATCCCTTCTCCTCCATTCTCCTGTGGGATCTTGGGCATGCACATACACACACATCTGGCCTGAGGTGTTTTTTTGTTTTGTTTTGTTTTGTTTTTTTGAGAGGGTTTCACTATAGGGCATGTGCGCTTGCCAGAAAGACAGAGAGAGACAGAGAGACAGAAAGTGAGAAATCACTTTCCAGGGGGGATGGCCACCCAGCAATCCCTTCTCCTCCATTCTCCTCTTGGGACCTTGGGCACGCATGCACACATGCCTGGTGTGAATTTAAGCCACCGGGTCCGGGACTTGCACCACAGTCAACTACATGGGAGTCCAGCAACATAGCCATTATGTCAACAGCTGGTCCCCGGCCTGAGTTTTAAGTCACCAGGTGTGGGACTCGAACCACAGTCAACTATGTGGGAGTCTGCTGACATAACCTCAATGGTTATTATGCTCTCTGCTGGTCCAACTTTTTTAATTTTTGTTTTCTTAAGAGATGTTTTTGCTATAGTGTGCTTGCTCTCACCAGAGAGACAGAGAGAGGCAGAGAGATAGAAAGTGAGAAGTCATCCCTCAGGGGGATGGTCACACTGCAATCCCTTCTCCATTCTCCTTTCAGGACCTTAGGCATGCATGCATATGTGCCCCATGTGAGTTTTAAGCCCTTGGGTCCAGGACTCAGACCACAGTTGACTACGTGGTAATCCAGCAATGTAACCATTATGCCATCTGCTAGTACCCACACTTTTAAAAAAGTAGTTAATTTTATTGTTGTTATTACTAGTAGTAGTTTTTTAATTTGCCAAGGAGAGAGGGGTGGGGAATGAGAAAGCAAGCCACCAGGTCCAGGATTCAAACCACAGTCAGCCATGTGTAAGTCCAGGACCTTAACTATTATGCTACCTGGTGGTCCTCATATCTACTATTTTCAGGTTAGGTTATGTCATTGTTTTCCAGGTATCAAAATGATTTGAAAACAGTTTTCATGGGTATTTAATACACTGTTGTATGATGTTACATAATATCACTGTGTACTTTTGGTATTTTGAGTGTTACAACATTATTAGTAAATGAAAAAATTGAAAACAAACTTATGCATAAGTCTTTGTGCAAATTGATCATAATTTCCTTAATTTAGATTTCCAGAAGTTGAGTTACTTGGTCAAAGGGTGTGAAAATTTAAAATACTAAACCGGCTTTCAGATACTTTTTCATCAAGACTAGACAAATGAATATCCTCACTGCAGTGATTGTTAGTGCCCATTTCAGTGCAGTTTTGGTATCAATGAATATTATTATTATTATTTTGAGAGGTTTTTGCTATAGGGCGCATGCACTCATCAGAAGACAGAGAGAGACAGAGAGTGAGAAATCACCCCCCAGGGGGAATGGTCACACCACAATCCCTTCTCCTCCATTCTCCTATCAGGATCTTGGGCACGCACACACACAAGTGCCTGGTGTGAGTTTAAGCCACCGGGTCCAGGACTCGAACCGTGGTCAACTACATGGGAGTCCAACAACATAGCCATTACACCAACTGCTGGTCCTGATAAATATTATTTAT
>NW_006205509.1:1453984-1492487 GCF_000334495.1 Tupaia belangeri chinensis
TTTTTTATATAATGTATATATTTTTTTTTTTTTTTTTTTTTTTTTTTTTTCCTGAGAGAACCCTAGATTGATTTAATTCAGGGTAGAGCAGCTTAGGTCAATAGGAGGAATACTTCCCCTGAAGGTTTTCTATACCAAAAGATCCATAGTTGTGCTTAGTGAGATTGGACATAGGAGATATTATTAATATTTTTTAATCATCCCTAATTTGATAAACAAAGTGATTTAATTTATATTTCTTTAGTCAGTATCAAGTGAATATTATTCATATATTCATTTCCTTTTCTATTTATTTTTCTGTGAATTGTCTTGTTTAATCCGATTCTATTTCTATTGAAAATTGGATCTTAATGTTTTAATTGGTTGGTGTTTTGTTTGGGGTTCTTCATTTGGAGCATTGTGGGGGGAAGCATAGGTTTTTATTAGACTAAATTGAATGAGTGGAATGATAAAGTAGAAAGCACACAGAAATTGAGAGTGTGGTGTCCTAAATGCCTTTTTTTTTTTTTTTGGAGAGGTTTTATTTTTTTGCTAAAGGGTGTGTGCGCTCGCCAGACAGACAGAGACAGACAGAGAGACAGAAAGCGAGAAGTTACCCCCCGGGGGAGATGGCCACGCTGCAATCCCGTCTCCTCCATTCTCCTCTCAGGATCTTGGGTACGCACGCACACGCACCCGGCGTGAGTTTAAGCCACCGGGTCCGGGACTCTAACCGCGGTCGACTACATGGGAGTCCAGCGACATAGCCACTATGCTAACTGCTGGTTCCCCTAAATGCCCATTATTATGAGAGTCCAGAGCTTGTGCTCAATTAAGCAGCACTGCAGAATAGAAAAGGTGCTGAGAGTCAAGATTCCCACCTTGGTGTTGTCACCAGCCAATTAGGTGAGCTTGGACAAGTCATTCAGTCAACTCAGAACCTCATCTGTGAGATGAAAGGGTTGGGCGATTGATCCAAAAGGCCATACAGATTCTGTTGAAAAGATGACCAGAAATTCTGAAAGTATCATCTGTCCTATTCCTAACCCTTCACCTATTTTCTTTTCTTTTTAGGTTTTTCCCATAGGGCATGTATACTTACTGAAGAGAGACAGGGAGAGACAGCAAGAGAAAAGTGAGAAATTGCCCCCTAAGAGGGGATGGCCATACTGCAATCCCTGTGCCTTCATTCTCCTCTTGGGATTTTGGGGATGCACATACACACATGGCGTGATTTTCAAGCTGCCAAGTCCAGTACTTGAACCACGGTCAACTCTGTGGAAATCTGGTGCCATAATCTCTGCCACCTGCTGGCTCCCAACTTCTTCATTTGTAAAATTAATAACTCTTTGTCATCTGGTCAAATATTTAAGCAACTGAGTATTATATTTATATATTGTATATTATTATTTATGTATAGATTTTTTGGGAAAATTTGCTGTAAGGGAGCTTGTGCTCACTGGAGAGAGAGTGAGTGAGAGAGACAGAGGGGGAGTAAGAAAGCACCTCCCCAGGGGAGATGGCCACATCACAGTCTCTTTTCCATTCTCCTCTTGGGACTCTGAGCACACACAGGATGGGACCCTAACCACTATGCCACTAGCAAGCCCTCCATACATCTTTTTACTCTTGCTTATATGTTTATAAAGTCTTTAATTCCAGAGATAGGTTAAATATTATTCACTTTACATTTCCTTCTAATTTTTATGTTTCACTTTTTATATTTTAACTTTTTTTTTTTTTTAAGGTTTTTGCCATAGGGCTCATGTGCTCGCCAGAGATGAGAGAATGTAAAAAGGTAAGTGAGAAATCACCTTCCAGTTGGGATAGCCGTGCTGCAGTCCCTTCTCCATTCTACTCCTCTGATTTTGGGCAAATGTGTACATGTGTCCAATCTGATTTTTCAAGCCACCAGGTCTGGGACTCAATCACTGTTGGCCATGTGGGAGTCCTGCACCTTAATCACTATGCCACCCAATACTCCACCTGCTGGCCCCTATATTTAACTTGTTAATTTGTCTCGAATTTACTTTGGAATACCAAGCCAATATATTTAGTGCCTTTTTCAGATAGATAGATAGATAGATAGATAGATAGATAGATAGATGGATTTTTTTTTAGTTTTTGCCATAGGGTGCATGTGCTCACCTAAGAGAGACAAATAAGAGGGCAAGTGAGAAATCACTCCCCCAAGAGGATGGGCACAGCACAGTTCTTTCTCCATTCTCTTCTTGGGATTTTCGGCACGTACACAAGAGAGTGTGGTGTGATTTTCAAGCTGTCAGGTCTAGGATTCGAACTGTGCAGTCAGACATGTGGGATCCAGCCTCCATAAGCTGCATTCTGCCTGCTGGCCTATGAGATCCATATTTTCAGTGACCTGTTAGACCCTGTATATCATCCCTGTGCATCATCCACCTGAATTTTTAACAAATACTTGAAGTGTACTTGGACACACTTCATGTACACACTTAAGGGGAACCAATACTTAAGTAAATTATCAATAAGTCTGAATTTCTGTGTATGCCCTTTAAGACCCTAAACCCCCACCTGAAGAGCCTATTTTTTTCAGGCTTATCTCCCATGACACTACTCACCTACCTGGCACTGAAGCTGTACAGTGACTCACTGGTTCCTGGACCCTCCCTGTCCTTTCCTGCCTCCGTGCCTTTGCTCATGAGGTTCCCACAGCCTCATGTTCCTACCCACCCTCTGCTCCCACCTCTGCCTCCCATTGAAATTCTTTTCCTTGAGAGCCCAATCAAATGCAACTTTTCTTTTTATTAAAAAGAAAAAAGCTGCTTCTAATTTCTTCTGATTGGATTAGTGATACCCTTCCTTGTCTTCACTTAGCCCCCCTTTTTATTTTAACTTCATTTCTTACCTTAATGTTGTCACTATTTATGAATTATTGTTTCCTTGTAAGATTGTAAGTCTTGCAAGTATGAGAACCTTGTTTTTTCTTTTCCTTTTGCAACCTTTGTAAGCAATAAAAATACTCACAAAGTGAGTTGTCAGAAAAATCATGACGCATTTTTGCGTAGAAAAATGCACCATGACTTTTTTGACAACCCAATGGTATATAAAAATACAATGATCTTGCAAACACACTACTATATAATAATGTTTGGCTTCTCATCACAGATGGAATGCAATTAAAATTCTTTATCTTTAGTTATAAGTTGTTATTTAAACTGGCTGCCATTGATCTCTATGAAGTCTCATACTTTTTTCTTCACTCCTTAGCCATTTGATTCCTGCCCCAGGGCCTTTGCATTTGTTGTCTTCTATGCCTGGAAAACTCCGTTATCTCTTTCTTCACCTGCCTTGCTTCCCTAGTAGAATGGAAATTTTATGAGAGCAGAGACCTTGTGTGTCCTTGTTAATGTTAGATCCTTAGCACTTCAGGCACTGCCCAACACGGCTTAGATGTTCAATAGGTGTTTATTAAATGAATGAGTAACCTTGAAGTCTTGTTTTGGTTTGCAATCCAAAGTGTTGTTGGTTCTTTTGTTTTTGAGAGATTTTTGCTGTAGGACCCATGCACTCACCAGAGAGACAAAAAACAAGAAATACCCCCCTCAGAGGGATGCCCAGGCTATAGTCCCTTCTCCATTCTCTTGAGATCTTGGGCACACACACACGCACCCAGCATGAGTTTTAAGCCGCTGGGTCCATGACATGGGCTTTCAGTCATATAACCATTACACCATCTGCTGGTCTCTATCCGCTATTTTTTTTTTTAATGGACAACTGAGGTATTTCCCTCCAGGTTCAAGTCAGGTAGCAATCTGAGGATTTCTGAAGGTTACAGGACAAAGGTTTGGATATTGTAACAACTAGGATTCAGTTCCATCTAAACACAGGTTTTCCACATTGTTTCCAGTAATCAGGCCACTACTTTACTACCAGCCCTGGGCATCTGCTATGGTTGTTACTGCTGGACAATGGTTGTCTGTCAGCTCTCATTACATTTTTAAAAGCAAGTGTAGCAAAACTAGAATCCAACTGACTGGAATCCTCAAGTAGCCAGAAGTTTTCTGTTGCTTCTTCCTCTAGGAGAAAAATAAGAATGCTATCTAGAATCTTCAAGGACAGATGAAATGATTTTCATTGCATTTACTAGATGCCCTCGACTAGGACAGCATACCGATTAGAAAGACTTGCCGCAATAGCTTTGAAAAGGGAGTTTCTTATTGATGGCAAGTTGGGCTGGCCCCGTAGCTTAGTGGTTAAGGTGGCTGTATTCTATGTGACCAACTGAAGTTCAAATTCCAGCCCTGGACATTCAAAAATAACATGCAGGGTGCCTATGAATGCATGCTTCAAATCCTGACAGAATGGAGAAATGGAAGAAAAGTACCATGGAGTATTCTTCTTGCTTGCTCTCTCTCTTTCTGGCAAGCAGACATGCTCACTGGCAATAAAAAAATTTTTAAATTGGGACCAGCAGATGGCGTAATGGCTATGTCGTTGTACTCCCATGTGGTCAACCACTGTTTGAGTCCCATATTCGGTGACTTAAACTCACACTGGACGCATGTGCGTGTGTGCCCAAGATCCCGAGAAGAGAATGGAGAAGAAGGGATTGCGGCATGGCCGTCCCCCCTGGGAAGGGGTGATTTCTCATTTTCTATCTCTCTGTCTCTCTCTCTTTCTGGTAAGCACACATGCCCTATAGCAAAAACCTCTCAAAAAAAAATTTTTTTTTAAATTAAGTCTCTGGGGCTGGAAGATGGCATGGTGGTTAAGGGTGCTGGAGACGCCCACATGGCGGACCATGTTTCAAGTCCTGGACCTGGCAGGTTGCTTTCTCACTTTCCCTCTCTTTTTCTCTCTCTCTGTTTTCCTCTTTCTCACTCTGTCCCTCTCTGGTCAAATTAAAATAAATAAATAAATAAAGTTAAATAAAATTATTAAAAAAAATTAAGTCCCCTATGGTTTATAAGATCAGCTTTTATAGCAGTTTATAGATTTCAAAGTACTTTTGCTTTTATCCTTAATCTTCATAACCATCTCATGTGAATTAATATCTGTTTTTGAGAAGAACTTGAGAATCAAGTTGATTGGCTTTCCCATGCCAACGGAAAAATCACTATTCAATGATTATCTCTTAAAAACTTACTTTTTAGTTCCATACTTTGATATAATTTTTAGGAGATAAACATTAAAATTCAATTAAAACTTTGACATTGATATGTTTGTAAGCAGTCCTTAGGAAATTAGACACATTGGTCCAGATAAGTAGCAAAATTTTATCACTTTTGTGACTGTGTAATTTGGTAATTCTTTGTATGACCTTGCTATGCTTATCCTTGATTAAAGCTTTGTTCTGTGTTAGTTTCTCAGATTTTTACAGAAAGGAAAGATTAGAGAATTTGCCTAGAGAAGAGTCACTTTTCAGTAAACCCGTTTTAATTCTCCTGCTTGAAGGGATTGGTTAAATTGATCTGAGCTGGCTCTTCAGATTGAGCAAGTCCTGAGAAAAACACATCATCTAACATTTCAGATAAGAAGAATGGAACCAGGCCCTTCCTGGAAATGGCCAGGAGTGAAACTAAGAAGCCCTGTATTTGGAGAAAACTTGATTAATTATTAATGACAGAGGACTGGTATAAGAAGGTTATATCTTTTTTTTTTTTAAGAATTATTTTATTTATTTATTTTCATTTGACCAGAGAGGGACAGAGTGAGAATCAGAGAGAAAGAGAAAGAGATAGAGAGTGAGAAAGCTAGCCACCAGCTCTGGGACTCAAGCCTTGGTCAGCCATGTGGGAGTCCAGCGTCCTTAACCACCATGCCACTTGCCAGCCCCAAGAAGGTTATATCTTTAACAGAAGTAACCTTCTTAAAGGAAGTCAGGCCTACCGGTGGCACGGTGGTGAAACCAGCTGGACTCCAACATGGCTGACCACAGTTTGAGTCCTGGACCTGGCAGCTTGCTTTCTTACTTTCCTTCTCTCTCTCTGTCTCTCTCTGGTTAACTTCAAAAAAATAAATAATGACAATGAATAAGATTAAATTTTAAAAATTCTAAAGAAAGTAAGTGTATATATTTCTTCTGCTTTGGCACTGAAAGAAGACTCTTTAATTAGCTACTTTGTCTTAATTAAGCATGTAATTGGCAAGAGTGTGAGCATGTCGTTTCTAGGCAGATATTCAATTATATAAGTAGGTCTTTGTTAAGAGATGTGGCAACTGAGTACTAGCATAATACTGTTTTTCATTTCTATAATATTTATTAAGTTCCTACACAGTTCCAGGCCCTGGTAGTTGGCGTATTTGATGTTTAGAACGCAAAGGTACAAAGGTTAGAGGAAAAACAGGCTGCTCAGAGAAAATTTATGCTTTATGTGATGGCTTTGGTTAACTGTAAATTTCCACATATTTTTCCTAATTAACTATGCTTTTCTCTATTTTTACCTTAAATGTAAAGATATTGACATGATCTATTTTTCTACTTACTGAAAGAGATTATCCTTTCTATGTGTAAAAAAAAAAAAAAAAAAAAAACTACAGAAAATTTTCATTGGATTATGTTTGCCCTTACAAGTTAATTATCAACTAGGGAGGGGTGCAAAGGGAAAGAACCAAATGAATAAATAACAGATTATTTGGGAGAAAGGTGGAGTTAAACTTAGATTAGAGGTAGTAATTTCTTAATTTAAAGAAAAACAAAACAAAAAACAGAGAGAGAAAGCTTCTTCATGACCTACCAATTTCAGACCGAAGTCAGTTTTTAAAGGCCTTAATTGGGGTTACTCTTTTACCTGTCTAAATAAGATGTGTGAAGATTACCGCAATTATGTAAAGAGCTAATTTGGATTTCAAAAGTGCAAGAAGAAAGATATTCAAATGAATGAATAAGGTAATAGAAACCTCGCTGGAAGGTTATATTATCTTCAGCTTAGGAGTTTTTATAGAGGTGTTGATAACACCTTAAATTTGGCCTTTACAAGGTGTAATTTGACAGGTTCAGACTTTCTGGTGCAGAGAAATGGTGTCAGGGTTTTGATTGAGCAGGGCAGGTGTTCTTGTAGTAACTGCCAGGCTCTGAGATGACATTAGAAATGCTTTTTATCAATGAGTTAATAGAAATAAATTGACCCTAAAATACTGATGTACACTAGAACTGCTTTTCTGGTTTATTCTGTGTGCTGGAGGTCATTTTGTTTCCAGTTCAGTCTATTAAAAAAATGGGTAAGAGCAAGCATCTCTTTCACCTGCCTAGTCTATGGTTTCTTCATCTGAACATTAGTAGCGCACTTAAAGTGGGACAACAATATTATTTCTAAGTGTATTACTATGAGGATTAAATAAATTTATGTATTGGGGACCAGCAGGTGGCGTGGTGGTTAAGGTGCTAGACACTTCCACATGACTCTCTCTCTCTCTCTGTGTCTCTCTCTGGTCAAATTAAAATAAATAAATGAATAAATAAAATTAAATAAAAAATAATTCTTTAAAAAATGTATGTATGTAAAGCAGTTAAAACAGTATTTGACACATGATAAATACTCAAAAACGTTATTTTTATTACCACTGCCACTATCTTTATTTATTTTCAATGGCCAGAGAGCATGTGATCTCCCCAGAGAGAGATAGACAGGGAGAGGGAGAAAGCACTTCCTGATGGGGTATCCTCACACCACAATCCTTTTTCCTCCATTTTTCTATCCTTTTGGGGCTTGGGGGCACATGCACAGGAGTGCCTGGCATGTTTTTCAAGACTCTAGGCCTGGGATTTGAACCACAGTCAGTAATATGAGATCAGGCTCCCTTAACCACTAGGTTAAGTGTTCAGACCTCCATGAGCTTTCTGAAGACACTTGTAGTCTGTGTAGATGGTGGGCATTTGGGTCTGTGTTTATTTCCTGGTTCTGGCTTTATAACACTAGGACCAAGCCAGAACTAAACTCCTCAATCTCCCTTTTGCACTGGAATCAGAGGGGTCTCTTTTCAGAAAAATTAGTTGTGTTTGGACTCCCCATGAAGAGTTCAGATCCTGGTATTTAGAGCTCCCTGTCCAACTGGAGCGCATGACACTGACTAGAAGGGGATAGCAGCTGATGCGAGACCCCGAAAAGGGGCTCTTCTCTTACTGCTTGGACTGTCACATTGTGTCAGTCAGGCTTCTCACAGGGCTGTGCTCTGGAGGGAATATTAATGAGCAGGCAAGGGATGGGTCCTTACAAAAACAAAGCCCTCTCATCTGTATAGTCAAGCAACCTTTGAATTCTTTATTTGGAAAGAATATTAATTAGGTCTGGATAACGATCACACCAGGAAAGGACAGCTGCTGTGAGAAGCAATTTTAATTGTACAGTGAGTTATACATGATATTCAAAAAGTCCTTGTGCAATTAAAAAAAGTAATTAAGCTGTAGAGATAATAAACAATTTATAAATGGTATTTAAAAATAAATGTACTTTCAAAAGCAAAATGTATCAAATGGCCAATAGACATTTGAAAATATGCTTAGTCTTGTTCATAATCAAAGGAATGAAAACATAACACACTATTTTCCACACATTGCCATTCAGATTGAAAAAAATAAAGATGACTAATAATGACCAGTATTGACAATGGTATGGGGAATGGTTCAAATATAAATTGATGAAAAGAATATATAAATTGATGCAACTTTTTTGAGGGAAATTTGTAAATATGTTGAAAAAAAATTTTGGGGAGGTGTTTGCTATAGGGTGCGGGCGCTCACTGGAAAGAGAGAGACAGAGGGAATCACCCCCTGGGGGGGGATGGCCACACCGCAATCTCTCCTCCTCCATTCTCCTGTTGGAATCTTGGGCACACATGCACTCGGCATGAGTTTAAGCCTCTGGGTTCTGGACTCAACCCGTGGTCAACTACATGGGAGTCCAGTGATGTAACCATTACGCCATCTGCTGGTCCCCAATTTTTTGTTTACTTTTAAAGTTTCTTTTTTCCATGAGTGAGAGAGAAAAAGAAAGGGACAAAGAGATAGGAATCTCCAACAGGGTCTTCATGCCTCGATCCACTCTCATCTTCAGTGAGCTCCTGTTCTTGGGCACACACACACCTGGCGTGTTCAGAAAGCTCTCTAGACATGAACCTGGAACTAACGTGCATCAGCGTGCTGAATGGCACATTAATGTAAAACCATTGTGGTTTTCAAAAATTTGTATATTGGGCTGGCCCTGTAGTATAGTGATTAAGGTGGCTGGAGTTCACATGCCAGACTGTAGTTCAAATCTGGTTCTTGGAGCCAGCAGGTGGTGTGGTGGTTGAGGGTGCTGGATTCCCACATGGCCACCTGTGGTTCAAGTCCCGAACCTGGTGGCTTGCTTTCTCACTTTCTCTCTCTCTCCCTCTCTATCTCACTCTTTTCCTCTCTGGTCAAATTAAAATAAATAAAGAAATGGATAAATAAAGTTAAATAAAATAATTCTTAAGAAAAAAATCTGGGTCCTAGTGGCTTGAAAAACATACATGCAGGGTAGGGCCAACAGGTGGCTTAGTGGCTAGTGTGCTAGACACCCACATGACCAACCGCAGTTTGAGTCCTAGACCTGGCGGCTGGCTTTCTCACTTTTCCTCTCTCTCTCTCTCTCTCTGTCTCTCTTGCTGGTCAAGTTACAAAATGTTAATAGGAAATAAGAGGCCAGCAGGTGGCATGGTGGTTAAGGTTCTAAACTCCTGCGTAGTTGGCCATGGTTCATGTCCCGGACCCAGCAGCCTGATACTCCTGCCCAGCATATGAGAGAAGAGAGAAGAATAGAGCAGAGGGGACTGCTGCATGGCCATCCCCCTGGGGGGGGTGATTTCTCACTTTCCATTTCCCTGTCTCTGGTGAGCATATGTGCCCTATAATAGCTCTCTCTCTCAAAAAAATAGTAAATAAAATTAAATAAAATATAGTGAAATAAATACAGTTTTAAAAAGAAAAAAACACTCTGGTCTCACGTGCGTGCATTGTGTCCCAAATCCTGATAGAATGGAGAAAAAGAGATTATGATAGGACCACTCCCATTGAGAGTTGCTTTCTCACTTTCTTCCTTTCCTTCTCTGGAGAACAGATGTGCCCTCTGGCAGTGAACAAAAAAAGTATGTGTTTGTGCATGGTGTATGTTAACTTCCCTGTGCCTGAGAGCTGGGACAATAAATTGAGATTACATACGTAGAATGCTTCGAACAGTGACCGGCCCACAGAGCTCTGTGTTTGCTGTGATTACTTATAGGCAATAGCAGACAGTTTATACTTCAAACTGTGTCAGGGTTACCTTTGAGAAGGAGGATTGGCTTGGGACAAGGGGTGGACAAGAGCAGACAAGGACTTCTATTTTTTATCATATATATTTGCACATAATTGTTCACAATGAGGAGGCCCTTCCTTTGACAGTCACAATGACCAGGAGTCTAGACAGTAGAGGAAATGGCAGCTATGATTTGGGGTACTTCTTAAGACCTACAACAGAGAGGTACCCCCAGAGGGGAGGAGAGGGGTGAAAGGGGTGGTGATGGGGAGAGGGGCAGAATGCTAACAAGCTCTTTGTGAAAACCACTGACCTAATTAAAGGTTTAAAAATTTGAACCTGCACAAGAACCTCATAAAGGCCAACATTTATCTGGACTTACCCTTTTGTACAACTTACTAGGTAACATTTGTATTAAAAAAGTCATCTGTGGGGTCCAGTAGGTGGTGTACTGGTTGAGGTGCTGGACTCCTACATGGCCAACCATGGTTCGAGTCCTGGACCTGGAGGCTTGAAACTCAAGTTGGGCACATGTGCATGCATGCCCAAAATCTCGAGAGGAAAATGGAGGAGAAGGGATTGCAGCATAGCCATGGGGGGTGATTTCTCATTTTCTGGGGGATGATTTCTCATTTTCTCTCTCTTTGTCTCTCCAGCAAGTATATGTGCCCTATAGTAAAAGTCTCTCTAAAAAAATAAAATAAAAAGTGATTTGTGTTTAATTTGACTACTGAATAAAAACTACAGAAATTAATTGCTCAAAGTGCCCAAAACAAACCACTTAAAAAGAATAGGGAGCCAGCTAGTGGCATGGTGATTAAGGTGACTTGATCTCACATGGCCAACTACATGGTTGGAGTCCCAGACCTGGCATCTTGAAAAACATGTCAGGCGTGTGTGCATGTGGACCCAAAATCCTGAAAGGAGAAATGGAGAAGGGTTTGTGGTGTGACCATCCCCCGTAGGAGGTGGTTTCTCACTTTCCTTCTTCCTTCTCTCTCTCCTTTGGTGAAAATACATGCCCTCTAGCAAATTAGAAGAAGAAGAAAGAAAGAAAGAAATGAATAAGCTTTCTAATAATTATGAAATAAAAATTTGTATTTATTTTTTGGAGAGGTTTTTGCTATAGGGTGTGTGCGCTCGCCAGACAGACAGAGAGAGACATAGAGACAGAAAGCGAGAAATCACCCCCCAGGGGGGGATGGTCATGCCGCAATCCCTTCTCCTCCATTCTTCTCTTGGGATCTTGGGCATACATGCACACATGCCCGGTGTGAGTTTAAGCCACCGGATCTGGGACTCGAACCACGGTTGACTACATGGGAGTCCAGCAACATAGCCATTACACCAACTGCTGGTCCCAAATTTTGATGTTTTTAAGAGACTATTGGGGAACCAGCAGTTAGCGTAATGGCTATGTCGCTGGACTCCCAGGGAGTCGACCGCGGGTTGCACTTCGGTTTGAATCCAGGACCCGGTGGCTTCAAACTCACACCAGGCATATGCGCATTTGTGCACAAAATCCTGAGGAGAAGGGATTGTTGTGTGGCCATCCTCTCCACCAGGAGTGATTTCTCACTTTCTGTCTCTCCAACCCTCTTGCGAGCATACGCACCCTATAGCGAAAATCTCTCCAAAAAAAAAAAGAGACTATTGGATGGGACCAGCAGTTAGCGTAATGGCTATGTCGCTGGACTCCCATGTAGTCGACCGTGGTTCGAGTCCCGGGCCCGGTGGCTTAAACTCACGCCAGGCGCGTGTACATTCATGCCCAAGATCCCGAGAGGAGAATGGAGGAGAAGGGATTGCAGCGTGGCCATCCCCCCTGGGGGGTGATTTCTCGCTTTCTGTCTTTCTGTCTCTCTCTGTCCGTCTGGCGAGCGCATGCGCCCTATAGCAAAAACCTCTCCCAAAAAAAAAAAGAGACTATTGGTTTCTCTTCAACTAATGCTGTTATATAGTATTGCCACTATATAGTATTTCAAAGAGAGCAATTTTATACTAAAGTCAAACTGCTTATATTAGATGTATGAATTGTTACTTTTTTTTTTTAATTACCAGAGGGCACATGCACTTATCAGAAAGAGGTAGAGAGAAAGGGAGCAAGGACCTCTCAACAAGGTGTGGTCATACTGCAATCCCTTTCCATTTCTCCATCCTGTCAGGAGCTCAGGTACATATGCACAAGTGCCCAATGTGTTTTCCAAGCCACGAGAACCAGAATTCGAACCATTGTTGGCTATATAGACTCTAACTCCCTTAGCCAGTAGCCTATGGGGCAGCCCTTATTAATTATTTTTAATCAGAGCCTTGTGACATAGGCCTTGTTAAGATTTATAACATATACACTAAGCTAAGCCCACATAATTTCTGTTAACTAAACTTTAGAATCATATTTATTTAAATGTGTCTTAGCCATTGAGGCATACAAGTTCACAAGATCTGGCTCTGACCTTGATCAACGAGCGAGGCATTGTTTTGCATTTATTATCTCCTTTTATGTTTAGAATGGTCTTGTAGGACAGGTTTATCATCCTCATTTTACATAGAAGGAAAGTGAATTGTAGAGAAGTTTCCATGCATCTGGTGAGTACTGGGCTCAGAATTGGAACCAGCTGGCATTCCCATCATATTGTCCTGCCTTTGGTTAACCATGTTACGAAGATGGGTGGAATGAGCCCTTTTTGGAAACAGGACCTCAGTGATGATCTGCCGTCTAGTCTAATGACTTTTAAGCTGTTAGGCTGTCAGAAAAGTCGTACATTTTTGCACAGAAAAATATGTCATGCAGGATTTCCTGACAACTTAATATAATTTTGTTAGTAACTGTTTGCCGTAGGGTGCATACACTCACCAGAGAGGAAGACAGGGAAAGTGAGAAAGTACCCCTACCCCCCCAGGTATAGCCATGCCACAGTCCCCTTCTTCAGTCTCCTCTTGGGATACTGGGCATGCATGCACACACACACACATCTGGCTTGTCTTTCAACCCTCTGGATCTGGAACTCAAACAGTGCAGTCGGCCATGTGGGATTCAACCACCTTAACCACCACACCACTGGCTGGCCCTAAATAACAGTTTTTTGAAATGTAATTCACATCCCTTATGATTCACTCATTTAAAATGTACAGTCCAGTGGTTTTTAGTATATGTACACGGTTGTGGAGCCATCACTGTAATCAATTTTATGATTTTGGTACCTCCCAGAAAAACCCCATACCCATTCCCAGTCAGTCCTATTTTCTTCCACCACCAGTCCTAGGCTACCACTACTCTGCTTCAGTCTCTATAGATTTATCTACTTGGACATTTCACCTAAACAGAATCATACAGTATGTGGTCTCTTGTTACTGGCTTCTTTAACTTAGCATAATGTTTTCAAGGTTCATCCATATCGTAGCAGGTATCAGCACTTCATTCCTTTTCATGATTGAATGAAATTCCTTTTTATGGACAAACTACCTTTTGTTTATCCATTCATCAGTTGATGGACATTTGGGTTATTTTAATCTTTCAGCTACTGTGAATAATGCTGCTTTGAACATTCATAGACAAGTTTTGCATGGATGTGTGTTTTCATTTCTCTCGAGGATATAAGTACACACAGGTAGGAGTAGAATTGCTGGGTCATATGGTAACTCTGTATTTACCTTTTTTTTTTTTTTAAGAATTGTTTTATTAACTTTATTTGTTTAAATTTGACCAGAGAGGGACAGAGTGAAAGAGAGAGAGAAGGAAAGTGAGAAAGCAAGCCACCAGGTCCAGGATTTAAACCTTGGTCGGCCGTGTGGGAGTTTAGCCCCCTTTACCACCACACTACTGCCAGTCCTCTGTGTTTAGCTTTTAAGGACCTTCCAGACTATTTTCCAAAGCAGCTGCATCATTTTATATTGCTATCAGCAGAATATGAGGGTTCTGGTTTCTCTAGACCTTGCTAGCACTTGCCAGCATTCTGTTAACCACACCCTATAGTAAGAAATTCTTTACATTCTTGGGCCAGCAGGTAACATGGAGATGAGGGCAACTGGCTCCCACATGGCCATATGGTTTGAGTCCCAAACTCAGTAGATTGAGGGACACAATGGGCACATGTGCTTGTGTGTCCAAAATCCGAAGAGAATGAGGGAGAACAGATGGTGGCATGGCCATCTCCCCTACAGGTCAGTTTCTCATTTTTTTTGTCTTTCATTCCAGTGAGCACATGCACCCTATAGCAGAACAAACAAAAAAAAATTATATTCATACCCAGTTTACATACACACATGCAGATAACTGAAACAAACACTTTATTGAAGACTATTTACTAGTTCTGATTCCATGACCTGGTAATTAAGAATGCTGAATTCCAGACCAGCAGGGGATAGTGCTTAAGGTGCTGAATTCTTATCTGGCTAACCACAGTTCGAGTCCTGGATTCAGTGGCTTGAAAGATCATGCCGGGCGCATGTGCATACATGCCCCAAATCACAGAAGAATGGAGGAGAAGGGATTGCGGTGTGGCCATTTCCCTAAAGGCTGTGCATATATGCCCCAAATCCCAGAAGAATGGAGGAGAAGGGATTGCGGTGTGGCCATTTCCCTAAAGGACAGTTTCTAAACTATGGCAAAAACGTATTTAAATAAAGAAAGAAAGAAGAAGAAAAGAAAGCCCAATCCCACATCTGACCACATGATTTGAATCTGGCCCTAGCAGCTTGAAAGTCATGCCTGGAACATGGGCATGTGTACCCCTAATCCCCGTGTGTGTTGAAAATGTTGGAGAAAGGGTTGTGGCATGTTGCCCCACGTGGGGGAGTGCTTTCTCCCTCTCCCTGCCTTTCTCTGTGGCAAGCGCATACGCACTCTAGCTAAATTAAGCAAGTATTTACCTATACTGTGTGATGCATTCAGGCATTTTCTATTGCATTCTGTTTTGTTTTGTTTTGTTTTCCCATTAAAACAAACTTGCTGGTTCTGACCACTACAATTGATTGCACCACTTCCTAATTGTGACCTGCAGTTAGAAAAACACCAGGCTATTTTAACTCCTTTGTTTTACACAAGAGGAAAGCAAGGCCCAGAGAGGTGGCTTATTCAGGGTCACATTGCTAATTAGTGACCTTTTGGCATCCTACTTTAACTTTGACATCATAATAAATCATAATTGCCATCATACTGAGTTGATAAAAATAAAATAAAGTTTCTATTTAGACAACTTTTTTTTTAGAGAGATATTTACTATAGGGCGCATATGCTCACTGGAGAGACAGAGAGACAGAAAAACAGATATAATCCCTTGGGTGATGGCCACTCTGCAATCTCTTTTCCTTCATTCTCCTTTTGGGATTTTGGACACACATGCACATGCACCTAGCGTGAGTTTTAACCTGCCAGGTCCAGGACTTGAACCATGGTGAACTACATGGGAGTCCAGCAGTGTAACCATTACACCATCTGCTGGTCCCTAGACAACATGTTGTTTTTAACCTTTGTATATTTTTCTCAAGCAGCATTTTATGCCAGTCTTATAGCCTAGTAGTTAAGGGAGCCAGACCCCACCTGTCCAAGTACAGTTTGAATCCTGGCCCTAATGGCTTGAAAAACACATCAGACGTGTGTATGCATGACCCAAATCCTGAGATTCTGGAAGGTTCTGTGTGTGTGTGTGTGTGTGTGTGCATACCCCAGATACCAACAGGATGGAGAAATGGAAGAGAAGAGATTGCAATGTGACCACACCTCACTGGGAGTTATCTTTTCCCTCCCCATCTCTCTGTCTCTCTGTCGAGCACCCATGCTCTCTCCAGGAATGTAAAAAAAAAAAAAAAAAAAAAAAAAATTTTTTCAGCAGCATTTTAAATTTGGCAACAAACCAGACTAGAGAAAAAAGAATGAAAACTCCACTTTAGGACTTACCCTATAGCCCAGTGGTTAATCACTGTGTGTTGGGAACCAGATCTCACGTGGCTGACCTTGGTGGAAATCCTAGCCTCAGTGGCTTGGAAAACGTATCAGGCATGTCTGTGTGCATGGCCAGAAGCCTGAGATCGAGAAGAGGAGGAAAAAATGTGTGACATGACCACACCCCATTGAGGGATGCTTCCTCTCTCTCTCTCTCTCTCTCTCTCTCTCTCTCTCTCGGTAAGCACACATGCCCTCTAGCAATAAAAAAAAGAAAAAAACTGCTCAATTTTATTATCACCATCTTTGATCTACACAGTGATTTTTTTGCTGTCTGGACAAGGAAGTTTTAAGTGAACCTAGGTGATGAGCATCAAATTCAGCAGATTAACTTTTTCAGTTCAGTGTCCCAGATTCAATTTGTCCCAACCTTGTCTACTTTTAAAGTGCATGGGGCTTGTTTGGTAGTTAAGATAGCTGGATCCCAAATGGTTGACTGTGCATTTTGAATTCCCAGACCTGGAGGACTGAAAAATACACCAGACACGTGTGCACATGTGCCCAAAATCCCAAGAAGAAAATGGAGGAGAAGGGATTAAGTGTGGCCATCTGCCCTGTAGGTGCTTTCTCACTTTCTTTCTCTTTCTCTTTTTTCAGAGAACACTTGTGCCCTAGAGCAAAAATAAAAAAGAAAGAAAGAAAAAAGTATAAAGTGCAGCCACTTTCCTTACACTGCTAAATTTGAACGTCAGTATAAATAATTTGAAATGGGAAAATAAATTTGAAATGGGAAACACAAAAATGTTTCATGCTTCTGTTTTTCATTTTTCTTGGCGTACATATAGGACTTGAATGTTTTCTTTAATTCAGTGTTTCCCAACATACAATAGGGAACTTGTACACTGGAGTCACTTCAAACTTCTTGTGAAAATATGGTCCTCCTGGACCTGATGTGGTCTTCTCTAGACATGAATCAGAATCATGGGATGGGGCCAAGAGGTCAGTATTTTAAACAAGATTCTTATTATTGACCTACTGAATTAAGGTTTCTCCCCCATTACTTTTGTCTTCTTTTTATTTTTTAGGATTTTTGCTATAGAGCTCATGCACTCACCAGAGAGAGAGACAGAGACAGAGAGAGACAGAAAGCAAGAAATCACCCTCCAGGGGGATGGCCATGCCACAATCCCTTCTCCTTCTTTCTCCTCTCAGGATCTTGGGCACACATGCACACACACACACACACACACACGCCCCTTGTCATTTTCAAGCTGCTGGGTCTAACACTCAGACCTCGGTCAGCCATGTACAAGTCTAGCACCTTAACCACCAGACCACCCGTTGGCCTCTTATTTCTCATCTTAATTTCTTTTTGGTTTATGGTTGAGGCACTTGACTCCTACTAGGCCAACTGCAGCTTGAGTCTGAGGCCTAGTGACTTGCTTTCTCACTTTCTTTCCTCTCTCTCTGTCTCCAGAGAGCACATGTGCCCTATAGCAAATGATCATCATCGTCATCATCATCAATAAATAAAATTAAATAATTCTTTTTAAAAATTTCCTTTTGAGGCACCAGCAGTTGGTGTAATGGCTATGTCGCTGGACTCCCATGTGGTTGACTGCGGTTCGAGTCCTGGACCTGGTGGCTTAAACTCACATTGGGTGTGTGTGCATGCATGCCTAAGATCCCGAGGGGAGAATGGAGGAGAAGGGATTATGGCATGGCCATCCCACCTGGGGGATGATTTCTCACTGTCTCTCTCTCTCCCTCTGTCTTTCTGGCGAGCACATGTGTCCTATAGCGAAAATCTTCCTCCCCCCAAAATTTTTTTTTTCTTTTGAAGGGGCTTTCTCTCTCTGGTCAAATTAAAAAATAATAACAAATTAGGGGCCAGCAAGTGGTTAAGGGCACTGGACTCACACATGGCTGACCGCACTTCGAGTCCCAGACCTGGAGGCTTGCTTTCTCACTTTCCCTTTCTCTCTCTCTCACACACTCTGTCCCCCTCTGAAAGACAAACAGAAAGAGAGAGAGGGAAAAAGAGGGAGGGAGGGAGAAAGAGAGAGAGAGAGAGAGAAAGAAGGAAGGAAAGAAAAAGAAAGAAAGAAAGAGAAAAGAAAGTTAAATAATTATTTTTTAAAAAATTTCCTCTTGGTTTCTAAAATTACTACTTGGCTTTGTTACCTGTGCAGCCAAATAATTATTCATTAGCATTTGTGAGAAAACACTTGAATTACATCAGAAAAGAGAGTTAACTGAAATACACTTTGTTGATGGGGTTCAATCTTGTTCTGCTTAAGTAGCAGAGACTTTTTATTGGTGGCTGTTTCCACTGATTTCCCCTAATTTGGAATGATTTATTTTGGAAGAAACAAACACAACCTGCTATGTTGTTTCATTTTCTTTCCCCAAAGTGCTATTCTATAAAAATAGCTGACTCCAACACATCATTTTAGATGCCTGGGATCTCTCCCTTCATTAACAAATACTTGAGTACCCCTCATGCATCAGGTACCATGCTGAGATTTTACAGTCACCACAATTAGTAAGAAACAGAGAACCTATAAGTCTGATGTCCTCTTTTAACTTCAAATATTGTGTACATTTTGTTTCATCTACTACATTCTTTGTTATATTATTTTGTTTGATGCAAACAAAAATTCATATGCCCACTCTGGAAAAAAAATTACTTGTGGTTGAGTAAATTTAATGTGAGGGATGAAAGTTAAGAGTAGATCACCCTCTCAGTAGATAACGCTGTGACCTGGGCTGTGCTGCGTTGTGTGTTCATGGGACTTGTAAAACTGGCTAGCATGCAGTGCAAATTCTGGGACTGGCAGTAAGGGAGTTTAGGGCTTAAGATTTAGCTGTGAGAATCATCCACTATAAGGGACTGGAAGACTTGAGAATAGGTTAGCTTGCTCAGAGAGAGCAGAGAAACTGGCCCTTGAGTAATGCCTGGGAACGAGGTTGAGTAGAGGGAGCCAAAGAGGAATCAGTAAGAAAACTGAGAATGGTTGGAAAGGGACCAGCAGTTAGTGTAATGGCTGTCACTGGCCTCCCATTTAGTTGACTGAGGTTCGAGTCCCCCTGGTGGCTTAAACTCATGCCAGGCACGTGTGTATGCGTGCCCAAGGTCCCAAGAGGAGAATGAAGGAGAAGGGACTGTGGTGTGGCCATCCCCCTTGGGGGGGGGGGCGGTGATTTCTTGCTTTCTGTCTCTCTGTCGCTCTGGCAACAATAAAAAAAAAAAAAAACCCAAAAAAAAAAAAAAAAAAAAAAAAAAAAAGAATGGTTGGAAAGATAGGAATGGAATTAGGAGGGTTTCACTTAAGAAAGAAACAAGAGAAAATGCTATTTTGAAATTGAGGAATTAATCAAATGGTAACAGCAATAGAAACTGAGAGAGGGTCCTTGGGTTTAACGATAAGAGATCTTCAGGAGAAAAATTTGGTAGGATAGCAGGAGTGGAAGCCAGACCCAAATGGGTAGAGGGATGGATGGAAGATGAGGAAGTGGAAAGTGTGAGTAGTGGAGACTGTGGTTTGGCTCTGACAGTAGGTATGAGGTGAGACAGTAGTATGAAAGGAAGAAAGACTTGAGAAGAAAGGATTAAAAAAAACTTCATACATGGGGGGGAGTCATCAGAAAATTCATGGAAAATACATATTACAAAAAAACTATGCATGGATTTTTTCCCCACAAATATCAACTCATACTTTAATCCCATTTTTTTTTACAAACTTTTTGACAATTTCTTTTTTTTTTAGAATTATTTATTTAAGGGACCAGCAGTTAGCGTAGTGGCTATGTCGCTGGACTCCCACGTAGTCGACCGCGGTTCGCATCCCGGACCCGGTGGCTTAAACTCACACCGGGCGCGTGTGCGTGCGTGCCCAAGATCCCGAGAGGAGAATGGAGGAGAAGGGATTGGGGCGTGGCTATCCCCCCTGAGGGGTGATTTCTCTCTTTCTATCTTTCTGTCAAGCACACATGCCCTATATTAAAAACCTCTTCAAAAAAGAAAAGAGTTATTTATTTAATTTTATTTATTAATTCATTTATTTTAATTTGACCAGAGAGAGATACAGAGAGAGGGAGAGAGGGAAAGCGAGAAAGTAAGCCATCAGATCCAAGACTTGAACCATGGTCAGCCATGTGGGAGTATCCAGCACTTTAATCACCATGCTACCTGCTGGTCCCAACAATTTTTTTTTTTTTTTTAAGAATTACTTATTTAGGGACCGGCAAGTGGCGTGGTAGTTAAAGGCACTGGACTCCCACATGGCCGACCACGGTTCAAGTCTCGGACCTGGTGGCTTGCTTTCTCACTTCCTCTCTCTCTCTCTCTTTGTCTCTCTCTGATCAAACTGAAAAACAATAATGATATTAATAATAAATAAAGTTATATAAAATAATTCTTTAAAACAAAGAATTACTTATTTAATTTTAATTATCATTCTTGTTTTTTAATTTGCCATGGGGCATGTGCACTCACCAGAAAGAGACGGGGGGTGGGGTGGGGGGAAGTGAGAGAGCAAGCTGCCAGGTCTGGATTTGAATCGCGGTTGGCCGTGTGGGAGTCAAGCACCTTAACCACCACACCACTTCCTGGCTCTTCATGAACTTTTGGAAGTCTCTTTATATGTATGTGTGTCAGGTTTACATATATACATATATATACATGTATATCAGAAATGTGATCATGTCTTTAGGTGGAGGGGGCAAAGTCAGAGATGGAGATGAAGTGAGATTCTGAGAAAGTTGAAGACTCTGGACTGTCCTGACATTTTTTTCCCTGACATGTGGACAAAGAGGGAAGATTGTATTTGCAGGTGTTTGCTTTTCTTCTTATTGTGTCTCTGGAGTAGTGAAGTGTGAATCAGAAAGGGTGAACATTTACAAACATCTAGACAAAGTTGCTCTGTAAGCTTACCCTTATTCTATGATTCTTTGGTAAGCAATTTCCAGAAGTGAAATTGCTTCTGAGCTACACAACTCTCTTTTTGTTGCTCTCACACTAGATCTTAGTGCTCTTAAAGGCACAGAATACCCCTAAAAGGAGATTAGAAAAGAGATCACATGTTGTCAAAGTGACTCTGTCCTGATGAAGACATCTGCATTGTGGTTGACACCTGGCAATTTTGTCAATGTTACAATTGTCCTATTGTCTAGATACATGTTTCTGCAGATACCTGGCCTAAGCTCTTTCAAGAACAGTAGCAGTGATTATTCTAACATGCCTACAGACTTGTCTACATCATCATGTTTCTGAAAAGCAGAGTTGTGAATCTTTTATGTATAGCAGTTGAAGTTATTTAGTGGTTCCATAATCACCTGAGTTTGTATCAGAGTTTGAATAAGCTAAAATTACTGAATAATTCACAGCTCTGAAAGTGTTATGTACTTTCTCAACAACTAGGCTTGCATGATAGGCATTCATTTTCTGTACCAATTGTGTTTCTGATAAAATTCAAAGCTTTGTCCAATTTCGTTAGAGGCATATTTGTTGAGTTCTTTTTATTTAGCAAGTAATAACCTATATGTTAGAAGGGCAAGAAGCAAGGGAGATCTGTTCTCTGACCTCAAGAATATTTCTACGTAGTAAGATTTAGAAAATTATGAGGATATAGGGAAATGACGTATGTTGATTGGGACTAGGGCAAGAGCAGTTCAGGAAAGGGTTCTTTTGCAGAGTTAGTCTTTCAGTTGAGTTCTTAAAGATGAATAGATTGAGTAGGAGATAACATTCCAGTGGAATGAAAAGCATATATGATGGATTGGTGCCAGCAGGTGGTGTGGTGGTTAAGGCGCTGGACTCCCATATGGTTTGAGTCTTGGACCTACAGTCTTGCTCTCTCATTTTCTTCTCTCTATGTCTCTCTGTGGTGAACACACATGGCCTATAGCAAAAATTTTTAAATAAATTAATTAAATAATTCTTAAAACAATATATGGTGTGGGCATAGTGACGCTTGCCCTGTGGCAAAAACCAATGGAGGCTAGAGGATTGCAGCATTGAGTCCATCTGTCTCTCTTAAAAATATATATAGTGTATCAGGGGAGAAGAAACTGGAAGTGGCATAATTTTAAAGATTCTAGATCTCTTTTCAGAAGTCAAAGTTCTGTGGGACAGATCCAGCAGATGGCGTAGTGTTTACGTTGATGGACTCCCACATGGCCCACTGTGGGACATGGTGGCTTGAAAATCACACTGGAAGTGTGTGTGTGCGTGCCCAAGATTCTAGGAAGAGAATGGAGGAGAAGGGGTTGCAAGATCCCAGGAGAGGGACCAGCAGGTGGCATGGTGGTTAAGGGTGCTGGACTACCACACATGGCCGATTGCAGCTGGAGTCGTGGACCTGGCGGCTTACTGTCTCACTTTCTCTCTCTCTCTGGTCAAATTAAAGTAAATGATAAATAAACAAAATTAAAAAAATTCTTTTTTTTTTTTTTTTTAAAAAAAAAGGATCCCAGGAGAAGAATGGAGGAAAAGGGATTGAGGCATGGCCATGCCCCATGGGGGTGCTATTTCTCACTTTCCCTCTCACTGTCTCTCTTTCTGCAGTGCACATGTTTCCTATGGCAAAAACCTTTTTTCCTTTAGAAAAGCAACAAAGTTCTGTGGAACGAGGCTTTTTACTCTCAAGAAGTAAGTTAGAAACAAGCAGAGGCAGTACTAGAATGAAGCTTGTGATACTGGATTAGAGTCAGAAATACCAAAATGAATTTAGTTTATAAAATACCATGGCAGCTTTTGGCCTGGTGGTTGAGGTGGCTGGATACCACATGGCTGACTGTACAGTTCAAGTCCCAGACTCAGTAGCTTGGGAAACACACCAGGTGCATGTGTGTGTGCATGTGCACCGAAGGTCTAAACAGGAAGGAGAGGTGGAGGAGAGGGGATTGTGATATGGCCATGGAGGGGGTAGAGTGCTTTCTCATTTTCTCTGTCTCTCTTTCTCTCTCTTGGGTGGGCATGTGCACCCTCTGGCAAAGTTTTAAGAAACATACTTACAGATAGATGTAGAGATTAACGTGTAATGGTGTGCATACATAGGTTACCGTACATATGTGTATTTCCTCGTTCTGGCCACTGAGAGCCTAGAAGCAGTGCTATCTCAGCAGCAGTGAGCATACCTAGGGCCCAAATCTTGGTTTCTTCAGTGAAAGGAAATAGGACTTCTTGGAGAAGTGGTTGATACCAGGGCTGGGGCACAGCAACTACAAGGTGTTTATTACCAGTGATTCTTTTTATTGGAGAAACCCAAGGTGAAGAATATTGCATGTAATGCCTGACTAATGGTCTTCAAGAATTTCAGGGCAATAAAAGACGAGAAAAAGAAGGTAAGGCACTGGATCCTACATGGCCAGCTGTGCAGTTCGAGCCCTAGACTTGGCACCCTGAAAATTCTCCCAGGCACATGTATGTGTGTGCCCAAAATTGACCCTGCCCAAGGGTAGAGAGATAGGGTACCCTGAGGGGAAAGGGCTGTGGATTGAGAAAGGACAGATAGAGAAAAGCAGGGATCAGGCAGACCCAGCTTCTCTGCTGAACGCCTGAGGCCCTGAGCCCTTCTGTGCTCATTCTTTTATAAAGGAGGCAAAGCAAAGCTGCATGCTTCAGCTGTGGAGCTCCTCGTGGTTCTAAACAAGCTTCTCCTGGCCTTCTCTGGTAGAATGAGTGTTCTTGTAAACTGAACAGAAAAGGGTGACTTTATAGACAGGAAAAAGGGTAAGGAAAGCAGAAACAAAACAGAAAGTAGATTGGTTGTTCCAAAGTTACTTTTCTTGTGAAGGTTAAATCATAGGGGATTTCCTTATCATAGCAGCTAAAACTAGCTTCTTTTGAGGGTTTGGCTATTATCTCATTCTCTTAATTTCTCAGATCATGTCAACTGTTTTAGTGGTGATGTGGAAATTTAGCATGTTTGACTCCATTTTGGTTTGGTCTGTTGGACTTAGTGCATGAGCTCAGTCCAAACCAATGGGCTTCTATAAATTTAATATTTTATGTAAAATTTTCCTTCGAACGTTAAAGTGTTGTTTTTTTTTTTGGGTTTTTTTTTTTTTTGGTCTTTTTACTTAGTTGTGACTTTTGATTCATTGACATTCAAATTGGGAAGAGTCCTTGGTAGCCAACTCTATGTGCTACAACCTAATTTTTTTGAAGAGTTATTTAATTTAATTATTATTATTATTTTAAATTTGATCAGGGAGAGACAGAGAGAGAGAGGGAAAATGAAAAAGCAAACTGCCAGGTCCAGAACTTGAACCATGGTCAGCCATGTGGGAGCCCAGTGCCCCAGCCACCACACCACCTGCTGGTCTCCTTTATAATCTAATTTCTCAAAAAAAGTGTATCATTTTCTCTTAATTAGTGAGGGGTTTTTTTTCTTTCTTTTTTTTAGAGAGAATGAATTTTACTCTAGGGTACATGAGCTCATCAGAGATGACAAAGACAGAGACAGAAAGTGAGAAACCACCGCCTGTGGGGGGATGACCATGTCATAATTCCTTCTCTTTTGTTCTTTTGGGATTTGGGGCATGCATACACAGGCACCTGGTGTGAGTTTTAAACCTCCAGGCCCAGGACTCGAACCACAGTCAACTATGTCGGAGTCCAGTGATGTAACCATTACACCATCTGCTGGTCCCTTAATTAGTGAGTTTTAAAGATTGTGTACTTTGTTGTTTCTGATTTGTTGAGACTGTATTCAGGCAGCTATGCTGCTAGCACAAGAAACAATCTTAGGATCAAAAAAGAGAGAAAGGCAACCGAAATTAAATTTGTAAGGACAGGATTGGCTTTGTGGCCATAGGGAAGGCTGATCGTGGTGACAGCTCTTTTGCTTTTGTCCCAGCCTGGTTTCTGAGAGACAAATCTCTTGGTCAGGTGAGTCTATAAATGAATTTATTGGAACAGGTTTCCTGGAGCAGCTGCAGCCTCACCCTAATAGCTTGAGGAAGCAGATACCTGGGGCCAGATTTCCCAGTGAGTCACTGCCCAACCCTTACACTTTTCAAGGGCCTTTGTTCCAGAGATCTTTATCTGCAGGCCACAGTTTACCCTAGGACATTTTCGCTGGCCCACCTCAAGCTACCTGGCTTGGTAAAGGAATTGGGTGTTAGCACTGTAACTCCAACACTAATGAGCTGTTCATTTGGGGAAAATTATTGGACCTTTATGTGGCTCAGTACCTTCACTGTAAAAAAGGATATTTGGTTTCTTGGTTTCATTCTTCCTTTCTTCCCCTTCGCCTGAGGGCATGCGCTTCCCAGGGGAGCGTGTAGGTGGGGGAGAGATAAAGTAAAAAAGCATCCCCCTTCACAGTCTCTCCCTTTCTCCCTCCTATTGGAATTCGGGCATGTGTGCACTTGCACCCAGTGTATTTTTCAAGCCACTGTTCTGAGACTTGAATCGAGATCTGCCATGTGGGATCCAGCTGCTTTAATCTCCACATCACAGCCGCCCCCCACCCTCCCCTTTATATTTCCCCCTAAGAACACCCAGAAGAGAGTCAGGAGATTATGGGTGTTACTTTTCTTTTTTATCTATCTTTTTAAGTTCATTTATTTCTTTCATGAGAGAAGTGGACAGAGAGAAAGTGAGATGGAGAGAGCGAGAGAAAGGTACCCCTAACAGGGTCTTCACCACACAATCTCATGTGTGCACCTGCATGCCCAGCGAGATCTTGGGGGTGTGACCTGTGAACCTTGTACCTTCCTGTATGGCCTCAGCTTTGAGGAGCAGCAGTGTGCTAAGTTAGTTAATAAATCTGAATCTCAGTTTCTTCATCATAAATATAATAAAACGATCTTGTGGAGTTGCTGTGAAGAGATACGTGCTTGTCACAGGGTAGGGATTTCAAATATTGTTTCCTTCTGTGAGTCTGATTTCCGGCATTTGAATCTATAGTTCCTGTTGTCTATTGCTTGGGTTTTTCTTGCTGACCTGTGTCTCAGCATGTGTAAAATGGAACTTACCATTCTCCCTCTTTTTTTCTATATTTGCTCTCAGTTAATGGCATCAGCAACCTTCTCACTCAGTTTTGATGAGGCCAACTTTGATTCCTTCTCCTATCCTAAATCCATTTTATTCTAAGAACAGTCAGTTCTCTCTTCTCACCTTTCCCTAATTTAGACCTTAATTACCTCTCAACTTAGTTTTTCTTGACTAGTCTTTAGTCTTTGCTCCTTTCAGTGAGTTACATACTGCTGCAGATTAATATTTTTAAATATGATGTTCTTTTTGTTGCCTGTTTTTTTTTTTCTTTCAGAAACTTTCTGTGTTTCCCCATAGACACTGTGAGTAATCCATTACAGAGCTCTTTTCGTTGTTTTTTTTTTTTAATTTTGCTAGGGGGCACCCAGTTGCCCTCATTGAAGAGAGAAAAAGTGAGAAAACACTGCCCTCCATGGAGGACAGTAACACTGTAATCTCTTCTCCATTTTCTTTTCCAGATCTTGGGCTTGCATGTGTGCCTTGTGTTTTTCAAGCCATTGGGTCTGGTACTCAGTCATCAGCCAAGTGGGATACAGCTGCCTTAACCTCCACACCACTAACTGGCCCAGAACACTCTCTCTCTCTTTCTTTTAAGTTTATTTATTTATCTCATCCGTGAGAGAAAGGGGGTACCCCAACAAGGTCCTCACAACGTGATCCACCCCAGTCTCAGCCAGCCTTGTAGGCATGCGCGTGTAGACCCAGTGTGCTCAGGGAGTTCCCAGTGTGTGAACTCAGGACCTCTCCTAAATGCGTCCAGTTGTGTTACCAATGTGCCACTACCCAGCCCCACTACAGAGCTCTTATCTTACAAATGCGGATATTGAGGCGGTAGTAGGATTTTTGTTTGTGTTGTGTGTGTGTGTGTGTGTGTTGGTTATAAAGGTTATGTATGTTCTAAGAAATAGTACATTAAGACTAGACTGAGGGGAGGGGCAGCTGATGACGTGGTGGTTAAGGTGGCTGGATCCCACTGCGTGGTTCATGTCCTGGTCCTAGCAGAATGAAGGAAAAGAGATTACAGCATGGCCATTTCTCCTGGTGGGTGATTTCTCACTTTCTCTCTCTCTTTTGTCTTTCTCCAGTGAGCACACATGTCTTATAGCAAAAATTATTTTAAAGAAAATGTTAAGACCAGACCTTGGGGCCAGCCAGTGGAGGGGTGGTTAAGGCAGCTGGGTCCCACATAACCAACTGAGTAATTTGAGTCTCAGACCTGGTGGCTTGAAAAACATGTCAGGCACGTGTGCATGTGTACCCAAAAATCCCAAAAGGAGAGTGGAAGGAAGGGATTTTGGCATGGCCATCCTCCTACACGGTGATCCCCCCGCCCCCGCCTCTCTCTGCCTCTCTCCAGCAAGTGCACATGCCTTATGGCAAAAACTGAAGAAAAAAAAAAAAAAAAGGGAAAAACACAGACTAGACCTCATCCCTCCTTCCTTACAGATTAATTCATCCACTCTTGGAATATAGTCCAATGTTAGCATAGTTTTCAAGGCTCTTCCCAGTCTAGCCCTATTCTTTCTTTTCCTCCCATATCTTCAACTTCTCTGGCACCTAGAGTCTCACTCCCTAAAGGTGATAATGCAGTTCCTCCTAGCCAAGATTATTTTCCCCTTCTTTCCCTCACTTTGTTGAAAATCTGCCCCTTCTGAAGGTCCCATGTCAATCCTATGTCTTTTTCTTTCTCTTCTATCAAGGCAGAAAATCAGGTGCTGCATGCCTAGGCCACTCACTGCCCTGCACACCTCTGCCTTGCGCTTCTCCACCTGAGCAGGAGCTTCTCCCTGCATCTTGTAGGAAGCAGTTATGTGGTGGGACCAGCAGGTGGTATGGTGGCTAAGGGCGCTGGACTCCCACTTGGCCGACTGCAGTTCGAGTCCCGGATGTGGTGACTTGCTTTTGCATGCTCTCTCTCTCTCTCACTATCACTTTCTGGTCAAATTAAAATAAATAAGTGGATAAATAAAGTTAAATAACATAACTCTTAAAACAAACAAACAAACAAACAAAAGCATGTGGTGACTTTAACCTTTGCCTGTTTCATTAGGTACATGTCACACTGCCGAGAAATAACAGTATGATTCTGCCAACAGAAATGTGTCAGGTTCAGAGCCACTGTATTCCTTCAGTGTAAGGTGCACTTTTCTGGCCTTAGATGTTCTGACCTTCTTTTGTTTTCTAGCTGAGAGTAATTAAAACTATAGATTTATACCTGGGAATTAACTTCTTTTTCTTTACCATACTCACTCCTGAAATAATGCTTTTTCCTTTGTTATGAACAGATTTGAGAATGCATCCTGTTTATTTTTTCCCCTTTGATCCAGAATTGATCGCTGTAGAAAAATTGACAGTATTGGGACCAGCAGTTGGCATAATGGCTATGTTGCTGGACTCCCATGTAGTTGACTGCGGTTTGAGTCCTGAACCCGGTGGCTTAAATTCACACTGGGTGTATGTGTGTGCATGCCCAAAATCCTGAGAGAAGAATGGAGAAGGGATTGTGGTGTAGCCATCCCCCGGGGGGACGATTTCTTGCTTTCTGTCTCTTATCTTTCTGGTGAGTGCACACTCCCTTTAGCAAAAACCTCAAAAAAAAAAAATTGACCATATTTACATCCACACCTACATTGGAAGCATAATTGTACCTAATAATATCTTTTCTTTCTTTTTTTTTTTTTTTTTTTTTTTTTAATTCTATGTCTACTCCTGACTCCTACTAGAAGAATGTCTTTTTGGGTCCAGCAGGTGGCATGGTGGTTAAGGTGCTGAACACTCCCACATGGCCGCTGTGGTTTGAGTCCCAGACATGGTGACTTGCTCACCTACATTGGAAGCATAATTGTACCTAATAATATCTTTTCTTTCTTTTTTTTTTTTTTTTTTTTTTTTTAATTCTATGTCTACTCCTGACTCCTACTAGAAGAATGTCTTTTTGGGTCCAGCAGGTGGCATGGTGGTTAAGGTGCTGAACACTCCCACATGGCCGCTGTGGTTTGAGTCCCAGACATGGTGACTTGCTTTCTTACTCTCTTTCTCTCTGTGTGTCTCTTCCTGGTCAAATGAAAAGAAATGAATGATAAATAAAATTAAATAAATAATTCTTCTTTTTTTTTTGGAGAGTTGTTTTTTTTTTTTTTTTTTTGCTTTAGAGCGCATGCGCTCGCCAGACAGAGAGAGACGTAGAGACAGAAAGCGAGAAATCACCCCCCAGGGGGGATGGCCATGCCGCAATTCCTTCTCCATTCTCCTCTTGGGATCTTGGGCATGCACGCACATGTGCCCAACGTGAGTTTAAGCCACTGGGTCCAGGACTCGAACTACGGTCTACTACATGGGAGTCCAGTGACATGGTCATTATGCCAGCTTCTGGTCCCCCCCAAAGCATCTTTTAAACTTGCCTTAAAGGGTCATTATTATGGTTTTATATGATTAAGATTAGCTGAATTTTTTGTTGCTTTATCTTTTCTCCTTTGAGAAAGGGCTGACAGTGTTTGGTGTGTTCATCAGTTACAAACTAGAAAGCAGATAAATAGGTATCATATATTATTTGTTAAATTTAGGTTTATTTCAAAGAACATGTGTAGAATTAAGGTCACTTTGTCCAGGAAAAAGAGATAATATAAAAAACATAACATTTATTGCTTACTTATTCTATATCAGGGTCTTTTCTTCTTTATCTATTCCTCATAAGAGTAGCAGGAAATGAGTACCATTATTATGGATGAGAAATCTAAGTTTTAGTTAAAGACATTCAGCTTTAAGTGATGAGGCCAGTGCTCACACTTAGACATACCTGTCTCTAATACCATAACTCATTACCATTAGAGGGTACTGTGTTGCCTTCCAGCACAGGATTAAGACAAATAAATAAACAAAAGCAACAAAGTTAATCTTGTCTTCAGACCGTGCTTTACTTGGAAGAACAAGTACTACATGTGGGAAAGTAGGTGTCTTTTAGGTTGCTTGTCACTTCCTTTGCATCTCAGGGCTTTTAATGTGAAATGGCCTCCCGGGCTGCTTGGTTTAAGCACACAGGGTTCTAGTGTTGTCAAGGCTGTTGGAAGGGGTACCTGACAAACCATAGGTTCTACCAGGTCTGTTAGACTCTGTGGTTGTCAAGAGACTTGCAGGTAGTACCTTAATCTATATTTTTCACTCTTTAAATAAGTAACCTACTGACTCGTGTCTAATCTCACCTGTTCTGGACAAAGGTTGGAACTCCTTTGGTAATTACGGGAATAAAACAACCCAACAATCCAGATTGATGGTTAGAAACTAGGTGAGTCAAGGGTGTGTGGCTATATGTATTCTCTGACTTGAAAATATTTTTAAAAAGACTTTTATTTTAGAGATTTTACCTCCTAGATTTAAAAATTATACTTCTTTCAGTTGTTAAAAGGCTTTAAAATAATAGGAACTAATATTCACATGTACTTTTTTAAAAGAATGATTTATTTAATTTTATTTATTCATTCATTCATTTTTTAATTTGACCAGAGAGAGACACAAAGAGAAAGAGATGGAGGAGGGAAAGTGAGAAAGCAAGCCACCAGGTCTAGGACTCGAACCGTGGTCAACCATGTGGGAGTGTCCAGTGCCTTAACCACCATGCCACCTGCTGGTCCCATATTCATATGTACTTAAAATACTTTTTTTTTTTTGCTATAGGGCTCATGCACTTGCCAAAGATGGGGGTAGGGTGGGGTAGGGTGGAGTAGGTGGAGAGGTTGTGGGGCATTGGCAGGGGTGGTGTGTGAGAAATCATCCCCAGGAGATGGCCACACACTATTCCCTTTTCCTCCATTCTCCTCTCAAGATTTTCGGCATGCACACACCCACACCTGGTGTGTTTCTAAAGCTTCCATGTCTGAGTTTGAACTGTTCAATTAGCTATGAGGGATTCATCTGCCTTAACCACCATGTCACCAGCTGGCCCCAAAATACTTAAAAAAAAAAAAGTTTTATGGGGCCAGCAGGTGGCATGATGGTTAAGAGCACTGGACTCCCACATGGCTGACCGCAGTTTGAGTCCTGGAACCAGTGGCTTGCTTTCTCACTTTCTCTCCCTCTCTCTGTCTCTCTCTATCTCTTGTCAAATTTAAATAAATACATAATAAATAAAGTTAAATAAAGTAATTTTTAAAAAAAATTTGCTGTTGGATGTATCTGCTCACTAAAGAGATACAAGAAGAAAGAGAAAGTCAGAAGGCACCCCCCTCCAGAGGCATGACCACACTGCAGTCCCTTCTCCACTCTCCTCTCTCGATTTTGGGCATGTACATATACATACATGGTTGTTTTTCAAGCTGCCATATGTGGAACTCGAACTGTGCAGTTGCCTATGTGGGATCCAGCCACCATAACTACCATGCCACTGGCTGGCCTCAAATTTTTTAAATACTACTCTAAAGTGCCTAGTATCTTTAAAATAGCTTTTAAAATCCATATCAAAACCCTACAGGGGCCAGAAGGTGATACAGAGGTTAAGGCGGCTGTATCCCATAGGACTGACTATGCAGTTCGAGTCCTAGATCCAGCAGCTTGAAAACCATGCTGGGTGTGTGTGCATGAATGCCTGAAACCCTAAGAGAATAGAGGAGAAGGGACTGCGGCATGGCCATCCTCTTTGAGGAGGGGTGATTTCTCGTCTCACTTTCCATTTTTCTCGCTCTGTCTTGATAGCAAGTGCACATGCCTTATATAGCAACAAAGCAAAACAAAACTATAAAAATATAAGTAAATCTCCTCATTTTACAGCCAAAGAAGCTTAGACTGAAAAGATTACAAAATTTGTTCAAAGCAGCAAAGTTATGATTTCACCCACATCTGGGTCACCTTAAAGCTCTTGCCCTATTTATTCCGCCATGCAGTGTCCTCCACATCCAGAGACCAGTGCTTCAGTGCTTGGGGAGAGAGGGCAGCCGAAAGAAACTTGGATGTAGGTAGGACCTAATTTGGACCAGGCTCTACTGAGATGCTGATCGTGCCTCCCCTGGGATGTAATTCAGAAGAGGGGACCATTTTGCAATAATTGCAACTTTGGAACAGATTTAAGTTCAGGGAAAGGCCGGCTGATATTTGCACAGTGGGGACAGTCATAAAATGATGGAACTGGAAGGGACCTTAGAGATTATCTAGTCTGACCTTCTCCTTTTTCAGGAAACTACATCCAAAAGATACTGAATCATTTGACCATGGTTACACAGTGTTTGGGAGAACCAGTGGAGGAGTGTTGTCTGCTCATTTAGGGCCCTCTGCTTTCTCGCTTCTACCACCCTGTACCAATATTTGGTTGCTGGAAAATCCTCTCCTATGTCTAATGTTCTGACTTTCTTTATTGCATAGGTATTTTGGAATCTGTAGACAAGATGGAATCAACTCCATTTGATAGACGGCAATGGACTTCACTGTCACTGAGAGTAACGGCCAAAGAACTTTCTCTTGTCAACAAGAATAAGTCATCGGCTATTGTAGAAATATTCTCCAAGTAAGTGCTGATCCTGGTCCAAAAGGACCATCTGTCTTGAGCACACATCACCACCTGTCAGGGAAATCAGTGGAGAAAGTACCTGATGTAAAATGGCTTTATTGTGTCCCTATTGGATTTTTTTTTTTTTTTTTTGAGAGGTTTTTGCTATAGGGTGCGTGTGCTCGCCAGAAAGACAGAGAGAGACAGAGAGACAGAAAGCGAGTAAGCACCCTTGGGGGGATGGCCACACTGCAATCCCTTCTCCATTCTCCTCTTGGGATCTTGGGAATGTATACACATGCGCCCGGTGTGAGTTTAAGCCACCGGGTCCGGTACTCAAACCGCAGTCGACTACACGGGAGTCCAGCAACATAGCCATTAACAGAGTTGCTGGTCCCGCTACTGGATATTTTTTAAGAATTATTTTTAATTTTATTTTTGATTATTAATATTTTAATTTGACCAGAGAGAGACAGAGTGAGAGGGAAAGTGAGAAAGCAAGCCGCCGGGTCCAGGACTCAAAACTGTGGTCAGCTGTGTGGCATTCAGCATCTCAACCACCAGGCCACCTCCTGGCCCCCCTACTGGATTTTAAGCACTATACAAAATACTGTGGAGAACAAGGATGATAATAATCAGAGGACATGTTCTTTATCTTTGAATTTTTAGTTGGGTAAAGAAAAAGTTGCAAACGAAAGATAATTATAAAACATAATTATAAAGCAAAACGTTAGCAAATCCTAAATGAATAGGAGTAAGAACTGGATACAGAATAAGAGTGAGAATGGGAGAGAAAGAGTAGCCATAACAAATAGAAGCTAATCAAGAAGATCTTCTAGTTGAGATGAGTTTTTCTTTGTTGTTTTGTTTGCTTTTTGCCTGAAGGGTGCAAGTGCATGCTAGTGCCTGCACCCTTTAGGCAAAAACAGGAGACAGAGGGAAAGGGAGAGGGAAGTCTAGCCGTAATCCCTTCTCCTCCATTTTTCCATCTTGTTGAGATTTGGCCACGCATGCACATGTGCCCGGGATGTTTTACAAGCCACTGGGGCGGGGATTTGAACTGTGCCATAGGCCATAGGGGATCTGGTTCCCTTACACACTGGGCGTTGGGGCTAGCCCTTGAGATGATCTATGTCTCTATCTCTATATATATGATGCATATACATATAGCTGGCTATTTAAATTAAATAACTTTTTTTTTTTCCAGCTTTGCTATGGGGCACATGTGCTTGCCAGAGAAAGAAAGTGAGAAATCACCTTTCCAGGGTGATGGCCACCCCACAATCTCCTCTCTATTCTCCTCTTGGGATTTTGTGCACTCATGCATGTATACCTGGTGTGATTTTCAGGCTGCCAGATCTGGGACTCGAACCATGCAGTTGGCCAACATCTAACACCTTAATCACTACACTACCGGGTGGCCCCGATTTTAAAAAACATTTATTAAATTTTATTTATTATTATTTTTTAATCTGACCAGAGAGACACACGGATTGAGAGAGAGGGAGGAAGTAAGAAAGCAAGCCGCCAGTTCTGGGACTCAAACCGTGGTCGGCCATGTGAAAGTTTAGCTCCTCAACTACCGTGCAACCTGCTAGTCCTGTTAACGATGACAATTTTTATTTTGCTTATGAATCTCCAGCCCCGGAAGGGCTTATTTCTACTCTGCTCTGCTCTGCTCAGCATCAGCCAGTGTAACTCAAAGGCTGGGGGGCCGTAGTCATCTAAAGCCTCATTCACTCACAAGTCAGGTGGTTGTTGTTGGCCGTCATCTGGGATCTCAGCTGGGGCCATGGTTGGAACACCTACACGTGGCCAGTACATGTGACTTCTTGGCTTGGTGGCTGTGTTCCCAGGGCAAGCGTCCAGAGAGAGGGAGAGAGAGAACAATGGAAGAAGGGAGTTACAAGTTCTTTGCTTTTTATGACCTAGTCTTGGAAGTCATACACTGTCACTTTTGCTACATTCTTTTCATTAGGTAGTGAGTCACTTAGGGCCAGCAGGTGGCATGGTAGTTGGGGTGCTGGATTCCCACACGGCCAAAGGCAGTTTGGTTCTTGGACCCAATTGCTTGAAAATCACAACAAATAAATAGATAAATAAATGTTTAAAAAAAGAAGAAGTGAGTCACTAAGCCTGGTTCATATTGAGGAAGAGGAGAATTCGACTCCACCCTCTGACAGGAGGAATGTCAAAGATTTTTCTGTTCATGTTTTAAAACCATCTTGTATGACTTCCCAGACCCCTCCTTTAAGGATTCCAATTTGATGTGTCTGGGATGGGGCCCAGGAATTTGTGTTTTTAACAAGTAACCTAGGTGATGTTTTTTACCTCCAGGGAAAATTAGAAAAAAACTGGTGGTAGAAGAAACAGACCTGTGAAATCGAAGCAGTGAACTTGAACATGAAGCAAATGAATAAGGTTTAAGATAAGGGTTTTAAGCAAAAGACTGTGGAAGATGAACATGAGTAAGGGAATAGAAAAGCAAGCAGTCTGGCACAGAGAAATTAAAAGAAGAGACTGGTAGAGTTCAGTTAGGGCCAAATGGTGAAAGGCCTCGAATGTTATGCTAAGGTTAGGATTTATTTAGATAAACAGTGATGCAATTGGAAGTTTTCGTGCAGGGCGAGTGACATGACCAGACTTGTATGTTAGAAAGATGCTTCTGGCAACAGTGTAAAAAATATATTGGAGAGCTGACAGATTGATAGCATGGAGACCATTTATGAGGCTCTCTTGGGAACCAGAGTGAAAGCTGCTGGGGAGGGGGCAGCAGGAGGAAGAGAAGGGTATGAGACAGTGTTGAGATATGATTAATGGGACTTGGAAACTCCCTATTCTGCAGAGAAACTTCACTACATTCTTACCCTTTTCACCCTCCTTCGCCCCACCTGTCTTTAACTAAACTTGGCCTTCCCTCGACATGTATTCTGTCCCTGAATAGTGGCTGCCTGCTCTTTCTGCACACAGTTCCCTGAAATATTGGGGCCAGGAGTCAGGGTTGCTGTTCTACATTTCCAGCATTGTTTCCCATCTGTTGTTTTTCTTTTTCTTTCTTTCTTTCTTTTTTTTTTTAAGAATTGTTTTCTTTAACTTTATGTCTTTATTTATATTTGACCAGAAAGGGAGGGGGTGGGGAGAGAGAGAAAGAGAGAGAGGGAGAGAGAGAGAGAAAGATATGGAAAGTGAGAAAGCAAACCACCAGGTCCGGGACTTGAACTGTGGACTGACCATGTTGGAGTCCAGCACCCTTAATGACCATGCTACCTGCTGGCCCCCATCTATTGGTTTTCGTGCCTGCTTCTGATGTGTTGAACCTGTGCTTTGAGTCTTACATCCAGCTATACCATCTGTCTCTTACCCTCCTGCTCACTGCAGTGGTGTGCTAGCCTCTAGGCCAGGCACGCTGCTTTCACTGGAGTCACTACTTCCAGCATAATTTTCTTCCCAGCATTCCTCACGGAGGGTGCTGTTGGCATTTTGGATGATCTTCCTTGCACAGGCTATTCATCATCTGACCTCCTCCAAGTACAGGTGGCACCCCCCTAACATTATGACAACCAAAAAAGAATAAAAGGGTGAAGGAGAAAATCCAAGAAGATTCTCACACATTTCCAAATGTCCCCTGAGATCAGAGGTACCCTAGTGAAGAGTCACTGGTCCAATCAATGACCTGTGTGATACTTTGGACTTTAAATTTCTTGATTTCCTCTACTTTTCAACCTGCATGTTGTCTTTCATGCCCCTGCCTCCAGTCTCAACCTTATCCTCACTCAGAATCCTCTGAAATGGTGCATTTGGACACCTCCTCTCTGGTGAGAACCTCCTGTTCTTTTACTTATTCCACTCCCTTAGTCCCACTGTCTGCACTTTGACCTCACCTGGATACCCAGCCCCTGGGTGTCAGGCCCTGTCCTCGCTTCACTTCCTTCCCTGCTCACCTCAGTCACTTCAGTGCAGCTCTCACCTCGTCCTCAGTGTCTTTCTGACCCCTTATTCTGTCATTGTCCAGCCCAGCCAGTTCTCACAAGGTTTGGAGACTTGTAGTGGCCGTGATGAGAGGAAGTTGGAAAAGACTGGTCATCTTAGGAGCTTTCTTACCTTCCAAACAGGAAGTGCAGAGGGACTCTAAAGGTCACCTTCTCATAGCATGTGGACTAGTTGCCTTTTCTTCATGAAGGTTATAAGGGAAAATGGGGATTAAGCAAAACTATAAATCCTAAACCCACTAATCAGAATCAGTGTGCCAGGCACCATGCTTGACTCTTGATAGAAATACCTACAGAAGGGCCGCCTGGTGATCTGGTGGTAAAGGTGGTGCTGGATCCCAAATGTCCAACTGTGTGGTTTGAGTCCTACCCAGTAGCTTGAAAAACATGCTGGGTGTGGGGCAGCAGGGGGGGTAGTAGTTAAGGCACTGGACTCCCATATGGCTGACCATGGTTCAAGTCCCAGACCTGACAGCTTGAAACTCACGCCAGGTGCATGTGCGTGTGGGCCCAAAGCCTTGAGAAGGATGTAAGAGAAGGGATTGCAGTGTGGCCATCCCCGCTGGGGGTGTTTTTTCATTTTCTGTCTCTCTGTCTCCTTCTGTCTCCCCAGTGAGTGTATAGACTCTGTAGCAAAAATATCTCAAAAAGCAAACAAACAGAACAACAACAACAAACTAGGTGTGTGTGCCCCAAATGCTGAAAACAGAAATGAGGGAGAAGGAATTGTGGCATGACCATGTCTTATGGGGGAGGGTTGCTTTCTCACGTTCTCTCTGTCTCTCTTCCAGCAAGCACATGCACCCTCTACCAAAATTAAAAAATAAATAAATAAATAAAAATACTCACAGTAGTCTTCTATTATCTGCAAGTGATGTATTCTTTTTTATTTTTTATTTATTTATTTATTTTTGCTACAGGGCACATGCACTCGCCAGGCAGACAGAGAGAGACAGAGAGACAGAAAGCGAGAAATCACCCCCCAGGAGGGATGGCCATGCCGCAATCCCTTCTCCTCCATTCTCCTCTCGGGATCTTGGGCACGCACGCACACATGCGCCTGGCGTGAGTTTAAGCCACCAGGTCTGGGACTCAAACTGCAGTCGACTATGTGGGAGTCCAGCGACATAGCCATTACGCTAACTGCTGGTCCCGCAAGTGATGTATTCTAAGACACCCTTCTGGATGCCTGAAACTGTGGAGTGGATAGTTCTGAGCCCTACATATATCCTACATATAAAGGGACTTCAAAAAGTTCATGGAAAAAGGGAATGAAGTATAGGTTTATTTTAGTGCAAAAAAAAATCGAAATCCATGCATTTTTTCATAGTATATATTTTCCATGATTTTTATTTATTTATTTTAGATTTTTGCCATAAGGCACATGTACTCACTGGAGAGAGAGACAAAGAGGGACAAAAAATGAGAAATCATCCCCCAGGAGGGATGGTCACATTACCATTCCATCTCCTTCATTCTCCTCTTGGGATTTTGGGCATACGTGCCTGTCATGTTGTTTTCAAGCCACTGGTGTGGGACTTGAACCATGGAATCAGCCATGTGGAACCCAGCATCCCAACCACTACGTTGCCTGCTGTCCTCCATGAACTTTTTGAATATTTCCTATATGCTATGTTTTTTTCTATACATTTATATTTATGATGGAATTTAACTTACAAGTTAGACATAGTAAGAGATTAACAACAATAATAAAATAGAACAACTATAGCAATATACTGTAATAAACAATATGTGAATGTGGTCTGTCTCTGTCTCCCTCAAAATTTCTTATTTTACTATACTCATTTATTTTGGATCACTGTTGATCACAGGCAACTGAAATTGAGAAAAGTAAAGCTGTGGATAGGAGAGGACTACTCGATTTACTGTTTCTTTTTTTTTTTTTTTTTAAGAATGTTTTTTTTGGGCCACGCCAGGGGC
>NW_006205509.1:1492788-1493742 GCF_000334495.1 Tupaia belangeri chinensis
GAGAGAGAGAGAGAGAGAAAGCGAGAAACCAAGCCACCAAACCACCAGGTCTAGGACATGAACCATGAACTCTGGTCAGCTATGTGGAAGTATCTAGCACCTTAACCACTATACCACCTGTTAGCCCCTGTATTTACTATTTATAATGCGAACAAAAGCTATATGAGGGTGGGGCATTATCTCTATTTTGTAGTTGAGAAAACTCAGGTTTTCTCATGGGCAGAAAGTAACTTGCCCATGTTTGTTTTTTTTTTTTTTCCCAAGAGGTTTTTGCTATAAGGCACGTGTGTTCACCAGAAAGACATAAAGCAAGAAATCACCCCCCAGAGGGGATGGCCATACCACAATCCCTTCTCCTCCATTCTCCTCTCGGGATCTTGGGCATGCATGCACATGCGCCCGGCATGAGTTTAAGCCACCGGGTCTGGGACTCGAAACGCGGTCGACTACGTGGGAGACCAGCGACATAGCCATTACGCTAACTGCTGCTCCTGCTGGAACTTGCCCATGTTTATACGTGGGTTTGTTTCTAATACTTTACTTTTGATGCATTTATCTTAATATATGCAACTGGATTTGAGAGACAAGTAGTCTCGGGAACGAGCAGTTAGCGCAATGGCTATGTCACTGGACTCCCACGTAGTCGACTGCGGTTCGCGTCCTGGACCAGATGGCTTAGAACTCACGCCGGGCGCATGTGCATATGTGCCCAGGATCTTGAGAGGAGAATGGAGGAGAAGGGATTGCGGCATGACCATCCCCCCTGGGGGGTGATTTCTCACTTTCTTTTTTTTTGGAGAGGTTTTCGCTATTGCGCTCGCCAGACAGACAGAGAGACAGAAAGCAAGAAATCACCCCCCAGGGGGGATGGTCACGCTACAATCCCTTCTCCTCCATTCTCCTCTTGGGATCTTGGGCACGCACGCACACATGCCCGGCGTAAGTTTTAAGCCA
>NW_006205509.1:1493800-1503278 GCF_000334495.1 Tupaia belangeri chinensis
TGATTTCTTGCTTTCTGTCTCTATGTCTCTCTGTCTGTCTGGTGAGCACACACGCCCTATAGTGAAAACCTCTCAAAAAAAAAAGTAAATAAAAAAAGGACAAGTAGTTTTCTTTGGTAGGCTGAGAGAACAGTAGACATATTCCAAAGGAATAGAAGGTAAAGGCACCAAAGTGGGACAGGTAATGCATTCTTAAGACAGTGAAAGCCAGCAAATCAGCCTGGAGTCTTTCCGGGTTTCATACTCAATGGAGACATGTTGCTTGTATTGCTTAAGGTTCTTAGGTAAATAAAAAAAGGACAAGTAGTTTTCTTTGGTAGGCTGAGAGAACAGTAGACATATTCCAAAGGAATAGAAGGTAAAGGCACCAAAGTGGGACAGGTAATGCATTCTTAAGACAGTGAAAGCCAGCAAATCAGCCTGGAGTCTTTCCGGGTTTCATACTCAATGGAGACATGTTGCTTGTATTGCTTAAGGTTCTTAGGATTTGCCTACTGGGGATTCCCAAAGATAGCAGGACTGTCTCCCACAAAGCTATGTACTAATTTCTATTTCTAACACCTCGTGGTCTCTGTTCTCTTATTCTGTGGTACTCTATTATGGGGTTTTCATTGGCAAATGCTATACAAGGCTAATTAAGAGACTGTAGGAACCTCAGAAGGTTTCTGATCAGAGACGAATATAAAAATAGTATTTGGGGAAGCTCAATTTGGCCAATGTTCATAGATTAGTTTTACTTTAATTGTTAACTATATTTTATATTTATGTGTATAAAAGTGTAATTTTTTTCTGGCTCCAGAGTTTGGTTATCATGGAACCTTTATAGATCCAGACTTATTTCTTTGAGTAAACCTCTATACTTTATAAATCACAAAATTTGACCTAAAGATGGTCCTATCAGTGGGTCTGTTTGAACAGCTCACTTTGGTTTTTCTCACCAGTGGCTTCAGTATAAAATTATCCTTTACTTGATAAAAGTTGACTCTTTGGGGGCTGGCAGGTGGCATAGTGGTTAAGGACGCTGGACTCCCACATGGCCGACCGCAGTTCAAGTCCCGGACCTAGTGGCTTGCTTTCTCACTTTCCCTTTCTCTCTCTCTCTCTCACTCTGTCCCTCTCTGGTCAAATTAAAATAGATAGATAGAGAAAATTTTAAAAAATAATTCTAAAAAAAAAAAAAAACGTTGACTCTTGGAGTGGAATTTGGTTTCTCTTTGACTCATGTATTTTTGGAATTAAAGGGAATCTAGCCCAGTACTTTTCTAGCTATCCTCATTGAGTTTCTCAGAGGAACATCAGGGACCAGTTATAGAAAAATGACAAGACCTAAAAGGCTGAGTCCAGGACCTTTCACCCCAGCTGTCTTGTTTTGATCCCTTTTATATATTAGGTTCTAAAGAAGAGAGCATTTCAAAAGAAGGTTCTGCAGCTTAAAGGGTTTGAAAAGATCTAATCTGGGTAACCTCTGTCCTACTCCTTTGACAGATAGAGACCCTGAGGTCCAGAAGTTAGGACTGGAGGTCACACACTAAGGTGGTGGGAGTACCGGCCCAGCATGCATATCCCTCGCCTGCTGCTGGCGTCCCTCCACCTTATCACTGATCCTGCCCTTGTAACTTTACCATTCTGAGTTCCAGGAAGGAAGACAGTTCATATTTAGTTTTCTATGATTATTCTTCCTTCTTGACGAAAAAATTACCTTCAGCTCTCCCTGGTTAACTTCCCCTTCTTTTGCTTCTCTGTAACATTTTAGTGCTGAAATTGTTCTAGAAGAAAATACATTGCCAAAACCTTGGGAGTTTCCATTTTCCCTTTTCTTGGCTCTGTGTTCTCTTTGCTCTTTTTGAGGGCATACAGGCAATAGTCATGGCTTAGGAACTCTGTTTTCTGGCCTTAGAAAAATTCAAGACACTGTTATTATTCCCCAGATAATTTTAGCATCCTCCATAAGCTGCCCGCCTCACAGCTGAGCATTAATGAGCAGTTGCAAGATTAAATTCTGTATGTGAGGAAAAGGAGGCTGGGCCACTAGAAAATCTGGGAAGGGAAGAGGGATACAATTTTTTTTTTTTTTAATTTGGTAGAGGGCATGTGTGCTTGCTGGAGAGAGAGAGCTAGCAAGACTGCCCCTCCCCCCCCACAGGGGATGTTCATGCTGCAATCCCTTCTCCATTTCTCCTTTCAGGATTTGGGGTGCATGCACACACCCTCTGGCATATTTTCAAGCTTCCAGGTCCGGGACTTAAACTGCACAGTTGGCCATGTGTGAGCCAGCTGTCTTAACCACCACACCATAGACTGGCCCCACAATTTTAATTATAAAAATGTTATTGCAAATATTTTCTCAAATTTAGATTTCTGAAATGCCTCCTCCACCTCCCCAAATAGGTGACCTCCATATTTGATGTCAGAATAATAGTGACTGCTTTATGTGACTTTGAGAACAGTGTGAGTCCTGAATTCCGGTAAAATACTGAATTCATAAGTGTTGAGCCTTCAATCTCTTAGCATTCTGAGAGTACACAATGAAGAACAACCAAGGACCTAACCTGGAAGAAGGCAGTGGCATGAGCCTTTCTCTCGGTGTATCTATTACTTAGCAGTTACCTCATTACAAAAATGAGGGAGTTTCAAAACAGGGCTTAGGACAGCCCTTAGTGTACACACCTGCACTCTCAGATGCCCAGTGCTGAAGAACAGGGCTGAAGATGAGAACTCCTTTGATTCTTTTAAATCTATGTTCTCGTTAGGACAGTAAAGGCAAGGGGACTTCTGAGCTTATTTACTCAACTCACCGGTGGTTCTTCTCCAGTTACCTCGGAGAACAGTTGACTAACTATAAACCTGCCTGCTGATTGGCTCTGGCTTCCCGTATTGTATTATTGCTGTCTTATACTGTAGATGATTATCCAAGGGTGTGGAAACACATGTTCAAGGCCAGTTCTAAGTTCCTTTTTAGCTACCATCCACTGTGTTTCTAAATTTCCACTTTTAGAGCCTCTGTCAGACAGGCATTAATGCATGTGGGAAGAATACATGTTCAAGAACATTTACCCATGGACATTTGCAATGGTGAAAAAGCAAAAAGCAATTTGAATGTACATGAAAGGACTGTGTGTGAATTAGTTACATTGACAGTCAAAGAGGATTGCCAAGAGTAGCAAATATTTCTGTGTTGCTAAATTGAGGATATATTTGTTAGTCTCTTTGAATGACCTCTCACCACTTCTTCCTTCCCAAATGTTTTCTTCCTTTGGCTTCTCTTGGCAGTCTCTTCGTTTTCCTCTTACTTCTGTTTCTAGTAATTCTGTCTCTTTTTAACTTTGAAATTTTTAAAAGATTTATTTATTTATTTTTAAATAATTATTTTATTTAACTTTATTTATTCATTTGTTTATTTCAGTTTTACCAGAGAGAGACAGAGTGAAAGAGAGAGAGAAAGTGAGAAAGCAAGCCGCCAAGTCCAGGACTCGAATCACAGTCGACCATGTGGGAATTGAGCACCTTTAACCACCATGCTACCTGCCAGCCCCCAGCAACTAGATTTAGTATTTTTTTAATTTAGATTTTGATAGGCTTTTAAAAATAAGTCAATAATATAATAATAGCTTATTTAATGTGTCGAGAAAAATTCAAATCATAGATGTACTTACAAACAGTGTTACTATTGGCATTAATTAACTTGCTTATACTTTAAACAAGCAAGATGCCAGATCTGGCACTCAAACTGCAGTCGGCCATGTGGGAGTCCAGTGCCTTTAAACAACATACCACCTGCCCTGGCCCCTTAACTTTGAAATTTCATTTGTTTAGTTATTTCATGAGAGAAAGAGATATTGAAAAAAGAGAAACACTTCCACAAGATCTTCACACTGAGATCTGAACCCAGTTTCAGCCAGCCTGGATCACTAGTCGACTACGTGGGAGTCCAGCGACATAGCCATTACGCTAACTGCTGGTTCCCATTTGTTTAGTTATTTTATGAGAGAAAGAGATATTGAAAAAAGAGAAACACTTCCACAAGATCTTCACACTGAGTTCTGAACCCAGTTTCAGCCAGCCTGGATCACTAGAGTTCAAGTGCGTACCCAGGGTGTACAGGGAGGCTCTGGGATGTGAACCTGGAGCCTTCACAAGTGGGTTCAGTTGCATTACTGTTATGCCACTGTCTGGCCTGTCATCCTCTCTCTCTCTTTTTTCCTCTAAGGAATTATTTAATCTTATTTATTATTGTTATTGTTTTCACTTGCTACAGGGCACACATACTCACTGGAGAGTCAGAGAGAGAGAGAAAATAAGAAAACAAGCTGCTAGGTCTGGGACTCAAACTGCAGTCGGCATGTGAGAGTCCAGCATCTTAACCACTATGTCACCTGCCAGCCCCCCATTATTCTCTCATCACCACTTTTCCCTCTTTCAACAGCTAAATGTTATATTCTCTAGGAACAAGTTCTAGGCATCTTCTTACGCTACACATTCTTTGTAGATGGCATCATCTGCACCTGTGGCTTTAACACCATCTGTGGGCAGACAAGTCCTAAATTTATATGACTAGCTCAGACCTCTATTCTGAGCTCCAGACACGTGTATCACTGCACCACCAAATGGATATCTAAGTTAGCATAGATAACACTGAACTCTTGATCTCCTCCATCCTTAAATTTGCTCCTCCTTCAGAATTTCCCATCTCAGCAAATATCACTTCCATTGATTCAGCTGCCAGAAACCTGAAAGTCATTCTTGACTTCTCTCTTTCACCTCTCATCTTTACAAGCCTGTTGATTCTACCTCTGAAATATATGTCAAATTCAAATCTATTTACTTTTCCTTATCTCCAATGCCACCACTCTGGGCAAAGCCAGCACTATTTCTTACTAATGCCACCTCCATGCTCAGCACTCTTCAATCCATTCTCCATAGCCCAGAGAACTCTTTTAAAAATACGAATTTGGGGGGCCAGCAGATGGCACAATGGTTATATCACTGGACTCCCACGTAGTCAACTGCGGTTCAGGTCCCATCATGCTGGATGCATGTGCGTGCATGCCCAAAATCCTGAGAGGAGAACAGAGAAGAGATTGCAGTGTGGCCATCCCCCCTAGAGAGTGATTTCTTGCTTTCTGTCTCTGTCTCTGTCTTTCCCTGTCTCTCCAGTGAGTATGCATGCCCTATAGCAAAAACCTCTCTTAAAAAAACAAAACAAAACAACATGAATTTGGGCCAGCCTTGTGTCCTGGTGGTTAAAGGAACTGGATTCCACATGGCCAATATTGTGGTTCCAGCGCTGGCCCCGGTGGCTTGAAAAACACACAGATTTATGCATGCCCCAAATCCTGACAGGATGGAGAAGTGGAGGACAAGGGATTGCAGTGTGACCACGCTTCACTGAAGGAGTGTTTTTTACCTCTCTCTGGTGAGCACATGTACTCTCATGCAAACAAACAAACAAACAACAACAACAACAACAAAACATGAATTGGGACCAGATGGTAGTACAGAGGTAAAACAAGATAATCTGTGGGACAAGCACATGATGTAATGGTTACGTTGCTGGATTCCTACATGGCCAACTGTGGTTAGAGTCTTGGGCCTGTTGTCTTGAGACACACCGAGCACGTGTGCGTGCGTGCCCAAAATCCCAAGAGGAGAATGGAAGAGAAGGGATTGTGGCATGGCCATCCCCCTGGGTGGTGATTTCTTGCTTTATGTCTCTCTGTCTCTTTCTCTCTGGTAAACGTGCACACCCTATAGCAAAAATCTCTTTAAAAAAAAAAAAAACCCAAATCAGGATTCTCTGTGAGACTGACCCACAGGAGGTTCTGGCTTCTTGTCCAGAGTCTTCCCTGAGTACATCAGGCACATGCATGCCCATGATCTGAGGCTGGCTGAGGCTAAAGTGGATCCTCACTGGGGGTGCTATTTCTCTGTGTCTCTTGTGGAAAGAATAAATAAATAAAAACTTTAAAAAACTGGGGGACCAGCAGCTAGCGTAATGGCTATGTCACTGGACTCCCATGTAGTCGACCCCAGTTTGAGTCCCAGTCCCAGTGGCTTAAACTTACACTGGGCACATGTGCATGCATGCCCAAGATCCCGGGAAGAGAATGGAGGAGAAGGAATTGTGGTGTGGCCATCCCCCCTGGGGCGCGATTTCTTACTTTCTCTCTCTCTCTCTCTCTGTCTTTCTAGTTAGCACACGCGTCGCGTTCTATAGTAAAAAGCTCTCCAAAAAAAAAAAAAAAAAACCAAAAAAACTGGAATAGGATCAGTAACTATCATTGTACCTTGTATTAAATTCCAAATCTTCAGGACCAGCAGATAGTGTAATGGTTATGTTGCTGGACTCCCATGTGGCCAACCAATGTTGAGTACCAGACCTGGAGGCTTGAAACTCACACCGGGCACAGGTGTGTGCCCAAGATCCCAGGAGGAGAATGAAAAAAGAAGGGATTACAGCAAGACCATCCCCTCCGGGGGGTGGTGGTGGTGGTGATTTCTCACTGTCTGTCTGTCTGTCTCTGTCTCTCCAACGAGCACAAGTGCTCTGTCTAGCAAAAATTTCTCTTAAGAAAAAAAAAATCCAAATCTTCAGGATGGCCTGTACTGCCCTGAGTGGTCTGCCCTGCCTCCCAGCCTATCTTCTGCCCACTCCTTCCTCAGTGCTTCTGCAACACTGGAGCCCTTTGTGAATCTCTACACCAGACGCTTCATAGCCTCGAGGCTTATGCGTGTGCTGTTTTTCTGGGCTTGGAATATCTTTCTTCCCCTCCTCTTTTCCTGGCTAACTCCTTGTGGTCAAACTTCAAGTCTCAGCCTAAAGGTCATTTCCTCAGTGAGACTTTGCTTTTTTTTATTTTTTTTAAGTTATTTTTATTTTTTCAGTCTGCTATGTGGATTTGGGCAGTGACTGGAGAGAGACAGAGAGGGAGAGAGGGAGAGGGAAAGTGAGAAAGCACCCCCAGAGAGGATGGCTGGCCACAGTCCCTTCTCTTCATCTCTCTTCTAGGGATTTGGGGCACATATATGCGCCTAGCATACTTGTCAAGCTGCCGGGGCCAGACTCGAAACAGGCAGCTGGCCTAGTGGGATCCAGCTGCCTCAACCACCATGCCACCTGGCTGGCCCTTTTTAAAAAAAAAAGTTGAGTTAAGAAATAATAATTGTATGTATTTATTTAGTGGGTACAGTGTGATGTAAATAACATCATAGAATGATCAAATTGGGCTAATTACCATGAGTGAGCTTCCCCCTTTCTCAATCTGGATCCTTTGTTATTTAATAATATTCTCTTCTTTTTCCTCCAAGGATTTACCACAGAGTGTGTGTGTGTGTGTGTGTGTGTGTGTGTGTGTGTGTGTGTGTTGTGGGCCAGCTGGTGGCTTGGTGGTTAAGGCAGCTGGATCCCACGTGGATGACTGTGCATTTGAATCCTGAACCTGGCAACTGGAAAAATAGGATGGGAGCATGTATATGCCCAAAATCCTAAAAGGAGAGAAAAATGGAGGAAAGGGACTGCAGTGTGACCATTCTCCACAGGGGAGGAGGAGGAGGTGCTTCCTCACTTTCCCACTGTCTCTCTTCAGTGAGCCTGCATGCCACTGGCAGAATTTGTGTGTGTGTGTGTGTGTGTGTGTGTGTGTGTGTGTGTGATTTATTTGTTTGCTTATGTGTTTTGCTATTTAACCTGTGCGCTGTTGAGAGCAGGAATTATGTCTTCTTTTTTTTAAAAAAAAAAGAATTATTTTATTTAACTTTATTTATTATTGTTACTATTTTCCAGTTTGACCAGAGAAAGAAAGAGAGGGAAAGAAAGTGAGAAATCAAGCCACTGGGCTCAGGACTGAACCACGGTCAGCCGTGTGAGAATTCAGCATCTTTAACCACCATACCACCTGCCAGCACCAGGAATTACATTGTTTGGTTATTTTTCTCACTCTTGTTTCTCTAGTGCTTGAAACATATTGGGCAGCAATAAATATTTCTTTATTTTTTCATTTTTAGTTTTTGCTATAGGGCACATGCACTCTCCAGAGTGAGAGAGAGAGAAAGTGAGAAATTTCTCTCGAGGGAGTGGTGGCCATGCCACAATCCCTTATTCTCCATTGTCTTCTTGGGATTTGGGGCATGCATACACAGGTGTCCAGAGTGTTTTTTGGGTCTGGTCACCTAAACGGCCACGTCACCTGCTGGTTACAGTAAATATTTCTTGAATTTTAATTTCTTTCTTAAATATTGAAAGAATAAAAATATAGATTGAATTTGAAGACATTCTCTTTTTTCCTCCTTCTCTGAAGGTACCAGAAGGCAGCTGAAGAAGCAAGCATGGACAAGAGGAGAGGTGTAAGTATTCTGAAAGCGCCGAGACACGTGGGGCTTCATGCGCAGGGCCTGCTGGCCGAGCCACCTGCCGCCTCTGTGGGACTTGGGCCCAGTGTCAACAGAGCTGGACGTTGTGCCAGCTGGTGGGAGCTATGAGCCATTTGCTCAGGAAAACTTGGCTAGGTGCAGGGCATCTTATTTTCTCCCTGAGGTTCTCCTTTTGAACCACTTTTTGTTCTCTGTATTGAGTAAAGGACAGAAGGCCAAGTGCTTTGCCTCAAGTTAGTAAAATGGCTTACTACCTCTGCTCACATTAGAACACTGAGCTTCCTATGCTTTTTCTAGGCTCACCTATTTCTCCATATCAGACAACCAGAATTCCTATATCTCTGCATTTAAATGGTAGTACCTATGCAGCTGTTGTTATCCTCTGGGTTCTTTGTTTAAGGCAAATGTCTTGCCCCAGTCTAGTTAGTGTGATTCCCAAGTGCAGGATTTATTCCATGCAAGAACTTCCAGAATAGGCTCCCTTCTAGTACGCATTGTCCACTGTCTCTGCTTGCTAACTTCCAGCTGGTCTGGTTAGTATATTTCTTTTGAAATATTATTGGATTTAGGGATCAGCAGTTGGTGTAATGGCTGTCGCTGGACTCCCATGTAGTTGACTGCAGTTCAAGTCCCCGACCTGGTGGCTTAAACTCAGCTGTGCCCAAGATCCCAAGAGGAGAGTGGAAAAGGGATTACAGCATGGCCATCTCCCCTGGAGGGCGATTTCTTGGTTTCTGTTGCTCTGGCAAGAGCACACACCCTATAGCAAAAACCTCTCCAAAAAAAGAAAGAAAGAAATCTTACTGGATTTAATCTTATGAGGAAATAAACTCACCTTTTTGGGCACGATTTAATTTGACTGGCATGACAAAACATCCTTCTGGCAGTTTTCAGCACCTAACCTATTTAAATTCATGCATGGCGTGGCCTGTAAATTTGTTCTAAGGGTGATACTGACCAGGTCCTTGGCTTAATTTTCTTGTAATTTGAAAATGGATCTTGTCTGGTGCGTTGTAAAGGTACCATTACTTCACTGAACTGCTGGTTTCTGTTCTTCGCTTCTCTTTCCTGCTTGTTTTTTTTGTTTGGTTTTGTTTTTTAGGTTTTTGCC
>NW_006205509.1:1503311-1515112 GCF_000334495.1 Tupaia belangeri chinensis
GAGAAGTCATTCCCTCGCCGCCACCCCCCCCCCCCACCCCCAGGGGATGGCTATGCTGCAATCTCTTCTTCAGGATTTGGGCATGTGCATACATATGCCTGGCCTAAGCCCCAAGCCACTGGGTCCAGGACTAGAAACACAGTCAGCCTTGCAGGAGTTCAGTGCCTTAACTAACATGCTACCTGCTGGCCCCAGCTTTTCTTTTCTTTTCTTTTCTTTTCTTTTCCTTTTTTTTTTTTTTACCTGCCTCTCCCTTCCTTCTTTCACCTCATGCACTGTTTTTGACACAAAGAATACAAACTGTATCAGAACTAGCAGATGGGTAATGGCTATGTCACTGGACTCCCGCAGTTGATCGCTGTTTGAGTCCTAGACCCAGCAGCTTCAAATTCACGCTGGGCGCGGGTGTGTTCATGCCCAAAATCCCCAGGGGAAATGGAAGATAAGGAATTGCTGCGTAACCATCCCCCAGGGAGGTGATTTCTCACTTTCTATCTCTTCGGCACATGCATACACCACATAACAAAAATATCTCTCTCTAAAAATGCATTCACCAAATAACAAAAATATCTCTCTCTAAAAAAAAAAAAAAGAAAGAAAAGAATACAAACTGTATCTCTCCCTTCCTGGGATTTACATTCTAGTGGAAGAAACAGAAAACGAAGAAATTGTACCAGGTACTGATTACTGCTATGAAGTGGGTAAGAAGTGCAGAGTGCAGTGTGGTCAAGGAACGCCTCTGATAAGGAAACATTTGAACAGAGATCTGAGGATGTGATCCAGGGAGAAGGAAGATGCAGAGAGAGCGAAAGAATGTGCAAATGCTCTCAGATAAGAACGTTTACAGTGTGTTTGAGGCATGGGTGAAGAAAAGTTATGTAAGGCTGTTGTGAAGACCTGGGTTTTATCCCTAAATGCTAGGAGGTCTTTTGAGCGTTTCCATACAGAGGAATGATATGATCTGGTTTGAATTTATTTATTCATCTCTTCCTTCCTTCAGAGAGAGAGAGATAGACACCCAACAAGGCCCCCATTGTGATCCACCCCTAGCCTCAGCCAGCCAGAACCCAGGGCATGTGTCAAATATATTCAGGGAGACCCCAGAACACAAACTCGGGACTCCTCAACATGGGTCCGGCCATGCCACTGTTGCACCACTCTCTGGCCCATCGAATTTTTAAGAGAAGGAAGAGGTCCCATAGGTGGCGTGGTGGTTAAGGAGCTTAGACTCTCATATGACTGACCACAGTCCAAGTCCCGGACCTAGTGGCTTGCTTTCTCACTTTCCCTTTCTCTCTCTCTGGTCAAGTTAAAAATAATAATAATAACATATAAAATAAATAAATAACCCTCTTTAAAAAAGAGGAAGAGACATAAAAGAACAGTGGCAGAAACTCAGGCACCAATTAATAGCTACTTGGGAGGTAGAGGCAGGGGGGGCTTTTGGTAGAGGCAAGGGCCTTCTTCAGGATCTTGAGTTAGAGGCAAGGCCTTTCTCAACACAGGGGGACTTTGCCAAAAAGAGCGAGAGTGACGATTGTAATGTTGTAGGCAAGATATGATAATGGATTGGACTAGAGTGGTATGGGAGGTTAATAGGGTAGATGAGAAATGATCAGGATTTATTTCAAAGGGAAAAAGAGAATAATCAAGAATGGCAACAATGTTTTTTTTTTTTTTTTTTTGCCTAAATGCCATTAAATTAAATGAAAATACATTGAGATGGGGAAAACTTAAATAAAAGCAGGTTTGAATAGGTGGGGAATAGGCTCAGTTTTGGACACATTAAATGTGAAGTGCTTTATTAAAATATCCAAGTGGAAATGTCAAGTAGGAACTTAAATATACAGATCTTAAGATAAAAGGGATGTGTAACAAACCGTCAGTGGTTCTTTAAAGCATGGGATCATGTAGGAAGCAAATGCTGACAGTGAAGAGGTCTGATGACTGAGCTTAGGAGCTCAAGGTGCCTTGACGTTTACAGTTTGGAGACATAAGGAGGCTCTAGCTGTGTAGACGGGAGTAACCCATGGATTGGCAATAGCAATGAGGTAGGTCATGCCAGAAACCTAGTGAAAAAAATGTTTCTAGGAGAAATAACAGAGTCAAACACAAAGGTGAACTAAACAACCATCAGATTTGGCAGCATGAAGGTCATTGGCCCTTGCACTGTTTGGTGGTAGCAGGATAAAGGCCTAATTGGACTAGGTTCACATGGAGTGGGTAGACAGACGATGGCACCATGAGCAGTGACAAACATTTATGGAACATCTCTTACCTGCCCAGGAGGAATAAGATATATTGAGAGTCCCTGCTAGAGTTTGGAGAACAGAACTTACAATCGTGCTAAGTACCACCATATCAAAGAAATACTCAGGTTCTAGGGCAGAATTTAGGAGGGACCCATTACATGGACCATGTCGTAACGGCTATGTCGCTGGACTCCCACATAGTCGACCGTGGTTTGCATCCTGGACCCAGTGGCTTAAAACTCATGCCAGACACGTGTGCGTACATGCCCAAGATCCTGAGAGAAGAAGGGATTGCCGTGTGGCCATCCCCCCTGGGGGGTGATTTCTTGCTTTCTGTCTCTCTGTCTCTGTCTTTCCGGCAAAATAAAGAAAGACTTCTGGGAGGAGTGTTTCCTGCCTGAACCCTGACAAACTAGAACTTGGCTAAGCCAGAGGGTCATGGGATGTGTCCTGGGCAGAGGAAGCAGCACATGAGCAGTACAAATGCATACGAAATAGCTTTGTGCTGGGCAGGAAAAAAAATTGTCACCATCACCAAGATGGGGAGTTGAGGAAAAGAAACAAGTTAGAGAGAGAGGAAAGGAAAGTCTTTAGCCTTAGGCAAGGATGAGGTTAAGATATCTATAAGATCAGAGGCCGGCAGGTGGCGTGGTGGTTAAGGGCGCTGGACTCCCACATGGCCAACCGTGGTTTGAGTCCTGGACCTGGCGGCTTGCTTTCTCTCTCTGTCCCTCTCTGATCAAATCAAAATAAATAAATAAAGTTAACTGAAATTAACACCCAGCACATGTGTGTGCTTGCTCAAAATCCCAAGAGGAGAATGGAGGAGAAGATATTGCAGCATGGTCACCTTCCCTTGGGGGCTGATTTCTGATTTCTCACTTTCCCTGTCTCTGTGTCAGGGGCAAGTGACTCAGGGCCAGCAGGTGGCATGGTTGTTAAGGCGCTGGAATTCCCACATGACTGACCATGGTTCAAGTCCCAAACCCGGCAGCTTGCTCTCTCTCTTTCTCTGGCAAAACTCATGTGAAAATTTTTAAAAAAATAATAATAAATTAATTTAAAAATCAATAATTAAAAAAAAGAAAATATTTAAAGAAAAAAAAAAGAGGGACCAGCAAGTGGCGTGATGGTTAAAGTGCTAGACATTTCCACATGATCGACTACAGTTCAAGTATAGGACCTGGTGGCTTGCTTTCTCACTTTATCTCTCTCTCTCTCTGGTCAAATTAAAATAAATGAACGAATAAATAAAATTAAATAAATAATTCTTTTTTTAAAAAAAAATGATACCTGAGGTCTCCAGGTGGAATTGGTAGAGGAGGAGAGAGATCTGGCTAGAATGATAGGTTGTGAGTCATCAGTACATAGGTAGTGGGTGAAACCAGGGCATGGATGAAATCATCTGCAGAGAATATTGCAAAGCAGAGGACCCAAGACAAAACCTTGAGGGACTCCATTATAAAAGGGAGGACTTGGACAAATGGCAGTGCTCCCAGAAGTGATTAAGGGTGTGGGGCATTTAGTGATGTCAGACCACACTGCCCTGCCCTTCCCTTTCTTCTGTCCTACCCCTAACACTCTTGAACTTGTATCCTTAAGTGCTCTCTTTAATAAAAGAGCATACTTACTCATCCTGAAAATGTCCCCTTAGGGATATCCTCCACCCTGGCCTTGTTTGGGACACTGCTGGTACTCCACCACACCAGTCCCTTTCTTCCTGGTCATCACACAAAAATTAGAAATGACAATTCTGAAGTTCCTTACAGTAATAACAGAAAATTTTTAAAAGAATTATTTAATTTAATTTATTTATTTTTTTAAATTTGACCAAAGAGAGAGAGAAAGAGAAAGTGAAAAAGCAAACTGCCAGGTCCAGGATCAAATTGCAGTCAGCCATGTGTCAGTCCAGTGTCTTAACCTTCACATCACCTGCCAGCCCTAACATTAAAGTTTGTAAACATTCTGTATCTTTTTTGTGATATGAGACTAATGTATATTTTTGGTTTTTTTGTTGGAGGTTTCATGTGCTTGCCAGAGAGAGACAGAGAGGTGAAGTGAGAAAGCAACCCCTATGGGGGATGGCCACACTTCAGTCCCCTCTTTTCCTAGGATTTTCTTTTTTTCTTTGGAGAGGTTTTTGCTATAGGGCGTGTGTGCTCGCCAGACAGACAGAGAGACAGAGAGACAGAAAGCGAGAAATCACCCCCTAGGGGGGATGGCCACACCACAATCCCTTCTCCTCCATTCTCCTCTCGGGATCTTGGGCATGCATGCACACGCGCCTGGCATGAGTTCTAAGCCACCGGGTCCAGGACGCGAACCGCGGTCAACTACATGGGAATCCAGCGACATAGCCATTACGCTAACTGCTGGTCTGTCTTCCTAGGATTTTGAGCACACATGCACACATGCCCAGCGTGTTTTTCAAGCTGCCAGATCCAGACTCGAATTGTGCAGTCAGCCATGTGGGATCCAGCAGCTTTAGCCACCACATCACTGGCTGCCCTGGATTTTCTTTCTTTTAATTGACAAAGAGCAGCCTTGCCAGAGAGAGAGAAAGCACCCCCCAGTGGGTGCAGTCATGCTGCAATCCCCTTTCATCCTTTCCTCCATCCCATCAGGATTCTGGGCACACCTACACTTGCCCAGCACATTTTCCAAGTGGCTGGGGCTGGGACTCAAACTGCCTTTGGTCATATAGGATCCAACTCTCTTGACCATTGTGCTGTGGGGCTGGCCTGCATTCATTTTTATTATACAATTAATAGGTACTTATTGGGGGAAAAAGAGTGAAAGAGAATACAAGTGTCCATAATTTATTTATTTTATTTTTATTTTATTTTATTTTATTTTTGGAGAGGTTTTTGCTATAGGGTGTGTGCACTTGCCATAAAGACAGTGACAGAGAGACAGAAAGCAAGAAATCACCCCCCCCCCCGGGGCAATGGCCACACCACAGTCCCTTCTCCATTCTCCTCTCAGGATCTTGGGCACATGCATATGCACCCAGCGTGAGTTTAAGCCACTGGGTCCGGGACTCGAACCACGGTTGACTACATGGGAGTCCAGCGACATAGCCATTATGCTAACTGCTGGTCCCTCCATAATCTATTATTCAAAGAGAATCTGTTAACATCCTGACATTTTTCCAAATTATTTTTCTATGCTTATATTTATAAATATACATGCATATTATTAAAATAGGATCATATTATCTTATAAGTTGCTTTATTTTTTCACTTAAAAGTATCTTAGTAGCATCTTCCCGTGCCAATCGATATGCTTTGATCACATGAGGTGTATCTGAGGAAAGCAGTGTCCAGTTACAAGGCAGAGTGCCACTTGGATTCTCAGAGCTCCTGTGTGGACAAGGTAGGGCAGGTGAATTCGGAACCTGGATGACTCATGCATTGTGTGGCTTGAGGTAGTGTACAGCCAAGAGCATTGCTGGTAGTTAAGGTGGCACCAGCTTCTGGAGATGTGTTTTAATTCTCTCTCTTCCAAAAGGAGACTTTTCATGCTTCTTATGTCTTGAACTCATATATGCTTCCCCCCATTGAATCACCTTGGAGTTGAGATTTAAACACTAGGATCAAGCAGTTCTTCTGTGACTTTTATTTCCAGCCCTGTTGGTACTTGATGAAGTGGCTTGTAGAGTGTATTCAGAAGAGTAATAGGGTGAGAGACTTAATTCCCAATATAGCTGCTAATCCTGTTTAATTCCCTGAAGTCTTTCAGTCCTCAATTGTTTGTCCTTTCTTTCTTAATTGAGAGGCCCGGTAAGTCACAGACTACAGGAATGGAGAATAAGAAGGTATTGGAGTTCACAGTTCTTTGGGAAGGTAGTGTTGTTGCATTTCGTTAGGAATTCTTTCCAAGTACAGAACTTTTCATCTTACTGCAACAACCACGTTTCCTCCAGTATTCTCGTTCAGGTGAAACAACACTGACAATTTCCAGGCCATTTTCAGTCTGCCTTCTATGTATAAATTAATTCCATTTTGACCCAGGTGTAAAGTGAACTTCTAAGATGTGTAATTGTGTGTCCTTTGATCATCAGAGTAGGTAGGGGTTTTTCAAAAGAAGCCTGCATATTTTTCAACCAAAGGATCTGTAAAGTAGTGAGTTTTCTGATAACTGAAAATGTATACATAGATAATAATATATAGAGAAGAACAGGAAAAAAAAGAAAATTTGATTCTTATGTGAAAATATAATTTGACTGTTTACATGAATGTGAATTTTGTTAGGTAAACCAAATATCATTTCTGCAAATCCCTGTGAAAGTCTGGTGACCTCTTTGAGTTTCTACAGATAACTTTCAATTTTGTTGCTTCTGTCCATAATTATTGGTGTTGCATAGTTTCAGCCTTACTGCATCTTTGTCTTATTTAAGAGGAAAAAAAACACACACTAGAATTTACCACATAATTTTGTGGCACATAATGACACACTTTTGTTAATGCAGAGTTACAGTTTCAGGTACCGGGCATTTTGGTTTTTCTTTCTTGTTTTCTCCATTAATCTATGGATAAAAATCTCTGTCTCCAATGTAACTATCTTTCGATCTGGGCTTCCCTTTCTTCTCATTTTGTCCTTATAAGGCTATCCTGTTTTATCACTTCCTGCTTGGGCTCCTGACTTTTCTCTCTTCCCCTCTCCCGGGCTGGATGCTTTCTCCATGTGGCAGGGCTGTAACTGTTCACAGCTGTCTGAAGCGGCTGTGGACCAGGAGCAGCTAGGAGTTTTAACTCTCATCTTACAAAGAACAACATGTTTGAATGTTGCAGCAGGCAAGTTCTAACTGGCATTTACTTCTTGTTCTTCTAGAACACTGAGAATCTCCCCCAGCACTTTAGAAGGGGAACCCTGACTGTGTTGAAGAAGAAGTGGGAGAACCCTGCGCTGGGAGCAGAGTCCCTCCCAGGCTCTCTGCGAGACAGCGGCACTGAGATCAGGCACAGAGTCGACCATCCTCCAGCCGAAGTCATAGGCGACTCTGTTCGTGGAGCCGAAGAGAACCAAGAGGAACACATCCACCCCCGGCCTACATTCAGGACACCGCCTGAAGCCCCTGTTCAGTACCCTCTTCCCGGCGTTGAGAACAGTGAGGATCTGAAAGACCACGCAACTGAAAGTAAAAAAATGGAAAATTGTCTGGGAGAAACCAGGCATGAAGTAGAAAAATCCGAAATCTGTGAAAACTCAGAAGCTCTGGGCAAAATAGAGAAATACAATGTTCCACTGAACCGGCTAAAGATGATGTTTGAGAAAGGTGAACCGACACAGACCAAGGTAAGAACTGGGCAGGTTTAAAACCTGAGAAAGCCAATTCAAGTAGCAACCAAACTGTTTTCCTAATCTAGACAGTTTGAGTAGGAGCAAATAGGTGGTCAGTATATCTTTTGATTTAAATTTTAGATGGGTTTAAAGTCTCATACAAATTATTTACAAAGATGCTAAGATTCGTAAGTCTGAATTTCATGGTTAAATTAAAATTCACACTGGGATTCAAGTTGAATCTAGAAATGAGAGTTTGGTACTGACTGGACTATGTGTTTTTGTATACTTGCCCTTTTAATTTATCTTCCTGTGCCTTTTGTCATTTGTAGTTTGGGGAGTGGAATTACTGCTGAGTCTCTGTGCTGGGACACAGCTGCAGACTGAGCGTTAAGGCCAGAGTTTAACATTAAGACTGTGCCTTAGTTGTCTGTTTGCTTGCTGAATCCCTTCTCTTCTTCTCAACTTCCTCATTTGGTCCTTTCAGCAAATGTTTTCTATCAGCTAAAATCCTTTCCCAGGAAAAATCAATGAAGATAGCCAGACTAGCGATAGCTTTCAGAAGTTTTGACTTGCAAATGTACAGGGTTGCATTTTCCTACAACTGCTAATGAAATTTGATCCTTCATGTGGATTGCAGACCGAGTCCCCAGAGGGAGTTACTTAACTAGAAAATGAGTTACATATGCTGGTGACTTATAACATAATCCAGGGGCTATAGAGCTGGTAAATTTTTCCAGTTTTCTCATACTTTCCTACATATCTGGCTTTGTACATGGGCATGGTTTGTTACAGCAGTCATTATAATGAAATAAACAGATCTGATAGAGAGCAAAGCCATCATTCACTTTAGGTTTCATCTAGATGGGAAAGCTGAATTTTAAAAAATGAAATACTTGGCCCACATCCCTGTTTATGAAATAGTGGTATGAAGCAGTCTTTCTGAGATTCAAAACAAAACAAAACTAACTCACCCTATAGTCCTGGGTTCTGTTAGGGGCGCCATCATCAATCCCTTACCTGAACTTGCAGTGCCAGTTGCTTTCCTGCCTAGAAAAGTTCTTGAGTGTGTGGGGATAGTGTTTGAGGACGTAGGAAGAGACTTTAAAGGTTTGTAAAGTGCAAGCCCTTTTCTGTGTATGACAGTTCAACTTTAGCCCTGAAATCAGTTGGCAAAGAGATGTAACCACAAAACACTTTTATGACTTTCCTTAAATTCTCTTCCCTATCAAATGTTAGTCCTCTGGGCATGCCAACTCCCTCTTTCCCCTTTATGGTCTTAACAAAAAAAAATTTTTTTTTCATTTAGATGGGAAGAAGAATTTTAAATGGAAGGAAAAAATGTCAGTAATCCTAAATAGAGAGGAAGGGGCTTTGTTGGGACTCAAAGCACCATTGTAGGTCTCCTCCTCACAGACCCTGCTAGGGGTAGGACAGCTGATGTCATGCTAGCACACACAATGTAGATTCAGTGCAAAAGGCTAGTGCATGTCGAAACTGGCCTAAGGTAGGAAATGACTGGGACTGTAGCAAACAAAAATGCTGATTATGTGTAAGGATCTGGTGAGAGACTTTTTTCTCGTAAATGTCTAGTGCCAGATGGGTCAGAACAAGCCTATCTCTGTATGCCCAGTCAGAGTGTAGTAAAACTCCCCATATAAAGAAAAGATTCTACTGGATGGCTGAATGGGACTGGGAAACTTGATTGCTAAAGGTATAGGAAGATAGAGGAGTTGGGTTTAAGATTCATCTGGGCCTTTTAAAGTTTGATTGGTTTTTGTGTGGGTTCCACATTTTACTTCCTCATTAAATAGTCATTTGCCACTTAATGAACTATGTAAGGAGTAGAAAATATACTGGCCCTCGGTTTTGTAGTTCTTTCTGAACAAGAATTATTATCCACGTTGAGAACAATCTAGACTACTTTTAAAAGTTTTGTCTAATAGTTCAATAAAATGCTAAGAAAAGTTGTGTCTACTTTAGGTTAAGGAATAACTAATCAGTTTGAATTAGGTTATGATTATTGTTAACATAATTTCAGATTTAACACCAATAAGCTATAATCAGGAAGCTATATGTTGAGTTGTCAGAAAAAGTATGATTTTTTTTTTTATGTTTTCCTATACAAAAATGTGTCATGACTTTTCCGACAATCCAATATTTGGATCTTTGGAAAGAAGATCTGAGAGACATGATAGGGACACTAGAAATCCTTTCAGGAGCAAGATTACACCAGCGAGGATGTATATTTCAGAGGTAACAAATCAGGACTTCAAAGAGCCGAATGAATATATTGGGTACGAAGTGTGCAAATCTGTGGTTCCATAACTGAATTTTAGAGAGCTGGACTGCATCTCATCTAACTAGCTAAGCGGGAGCAGGGAACACAGAGATAATGGAAATACATGGTCTAATGTCTCCTCTTCCTAAATCTTTTTTTTTTTTTGGTCAGTTATTTTACAGGAAGTGAAGTTAAATGGCTTGATTCCACTTTGCTGTTTCTTGCTCCCTGTTGTCTAAGATGGTTTCTGCCCTTGTCCACTTCTCCCTTCTCTTCCTGGTCTCTTCTCTGCCTTCTCTCTTTCTTTTCCTCCTGTGTAGTCTCATCTATTTTCATGACTCTAGAAGATGAATTCCAAATCTAGATCCTAATCCTCTTCACCCAAGCTTCAGCCCCTTATTTCTGATTCCTTGCCAGATCAGACATCTCTTTGTGGATATTCCTTAGGCCCTCAAATTCAAGAATGCTAGTAAAGAATCCATTATCTTTCCAACAAATACTTGCTCTACCCCGAGTCCCTTAACTCATGCATTCACCCATTCTCCTGATCTCAGCATCATTTCTTTTCTCTGCCTGCTTCCTCCCCCCACATCAGTTATTTATTAAGCCCTTTAAATAAATCTACCTCTAAACATCTCTTCAGTATGGGCCATTCTTTTTTTCTTTTCTTTTCTTTTTTTTGAGAGGTTTTTTGCTATAGGGCGCGTGCGCTCGCCAGACAGACAGACAGAGAGAGACAGAGACAGAAAGCGAGAAATCACCCCCCAGGGGGGATGGTCACACTGCAATCCCTTCTCCTCCATTCTCCTCTTGGGATCTTGGGCATGCACGCACACGCGCCCGGCGTGAGTTTTAAGCCACTGAGTCCGGGACGCGAACCAGTCAACTACGTGGGAGTCCAGCCACATAGCCATTACGCTAACTGCTGGTTCCCAGTATGGGCCATTCTTTTTGATTACTTAAAAAGGCTTCCCACATTTAGTTCCATGGTTTAGCCCTACCACATATGTCCTCTAATTTTTCCATATTCTCCCCCATTGGTCTCTCATTTCATTATTATCCATCTTCCATACTGTTGCTATTTATTTTTCCAAATATAATTTAGATTATGTTACTTCCTTCATGAGAAACTTTTGATGCCTCCAAATTAATTCATATTTAGGGCCAGCTTTATGGAGTAGTGGTAATGCTCAAGAGAAGCCCTACATGACAACCAGTGGTAAAGCAACTGGACCCACATAGAAGTGTCTTGTGCTCATGTCCCAGGAACTCCCTGAGCCATGGGCACATGTATACCGCCAGTTATCCAGGCCAGCTGAAACTGGGGTGGATCATAGTGTGAAGACCCTTTTTGGAGTATTTGCATGTATGTCTCTCTCTCAGAAGAAATGGATTAATTTCAGGGGCTGGCAGGTGGTGTGGTGGTTAAGGTGATAGACTTCCACATGGTTGACCACAGTTCAAGTCCTGGACCTGGCAGCTTGCTTTCTCACTTTTTCTTTCTCTCTGGTCAAGTCAGAAATAATAATAATAATAACAAAATAAATAATTTTTTCAGAGAGTTTTTTTTTCTATAGGACACATGCACTTGCCAGAAAGACAGAGACAGAAAACGAGAAATCACTTCCCATGGGGGATGGCCATGCTGCAATCCCTTCTCTTCCATTTTCCTCTGGATCTTGGGCACACCTGCACACGTGTCCAGCGTGAGTTTAAGCACCAGGCCTAGAACTCAAACCACGGTTGACCACATGGGAGTCCAGTGACATAGCCATTACTCCAACTGCTGGTCCCAAAATAATATTTAAAAAAACAAATAGATTAACTTAAAAAAAGTCTCTAAAGGGACCAGCAGTTAGCGTAATGGCTATGTCGCTGGACTCCCATGTAGTCGACCGCAGTTCACATCCCGGACCCAATGGCTTAAAACTCACACTGGGCGCGTGTGCATGCATGCCCAAGATCCCAAGAGGCGACTAGAGACG
>NW_006205509.1:1515163-1533474 GCF_000334495.1 Tupaia belangeri chinensis
GTCTCTCTCTGTGTGGCGCACGCCCCCCCCCTATAGCAAAAAAAAAAAAAAAAAAAAAAAACCTCTCGAAAAAGTCTCTAAAATAATAATAGAACTTTCCCTTGCTTTATCTCCCTTTTCATTTGTTTGCTACTTCTCTTCCCTTAGATTACTAGACCTTACACTTTGCCTCAGAATGTTTGAATCTCTTACCATCAGGATCATATGTATGGATAGCGAAAATGCCAACAAAAATTTCACTTGTTAGCATGGGAGTAAAACTATCCTTCTTCAGATGGTCCAATATTTTTGTGGTTTTTCTTCTTGTAAGTTCCTGGAAGTCATTGGTATTTTGTTTAGTTTTATATAACACTGTACTTAACAGTGCATATGTGTTGCTGTAGTGAAGTGAGCCCTTGAGAAAATAAGGCAGCCAAGCTCAAGTCTGATCTACATTCACAGATATTTTATCCTTAGCCAACTTATCTATAAGCTGCATCAGAGAAACAATTTATATCTGCCTTCTTGATGAATAGATATGTGTTCAAAGGGAAGCCCCAGCTTGTTGCAAAAATTATCCTTAACAATTTATCTTCCTCTCTCTTGCTCCTAAAAGGATTTCTAGTGTCCCTACCATGTCTCTCAGATCTTCTTTCCAAAGATCCAAATAATTTCATGTGTTCCCTTATCTATTTAATGTTATCAAATATTTTTTTTCTTTTGCTTTCTTTTTTTTTAATTTAAATTTTATTTATTGTTGTTATTGTTTTTAATTAGCTATAGGGCACGTGTACTCAGAGAAAGTGAGAAAGTAAGCTACCCAGTCTGGGACTTGAACATCAGTCGGCCACATGAGAGTCCAATGCCCCAACTACCACACCAGCTGCCGGCCCCTTTTTACTTTCTTAGTATGTCTTAAGTAAATTATTTAGTATTATATTCCAAGGAAAGATTGTTCATAATTGAAGTTTGTTGCATAGTTTTTTTTTTTTGTTTTGTTTTGTTTTTAATTCGTCAGAGGGTGCATGTGCTCCCTGGAGGGAGACAGAGAGAAAGAGACAAAACAAGAAAGCACTCCATGGGGGATGATCATTCTGCAGTCCCTTAACCATTTCTTCCTCCTTTCAGAACTTTGAGTACACATATACAAGCGCCTGTTTTTCAAAATGCCAGGTCCAAGATTTGAACTGTGCAGTCAGCCATGTGAGATCCAGCTGTAACCATCAGACCAGGCTGGCCTAATTAGGTAGTTTTAAGTCATAATTTTAATATGAGTTTTAGAAGGAAGGATTTGAAGAAAGGGATTTGACTGTCAATATCACTGCAGTGTCTATATAGTCATCCTAATGAGGGGAGTATATATATATATGTGTATATATATATATATATATATATATTTTTTTATAATTATTTTCTTTAACTTTATTTATTTTTTTATTTATCTATTTATTTATTTTAATTTGATCTGAGAGGAACAGAGAGAAAGAGTGGGAAAGTGAGAAAGCAAGCCTCTAGGTCTGGGACTTGAACCGCAGTTGGCCATGTGGGGGTCTAGCACCCTTAATCGCCACATCACCTGCTGGCCCCATATTTATTTATTTATACACACACACACACACACACACACACACACACACATATATATATTAAGAATTATTTATTTTATCTTATTTTGTTGTTATTTTTAAATTGCTATAGGATACATGTGCTCACTAGAGAGAAACAGAGAGAGAGGGAAAGTGAGAAAGGAAGCTGCCAGATCCAGGACTTGATCCTCAGTTGGAGTCCAGATCCTTAACCACCATGCTACCTACTGGCCCTGGGAGTATATCTTTAGTTTGCTTATCAGTTTATCATAAATGTTAGGTTAACCTAACAGTTAACCTTTAATAGATACACTACTAGTGTGAATAACTGGCTTTGCATATTATTATTATTGTTAAATAGACATAAGATTTATCCTTGCCTTTCTGCATCTTTCTCATGTATCTTACTAAAACTAATTTTTTTCAGATTTAGTATATTCACTTATGGTTTATAGCTTCTTTTTTAATTATTTATTTAATTTTAGTCATTCATTCATTTATTTTAATTTGACCAGAAAGAAGTACACAGAGAGAGAGAGAAGGAAAGTGAAAAAGCAAACCACCAGGCCCAGGACTCAAACTGTGGTTGGCCATGTGGGAGTGTCTAGGCCTCAACCACCATGCACCTGCTGGCCCCCTATAGCTTCTTTTGTAATTTAAAAATGTAAGTAAGGGAACCAGCAGATGGCATGGTACTTAAGGCACTAGACTTAAGGCTATGGCCAACCTATGTTGAAGTCCTAGACCTAGAGGCTTGAAAATCATGGTGTGTGTGAGTGTGTGTGTGTGTGTGTGTGTGTGTGTGTGTGTGTGTGTGTACGTGTGTACGCGCGCACCACACGTCTGCCCCCAAAATCCTGAGAGAAGAAAAGGAAAGAGGATTGTGGTGTAGCCATCCCCAACACCCCCCCCCCCCCCGGGAGTGATTTCTCACTCTCCCTCCCTCTTTCTCTCTGATGATTGTACATGCCCTATGGCAAAAACCTAAAGAAAAAAAAATTAAGACTGCTCTTAGTGCTATTCTGACAGACTTCTCTCTATAGCATTACATTTTTCCTAAATGCCACATACCAAAATAAATTAAGTTTCTTTACTCTTGGAGCGAGCTAGTGGCATGGTGGTTAAGGTGCTGGGCACTCCCACATAGCTGATCACAGTTCAAGTCCTGGACCTGGTGGCTTGCTTTCCCACTTTCCCGCTCTCTCTCAGTGGGTCTCTCTCTGGTCAAATTAAAATAAATGAATGAATAAATAAAATTAATTCTTAAAGAAAAGTTTATTTAGGGACCAGCTGTTGATGTAATGGCTATGTTACTGGACTCCCATGTGGGCGACCACGGTTGAAGTCTTGGACCCAGGGGCTTAAACTCATGCCAGGCACATGTGTGTGTGTGCCCAAGATCCCGAGAGAAGAATGGAGGAGAAGGGATTGCAGCATGGCTGTCCCCCCCGGGGAGGGGGCTGATTTCTCTCTTTCCATCTCTCCTTCTCTGTCTTTCTGGCGAGCGCATGTGCCCTACAGCAAAAATCTCTCCAAAAATAAAAAAAAACAGAAAAGCAATGCCAGATGACCGAAACATTCTCTAAGTAAATATTTCTGTTAGAATTTGAGGGGACAGAAAGACTTCATCTGTCCCCTGAATATCACCACCTTTGTCTTCCTGTTATTGGACTCCCTCCTGGATTAGTCAACATAGGAGTGTATCCAGATGGATGTATTAAAGAGTCATTTCCTCTAGCTCCCTAACTCATTGATGAGTTATGATGAGTGAGAAATCCCCATCAAGATCATTGACATATAGGGACCAGCAGTTAGCGTAATGGTTATGTCACTGGACTCCCACGTAGTCGACCGCAGTTCGTGTCCCGGACCCAGTGGTTTAAAACTCACGCCGGGCGCGTGTGTGTGCGTGCCCAAGATCCCAAGAGGAGAATAAAGGAGAAGGGATTGCAGCATGGCCATCCCCCCTGGGGGGTGATTTTTTGCTTTCTGTCTCTCTGTCTCTCTTTGTCTGTCGTGCATGCGCCCTATCACAAAAAAACCTCTCAAAAAAAAAAAAAAGATCATTGACATGTGGATCCTGCAACTATAAGGGACTTTCAAAGCTTATTTAATATAGCTCACTTTTTTCAGACAGGATATTAGAATCCCACTTTTATGGATGGAAACAGCTGAGGTTAGAGAAGTTAACTGATATGCCCAATGTCAGGAGGCTAATTAATAGCAGAATAAGGACTGAAATTGTGTAGTATCCCTCCTGCTATAGAACACTATCATCATGGATATTACAACTTTATTGGCTAGAAACAACTGGCTACATATCTTTGAAATCTAAGGAATCCAGGAATAACTGAAAACATATCAACAGCTATAATCTCCAAGACATTAGCTCCCTGTCCTCACACATTTTTTACCTAACTGTGTAAAATGCATCTGCGCAATGAGGAGAAGAAATACATTGGAATCCAAGCGATTTCCACTATAACTCTAGAGTTAGAAGGTTGTGGGTTTGGGAACCTTTTCTTCCTATTTTTTTTTAAAGAATTATTTTATTTAACTTTATTTATTATTATTATCATTGTTATTTTCCAGTTTGATCAGAGAGAGACAGAGAGAGAGAGAGGAAGTGAGAAAGCAAGCCACCAGGTACAAGACTTGAACCATGGTCGGCCATGTGGGAGTCCAGTGCCCTTAACCACCACGCCACTTGCCAACCCCCTTCCTATTATTTTTAAAAATTTGTCAGAGGGTATGCGCCAGAGAGATAGAGACTGAGAAAGAAGTGGGGAGGGGAAGTACCCCCCGATGGGCCATGGTTATGCAACTATCCCTTCTTCTCCATGTTCCCATCCTGTCTAGATTTGGGGCACACATGCACACATGCTTGACATGTTTTTCAGTCCACCTGGGCTGAGATTTGTACTGCATGTTCAGCCCTGTGGGATCTGGCTCCTTTAACCACTAGGCCATAGGGCTAGCCCTGTTTTTTTGTATTTTTATCACATAAATAGTCATCTGACAAATACATACACACGCACGCACACACACACACACACACACACACACACACACACACACAGTAAACCAGAAAGGAGAAGAGAAGGCCAAGTCAATCAGGTAAAAAGAGTAACCTTTACCAATTATACACAAACCTCTTCATCCTTTTTGGGCCTTTTTATTGTATAACTACATGCTGTATGGTTTTAATCACTGTATGCTCACTATTTTGTGTTGTTTTTTATTTGGGTTTTTTTTTTGGAGAGGTTTTTGCTATAGAGTGCGTGCGCTTGCCAGAAAGACAGAAAGACAGAGAGACAGAAAGTGAGAAATCATTCCCCAGGGGGGATGGCCATGCCACAATCCCTTTTCCTCCATTCTCTCGGGATCTTGGGCACACATGGACACATGCCTGCTGTGAGTTTAAGCTGCCCAATCCAGGACTTGAACCACTGTTGACTACATGGAAGTCCATCAACGTAGCCATTACATCAACTGCTAGTCTCAACATTTGATCTTTATACAGTCCTTTGTACATATCTTCTTAGTTATTATCTATAACAATATTATTTTCATTTACTGTTTAATCATTCTTCAATAATTAATCCATTTCTAAGTAATATTGGGTTGTTGGAAAAGTTATGGTGCATTTTTGCATAGATAAAGTATGTCATGAGTTTACCAACAACCCAATAGAAAAGTTCTGTTACAGTACAAGTGTTTTGTTTTTAGTTACTTCTTTGGGCTATGTTACTGAAGTGATATTATCACAGTCAAAAGATATAAATAATTAAACATTCTTCTTACATCAAAAGATGTAATTTACCAAACATATTACATATTTTCAGCTTGTTCTCAAAAATTATGCTATTTTATGATACTGTTAGAACAGTCTAAGGACATATTCCCCAAAGCTCTATCAGCATTTGGTTTTATCATTTTAATCTACTTATATTCATTGAATAGATATGAAGAATTAGCTCTCTTTCCTTTTCTATTGTCCTAAATGTAAAACTAACACCTAATTTTTGTAGGAGGCTCGGTAGTGCAGAAAATGTGCAGAAGCCATACCTCCTGGAGACTAGTGCTCCTTCTGTATTCTCTACGTGTTTTCCTTGAATGAGCCTAATTTTTTCAGAAAGATCCCTGAAGAAGGAAATTTTTCTCTCTCAGTACTTTGCAAAATTAAGAGTAGGTTTTATATATACCCTAAGAGCCCCATTTATAGTTCCACAAAGTCCTATTTTTCCCTGATGGCTGCTACCCTTCCTCCATCCTTGACTTGGACGAGAGTCTGAAGGAAGGTCAAGTTGAAAGATTAAAGGAAGTAGCTGATGAGGTAAAAGAGTCGGTAAGTTAAAGTGTTCAGAATCAGCTTTTAAAGAGATTTTCCCAGAAAATAGCGATACAGGGAACAGGAAATCCTGCTTTGTTACTTATTTAGAACCTAACTTAAATTTCTTTAAAAAATAAAAAAAAAATTCCAGGAAAAGAATTCTACAGACTGCTGACTAAAAATTCCAAACTCTTACCCTCTTATTGGTACATGTTGGTGTGCTTGATTTATGGATTCACAGAGAATGTTTAAGGAGTGTTGCAACTAATGACAGTTACAGTCCGCTGACAAGGAGGCCTTGTGGGGTGGGGCGGGGCAGAGCTGAGCCTTAGGACATTCCAGAAAGTCTTAAAGCATCTTGTCTTTCTCTGACAATTCATAATGATTAATGTTCACTCAAGTGTCTGAACAAAAAGAACTGAAATGCAATAAAAGTCTGTTATAGAGGATATTTTGGTATCAGAATTCCTAGCGTGCACACGTGTGTGTGTTTGTGTGTTGTGTGTGTGTGTGTGTGTGTGTGTGTTGTGCTTTGTTACTTCCTTGAGAAATATTGAAGGAAACTCCTCCTTCTTCCTGTACCTCAAGCTATGACTCATTAAATGTGGATCATAAAATTCATCTTAAGTGCACTTGAGACCTTGTTATTTCGTGTGTGTATGTATGTGTGTGTAATTTTTGTTTGTTTCTTTCATGAGAGAGAGAGGGGAAGTGGGATGAAAGCATCCCCAACAGGGTGAGATCTTGTTATCCACCCCCTATTCATGATAGCACACATGTGCACACTCATGGGAATAAGAGAAGACAGGAACAGAGATACTATCCACAGGACCTAGTCATTCTGCCCCTTCCTCCAAATCTTCCAGTCTATCAGACCTTGGGAATTCCTGCATGTACCTGGAGTTGTGAGACTCACCAGGCCAGGAATTCGAACTGTGATCACCACATGGAATATGGCTTCCCTTGGGCAGCAGCGCACTACTGCTGTACCAGGGAGCTCGCCTCAAATGTTGTTATTTTATTTATTTATTTTAATAATTTTTTCCCAGAGAGCATATGCACTTGCCAGTGAGAGGCAGAGAGAGAGGGGGAAAGCACTCCCCAGCGGGTTTTGGTCATGCTGCAGTCCCGTCTCCTGTGTTTCTCTTTTTTTTTTTTTTGGAGAGGTTTTTTGCTATAGGGCGCGTGCGCTCGCCAGACAGAGAGAGACATAGAGACAGAAAGCAAGAAATCACCCCCCAGGGGGGATGGTCACGCTGCAATCCCTTCTCCTCCATTCTCCTCTCGGGATCTTGGGCATGCACGCACATGTGCCCGGCGTGAGTTTTAAGCCACCGGGTCCAGGACGCGAACTGCGGTCGACCACGTGGGAGTCCAGCGACATAGCCATTACGCTAACTGCTGGTTCCCTGTTTCTTCATCCTATTGGGATTTGGGGCACACACGTGCATGTGTGTGCATGCTTCTGGCATGTTTTCCTACCACCGAGGCCAAGACTCAGGCTACATGATTGACCATGTGGGATCCAGCTCTCTTAGTCACCAGGCAATAGGGCCAGCCTGGTTTTTTTTTTTTTTTTTTTAAGAGATTTTTGCTATAAGGTGCGTGTGCTCGCCAGAAGGACAGGGAGAGACAGAGAGACAGAAAGCGAGAAATCACTCCCGAGGGGGGATGGCCATGCCATAATCCCTTCTCCTCCATTCTCTTCTTGGGATCTTGGGCACGCACGCACACACGCCCAATGTGAGCTTAAGCCACTGGGTCCAGGACTTGAACTGCGATTGACTACATGGGAGTTCAGCAACATAGCCATTATGCTAACTGCTGATCCCCAGTCTTCTTATTAATGTTTGGAGGTAAAAGGTAGTGAAAGTAATGCTTCGTGGGAAGAACTAGTAACCAGGTAAACCTGGGATCTCATTAAAAGCTCTCTCATCTCAGCCTCATTTCTTCTTAGAATCATAGTCAGTATAGCTTTGATTTCCAGAGACAAATTTCTCTCTTCCTGTTTTTCTTTAAGACCAATTGACTTTATTTATTTATTTATTTTGAGTGATTTTTTTTTTCCGAATAGGATGTGTGTGCTCGCAGGAGACAGAGAGACAGAGTGAGAAATCGCCCCCAAGGGGGGAATGGCCAAGCTGTAATCCCTTCTTCATTCTCCTTCAGGATTTTGAGCATGCACATGTATGTGCCCAGTGTGAGTTTCAAACTGCCGGGTCTGGGGCTCAAAGTTTAGTTGACCCCTTGCAGTTCAGCGCCTTAACCACTATACCACTTCCTGACCCCAAGACCAATTGGCTTTGAATAGTCACTTTTTTAGTACTAGAAAGAAAATAATTTAGAGTTTTGATACCCTCAAGGACAGGAGGCTTTTTTTTTTTTTAATGGCCGCTTTATTTTTTTAACCCAGGAGTTTAAATAAACAGCTAACAATAATAGGAAATTTTATGGGTGTAAAATCAAAGAAAGCCTCTGCCTTGCCAGGGTGTATGTTTTAGTTCTAAATGCCCTTACTCCCAGTAATACCCCCATGAGAAGGTTCCAGGTTTGAATCTGGAGACCTCCTTAAACACGCCAGGTGCATACGTGCCCATAATCTGAGGCTTAGGGATGGGTTGTATCATAGAGACCCTGTTTGGAGTACGTCTCTTTCTCTCTCTTGCTCTTGCTCATGGAAGAAAGAAACAAACTTAAAAATAGCTGAATAGGGGCCAGCAAGTGGTATGGTGGTAAAAGGCACTGGACTCCCACATGGCTCACCATGGTTCAAGTCCTAGACCTGGCAGCTTGCGTTTTCATTTTCCACCTCTCTGTCCCTCTCTGGTCAAATATAAATAAATAAATAAAGTTAAATAAAGTAATTCTTTTTTAAAAAATAGCTAAATAGGGGCCAGCAGGTGGTGTGGTGGTTAGGTGCTAGATTCCCACATGGCCAACCACAGTTTGAGTCCCAGACCTGGTGACTTGCTTTCTCCCTTTCCCTCTTTCTCTGTCTCTCTAGCCAGTGCACTTGCTAGTTACTAGCAAATTAAAAAATAATAATAAATAATGGGGCCAGCAGATGGCATAATGCTTATGTCACTGAACTCTTACGTAGTTGACTGTGGTTTGCGTCCCAGACCCGGCGGCTTAAAACTCATGCCGGTCTTTCCAACTTTGGCCGGACAGAATGGCTACTGCAAAGAAGGGTGGTGAGGAGAAGGCCGTTGTGCCATCAACGAGGTGGAGATGAGGTGGAGACTCGGGAATGCACCGTCAGCATTCACAAGCTCACCCATGGTGTGGAATTCAAGAAACCTGCCCCTTGGGCACTCAAAGAAAGCGGGAAACTTGTCATGAAGGAGATGGGGACCTCCTGCTGACCCCTCACTTTTCTATAAGTCCTTGAAATTTATGAATGGAAGGACCTGGTCTCTGCTTTCTGTGAATTTACAGTTCAGTAGAGGGATAGTTACACAACAGTTTCTTTTTCATGAGAGAGAAAGAAACAGGGACTCCAACACAGTCTGCCACACCATGATCCTCCCCCAAGCCTTCCAGTCAGCCAGGATCATGGGTGCACTATTGGGACATGTTCAGGTTCACCTAGGGTTGACCTAGGAACGAAACCCTGGATCTTCCCACATGGCCCTAGCATTGTGCAGTAGGGCCCCAACACCCATGCAGTGATAGGACCTGGTAAGCGTAACAGAATGTGACAGGCACTTTGGGAACAGAGGAAGGATTACCTCAGTGCATATAGGAGAGGTGGGTCAGACTTCATCCTGCTTACACTGAGTCTTAAAGGAACAGGGGGATGCTAGGCAGCAGAAAGACAGAGGCTAATCCAGGTGGAGGGAACCTCATTTACAACATCATAGACCTCAGTACAGTTTGCTTTTCTTGGAGCTTAAAGGATGAGGCAGAGAATATCAAGAGAGGAGGCTTTATACATAGGAACCAAGTCTAGAACAGCTCTTCTGTGACATACTCAGCCTTTGGATTTAATTCAAGGAGTGACTGGGAATTCTGAAAGAATTTTGAACGGAGGAACAAAATAGATTTTTTATTTTGGGATAATTACTTTAAACTATTTGGGATAAAGGCAGCATCATAGTGACTGGATTGGAAGATGAAGAAAAATCAAATGAAAAGATTATCCCACAGTCCAAGGAAAAGATGATGAAGATTGAGCCAAGGCAACAACTGCAGGAATGAAGTGGGGTGGAGGAAGGAGACATCAGATACTGCCATCAGGGTCACGTCTTGGTCATTTGGGATGTGAGGATTCCCCTTCAAGACTTTAAAGTATGAGGCTTGCTGGTTAAGCTGGTTAAGAAGTGACCATTAGTAGGGCAGGCAGGTTGGCATGGTGGTTAAGGAGGCTGGACTCCCACATGGCTGACCATGGTTCAAGTCCCAGACCTGGCAGCTTGCTTTCTTACTTTTCTTCTCTCTCACTGTCTCTCTCTAGTCAACATGAAAAAATAAATAAATAAATAAAATAATAAGAATAAATAAAATTAAATAAAAAAAATGCTTTAAAAAAAGAAGTGATCATTAGCAGAAAGCGTTACTCATACCGAGTTACTTGTTTTTCTCTGGGTACCCAGTGAATATGTAGTGCTTAGCATTTATATATTTTTTAATTCCTTATAAAAAACAAATGTAAAGGGGCCGGCTGGTGGCGTGGTGGTTGAGGGCGCTGGACTCCCACATGGCTGGCCGTGGGTCAAGTCCTGGAGCTGGTGGCTGGGCTTGTTTTCTTTCTCTCTCTCTCACCCTGTCCCTCTGTGGTCAAATTAAGAAATATAAATAAGTAAATAAAGTTAAATAAAATAAATCTTTAAAAAAATGTAAAAATATCTCCTCTCCTAGATTTTATTTATAAAGGAGCTGTCCCAACCTCCTTTTTGACCATCATATCAAGATTTCCTCTCTTCTGTGCAAAGCTTATTGTGGGTTGTTTTTCAAACAGATTCTTCGGACCCAAAGCCGAAGTGCAGGTGGAAGGAGGATCTCTGAAAATAGCTCTTCTGTGGATGACTTGGAAATAGGCCCAGGTAAGCAGAGTTCCACATATACCAGATTCTCTAGGAGGTACTCATTGGTAACAATATTTTTTGGACTCAAAACCAATGCTTTTAAGAAAAAATGACCTAAATAAGTTAAATAAAAAAAAAATACATATATATATATATATATAGCATTTGACCAACTTGACCAACTGCAGTTCAAGTCCAGACTCTCCCACATGGCTGACCACTGTTTGAGTCCCGGACCTGGTGGCTTGCTTTCTCACTTTCTCTCTCTCTCTCTCGCTCTCTCTGACTGATCAACCTGGAAAATAATAATAGTAAGTAAAGCTAAATAAAATAATTTTTAAAAAAAGAGTGACCTGGGCCGGCAGGTGGTGTGGTGGGTAAGGCAGCTGGACTCTAACATGGCTGACCACGGTTCAAGTTCTGGACCTGGCAGCTTACTTTCTCACTTTCCTTCTCTCTCTGGCCAACTTCAGAAAGATTTAAAACAAACAAACAAAAAAAGACAATAAATAAAGGTAAAAATAATTCTTTAAAAAAATAAAAAAGAAAGAGTTATCCAGGGCTAGCAGGTGGCATGGTGGTTAAGGCACTGGATTCCCACATGACTGACCACAGTTTGCATCCCAGACTTGGAGGCTTGAAAATCATGCTGGACACATCCGCATGCATGTCCCAAATCCCAGAAATGGAGGAGAAGGGATTACAGCATGGCCTTCTCCCTTGGAAGGGTGACTTGTCCTCTCTCTCTTTCTCTCCAGTGAGTGCACATGCTCTATGAAAAAAGCCTAGGGGGGAAAAAAAGAAAAGTGACACAATAGGAAATGTGACCATTAGATTCAAGCCATTCACAAATCTCAGTGTTCTGTATAAATATCTTTTCTTATATTTTCATTCTGTCTTTGTCAGTGGTAACCCATGGGTCCCTTCCCTTTGAGGGTTTATAAGGGAAGTGCTACAGATGACTCCATAGTCATCTAGGACTTTAGAGCTTCAGTAGATGGACTATCCATATCATCCATCAAGACTGGCTATCTGTTATTGGTTGCATTTAAGCCTTGAAAGTGGAATTATTATGTTTGAATGGAGACATACACAGTGACTTCACAAAAGAGAAAATTAATAAATATAGGAAAATCATCAGCCTCCTCATAATCAAAAAAATGCAAATTAAAATAGCATTGAAATTAATTTTTTTCACATGTTAAAATAGCCAAGGATTAGGACCAGTAGGTGGCATGTTGGTTTAGGTGCTAGACTCCCACATGGCCAAGTGGTTCGAGTCCCAGACCTGGAGGCTTGCTTTCTTACTTTCTCTCTCTCTCTGGTGCGTGCAAGTGCCCTATAGCAAATTAAAAATAATAATGATAATAAATAAAATTAAATAAATTTAAAAAAATTAGAGTAGAGGGGATGGCAGGTAGCATGGTGATTAATGGCAGTGGACTCCCACATGACCAACTGCAGTTTAAGTCCTGGACCTGGTGCCTTGCTTTCTCTCTCTCTCTCTCTCTCTCTGTCCCTCTCTGGTCAAATTAAAATAAATAAATAAAGTTAAATGAAATAATTCTTTTATTTTTTAAACTTATTTTCAAGAGGTTTTTGCTATAGGGCGCGTGTGCTTGCCAGACAGACAGAAAGAGAGAGAGAGAGAGAGAGAGCCAGAAAGCGAGAAATCACCCCCCAGGGGGGATGGCCAGCTGCAATCCCTTCTCCTCCATTCTCCTCTCGGGATCTTGGGCACGCATGCACACGCACCTGACGTGAATTTTAAGCCACCGGGTCCAGGACATGAACCACAGTTGACTACATGGGAGTCCAGCAACATAGCCATTACGCTAACTGCTGGTCCCAATAATTCTTTTTTTTTTTTAAAGAATTATTTAACTTTTAAAATTTATTATTATTATTTTTTAACATTTCCAGGAAAAAAAGAGAGAGAGGAAAAGTAAGAAAGCAAGCCTCCATGTCTGGAACTCAAACCATGGCCGGCCATGTGGAAGTCCAGTGCTCTTAACCACCACACTACCTGCCAGCCCCTGAAATGAAATAATTCTTTAAAAAAAACAATTAGGGTAGAATTGGGCCAATGGATGGTGTGGTAGTTAAGGTGTTGGACTCACCCTTGGCCAAACTCCAGACCTGGTGGCTTGAAAATCATGCCAGACACATATCCCTGTGTGCCCAAAATCCCAAAAAGAAGATGGAGTAGAAGGGATCATGGTGTGGCCATTCCCTCAGGAGGTAATTTCACCCTTCCCCCGCACTCTATCTGTGGCTCCCTCCAGCAAGCACATGTGTATCTTGTGATAAAAAACTAAAAAAAAGGGAACCAACAGTTAGTGTAATGGCTATGTCGCTGGACTCCCACGTAGTCGACCGCAGTTCACGTCCCGGACCCAGTGGCTTAAAACTCACGCTGGGCTCGTGTGCGTGCCTGCCCAGGATCCCGAGAGGAGAATGGAGGAGAAGGATTGTGGCGTGGCCATCCCCCCTGGGGGGGATTTCTCACTTTCTGTCTCTCTGTCTCTGGCTATCTGTCTGTCTGGCAAGTGCATGCGCCCGGTAGCGAAAACCTCTCCAAAAAAAAAAAAAAAAAAACTAAAAAAAAAAATTTAGTCAAGAATTTAAAATATACAATACTAAATAAAAAAGATCTCCTTTTTAATATTAGGAAAGTGATATAAATTACGATTTTGTTCCTGATATCCTTCTTCGTACTTTTAATAGAAAAACATAGGCTATTAGAGTCCAGTAGTTCAAAACTCCGAATCTTGAAACCATTTGAATCCCATTTCATTTTCTAATAAAGCATTTGAATCCCCTTTCATCTTCTAATAGAGCATGTTATTTGTGTGCTTCCAGGTCAGTTGTCATCTTCTGCATCCAACTCGGAGAAAAATGAGAACAGACGAAACCTGGAACTTCCGCGCCTCTCAGAAACTTCCATAAAGGATCGAATGGCGAAGTACCAGGCAGCTGTGTCCAAACAGAGCAGCTCAGCCACCTATACAGTACGTGCTCCGCATCACTCATTCAGTTACTCGGCTAGCAGACTGTCACGGACGAGGACGTGTCTCCCAGGCCCGTACCTCTGCCATCCGGACCTTTCCCTGGCCCTTTTTTCACGTAAACCCTATCCTTGCTTCTTTTGTAATCTTTATCTGATTCTGGTCTTGACTTTGCTTTCCTCGGTCTCATTTTCATTTTTTTGTAATGTTACCAGTCAGTAACGTCATTGAGAGTTTTCTTGGGTCTTTTTGTTGTTGTTAAATGTTATTTTGTTTGTTTTAACGGAGACCCTTATTTAGATTTCTGAGGTAAAAAGGGAGAATATTGGGGAGAAATATCAGATGCACTCAATGTTACTGTAGGGCTTTTTTTTTTTTTCAAATTTAAAAATTGAGGTGTCGAGGTCAGCAGGTGCTGTGGTGGTTAAGAGCACTGGACTCCCACATGCCTGACTGTGTGGTTTTTGAGTCCTGAACCTGGTGGCTTGCTTTCTCATTTTCCCTCTCTCTCTCTCACTCTGTCCCTCTTGGTCAAAATTAAAAATAAATAAATAAAGTTAAATAAAATAATTCTTTAAAGAAAAAAAAATTGAGGTATTGAGGCCAGGTGGCCTCAATAAGCACTGGACTTCCATACGGCCAACCATAGTTCAAGTCCTGGACCTGGAGGCTTGCTTTCTCAGTCCCTCGTTCGTTCTTTTTTTTTTTCTTTTTTTTTTTTTTTTAGAGAGAGAGGTGTTTGCTATAGGGCACGTGTGCTCTCTGGGAAGACAGAGAGAAACAGAGAGACAAAAAGCAAGAAATCACCCTCCTAGGCGGATGGCCATGCTGCAGTCCCCTATCTTCCACTCTCCTCTTGGGATCTTGGGCACGCATGCACATGTGCCGGGCGTGAGTTTAAGCCACCAGGTCCAGGACTTGAACCACTGTCAACTGTGTGGGAGTCCAGCAACATAACCCTTATACCATCTGCTGGCCCTCCCCTCTCTTTCTTTCTCTCTCTCTCTCTGTCTGTTCCTGTCTTTCTCTGGTGAGTGTGCGTGTCCTGTAGCAAAACTAATAATAATGATGATCTTTTAAAAAATTGAGGTATCAGGGCCAGCTGGTGCCACGGTAATTATAAGACAGCTGGATCCCACATAGACAACTGTGTAATTCAAGTCCTGGACCCTGAAGCTTGAAAAAACATGCAAGGTAGGGACCAGCAGTTGGTATAATGGCTGTGTCGCTGGACTCCTATGTAGTTGACCACAGTTTGAGTCCCGGATCTGGTGGCTTAAACTCACGCCGGGTGTGTGTGCGTGCCCAAGATCCCGAGAGGAGAATGGAGGAGAAGGGATTGCGGTGTGGCCATCCACCCTGGGGGGGTGATTTCTCGCTTTCTGTCTCTCTGTCTCTCTCTGTCTTTCTGATGAGTGCACACGCCCTATAGCAAAAACCTCTCCCCCAACAAAAAAAAAAAGGAAAAAATATGCCGGGCATGGCCATCCCTCCCCCATAGGGTGATTTCTTACTTTCTCTCTCTCTCTCTGGTGAGTGCATGCAGCCTATAGCAAAATGGAGAAAGAAAATACAAACATACCAGGCATGTGTGAGCATGCATGCCCAAAGTCCTAAGAGGAGAATGGATAGGGTATTGTGGTGTGGCCATCCCCTCTGAGGGTTGCTTTCTTACTTTCCCTCTCTATCTCCATCTTTCTCTCTCTCTCATGAGCAAATAAATAAATAAATAAATAGTAAATTGAGATATCATTCACCATTTTTCTTTTCTTTTTTTGCCATAGGGCACATGTACTCTCCAGAAAAAGAGAGGCAGAAAAAGAGGGAAAGTGAAATATCACTCCCCAGGGGAATGGCTGCACTACAATCCTTTCTCCTCTATTCTCCCCTTTGGATTTTGGGCATGCTTGCAAATCGTGTTATTCAAGCCACCAGTTCTAGGATTTGAACTCAAAGTCAACCTTACAGGATCCAGTGCCTTTACCATCATGCCACCTGGTTGGGCCACTATTTTAAAGTATACAGTTATGTGATTTTTTTTTTTTTTTTTTTTAGTTTACTCACATGGTTGTGCAACCATCCCCACTGTCTAATTTCAGAACTTTTCCACCCCCCCTCCAAAAAAAACTCCATTTCTGTTCAGTCACTCCCAATTACCCTCTCTTCTCATCCCCTCGAAACTACCAATCTGCTTTATGTCTTTATGGATCTGCCCATTCTGTACATTCATTATAAAATAATCAGATAATATATGGTCTATTTAATCTTTAATCCTTATGACGAAACGATTCTCTAATGATGTAAAACAGCGAATTAAGAAAAAGGGGAGAAATGACAAGATGATATGTTCAAAAAGCACTAAAGTTTGAAATTCCAAGTAGAATGGAGAGTCTTTGCATTTTCCATTCATTTTCCTGTGCTTAACCGACAAGGGCTGGGACTATGGAACTGCTTTAAAAGCTGTTCGTTCATATGTAAACACATATATGTGCATGTACATGTGTATCTTTCAAACATTTTATTCCGAGAGTTTACATTACAAACTGTTACTCTCTTACCGTCCCAATTATTTTTGAACAAGGTTAGAAGAATAGTATTGGATTTCGTTTGTAGGCGGGTTGAAACTGCTGCATTTCTGAAATCATAACATGTATCTCAGGAGTTAAGCATTCTTTTCTTCATATAACTAAGTATGCATTCTCCAGTAGTATTGGAGACTCTTTTCTGGGCAAAGAATCATTTTTTTATTGTATTTTTAAGAAGAAGCAAAGTGCATAAATCAGTAGCAGAGTGGACTCTCACAGGCTCAGTCTCCACTATGAGTGTGAAAAATGAGCAAATACAGATTTCTCTTAGAAGGAAGTCAGGAGATAACAGCAAGTAGGTGATCTGCAAAGCTTCGTTTCCTCTTGTCACAGGGTTTGCTGCTTCTCAGAGTCCTGCTGCTGCTAACATTCCAACCAGGTGACTCCTCTCCGTGGGAAAACCTGTTCAGTGACTTTTTTCTTCTTTTTTCTAAATTTCTAAGAGTTTCTGCATTGCAGTCCTCCTGCTCTGAAGATTTTAAGAGTTGAAAAGTCTTCAGGAATTCTTGTAAAAAGTACATTTTATCTCATTCCCAAAGAATTTCTCAGACCCCTTACAGACTGTGGTTGCAACAAGGCACATGGTCTCTGACACTGATTTTGGAGGCTGGGCTTTGAGGTGGGGTCAGGACTAAGTTGTGGGCTATAGTGTTTTGCAGCACAGCTCCCACCCTCTCGTGAATGCACCTCTGGAGCCGTGTGCCTTAAACTGGAATACTACACCTGAGTATATCATGTGCACTGACATTCCCTTTAGGGCACTGGCCATAAACTGCTTGCTTCTTCCCTTGCCTAAAGAATCAGAAATAGGTCAGCAGGTGGTGTGGTGGTTAAGGTGGCTGGATCCCACAAGGCCAACTGTGTGGTTGGAGTATTGGACCCAGTGGCTCAAAAAACTCACCCGGTATACATGCGTGCATGCCCAAAATCCCCGAAGGAGGGAGAAATGGAGGAAAAAGGATTGTGGCATGAACACACCCCATGAGGGGACCTGATCATTTCCTCCCTCCCTCTGCCTCTCCCTCTCCCTTCCTCCTTCCCTCTCTCTCCTCCCGCCCCCTGTCTCTCTCCAGCAAGCACACGTGCCTCCTGGCAAATTAAAAACAAAAACAAGGGGACCAGCAGGTGGCTTGGTGGTTGAGGCACTGGACACTCCCACATGGTTGACCACAGTTCAAGTCCTGGACCTGGTGGTTTGCTTTCTCACTTTCCCTCTTTCTCTTTCTATCTCTGTCTCTCTCTAGTCAAATTAAAATCAAATGAATAAGGGACCAGCAGATGGCTAATGGCTATGCCACTGGACTCCAATGTAGTCGAATGTGGTTTGAGTCCCGGACCTGGTGACTTAAACTCATGCCGGGCACATGTGTGTGTGTGCCCAAGATCCTGAGAGGAGAATGGAGGAGAAGGGATTGTGGCATGGCCATCCCCACCATGGGGTGATTTCTCACTTTCTGTCTCTCTGTCTCTCCTGTCTTTCTGACGAGCGCACACACCCTGTAGCAAAAACCTCTCAAAAAAATTAAATTAAAAAATATAATAAAATGAATGAATGAATAAAAGTAAATGAATAATTATTAAAAAAAAAAAAAGAAAAGGAATCAAGAAAGATCACCCCATAGCCTAGTGGTTAAAGGAGCCAGATTCCATTTTGCTGACTTTGGTTTGAATCCTGACTTCAGTGGCTTCGTAGATGTGTGTGTGTGTCCAAAATTCCAACAGGATAGAGAAATGGAGGGAAAGGAATTGGGATATGACCATGCCCAGGGTGCTTTCTCTCTCTCTCTCTTTCC
>NW_006205509.1:1533485-1560177 GCF_000334495.1 Tupaia belangeri chinensis
TTGGCAAGTACACACACCCTTTGACAATTAATTAATAAATGAATAAATACGAGAGAAAAGAAAGATAGTAGATTATTTCATTACTAAATTACTAGCTGACTAAAGGTAAGAAATGTCCATATTCACCTATCTCCATGTTGACTTTAGATCCAGTAGTTCTGTTCCTTTTAATACTCTGCCCCATTTCCTTTGTAAGAAGATGATGTGGTTATGCTTATTCCTTATGACAATGTTAGTGCTTTTTTTTTTTTTTTTTTTTTTTACATTGAAGCTCTGTCACAGGAAGTACATAAGGTATGTCTATAGTACAGTCTATGCGCTTTATGTGAAAAACATTTTTGAAAGTCTCACCCAAAAAAGGTTGTTCTGTGTTATCATAAAATATAATTTCAGTGTTTATATGTCTACATCATCCCTGTCTCTCTTTCCAGGCCGGGCATTTTACCTATGGTCAGTATATTTTCTTAATTCTTGGCACTTGGCATCAGCTTTGCCCTGCTCCAGGACGGTCTTCCTGATAACTCACAAGCTTTGCATTCCCACAAGCTCTGCTGCTGAAAGAGTGAATCACGAAAATGTCGTATGCTGGGGGTGGTCTGTGTGTGTCAGTGTTGAAGTGTCTCTACTCTAATGAGCATCCAGTTTTAGACTAGTGTATAAATATTTAACTCTGAGGAATGTGTCCACAGCTGCTTTTTCATTTCACTAGTCGACGGGTTTTGCTTGTGAGATTTAAGGGTGTATTGATCTGAGTCTTAGGAGATTTTTTTTTTTAACATTCCAAGTTTATTTAATAGATGTGCTATGAAGAGAATGGAATGGTGAGAATTTTTATAAAAATTCACAAGTTATTTTTATTTTGTAGAATGAGTCAAAAGCCAGCAGTGAAATCAAAACGCATAAATCGGAGCAAAAGGAGAATGTGCCCCCGGCTCCCGAGGTCTGCCTCTCTCATCAGGAGGGAGAGAAGGTAGGTTGAAAAGACTGATGCCCATTTGCCAAGGAAGCATGTGTTCTAAATTAGATGCCTAAAATTAGAAACAACTATAACGCTAGGCTGTAGAGTGTCTGGGAATTTGGTAACAGCTGCCAGGACAGATTGTCATTTTTGCAGGTCACATAATTTCAGTGGGGATGCTCTGCAACTTATAGCTGACCAGATAATGAACCATCATTGGAACATTATTTTGCTTAGCAAATGCTCAGGGGGGCATAGGGCTAAATTGATCTTTTAAAAAAATCAGTTTGTGGGGGCCAGCTGTTGGCATGGTAGTGAAGGTGTTGGACTTCCACGTGTCCAGCTGCGGTTCAAGTCCCACACCCAGAGGCTTGAAAATCACTCCTGGTACGTGTGCCTGCATGCCCAAGATCCCAAGGGGAGAATGAAGAAGGGATTGCAGCATGGTCACCCTCACTGAGGGATGTCTCTCTTTATATTTCTCTCTTGGGTGAGTGCACCTACCCTGTGGCCAAAACCTAGGAGAAAAAAAGAAAATCAGTTTGTGGCCAGTCAGTGGTGTGGTTAAAATTACTGGATCTCTCATAGCCAGCTGTGCAGTTTTAGTCCCAGACCGAGCTGCTTGAAAACTTTGCTGGTGGGCCAGCAGGTTTCCTGATGGTTAAGGCACTGAACTCCCACATGCCTGACCATGGTTCGAGTCCCAGACCTGGCGGCTTGCTTTCTCACTTTCCCTCTCTCTCTCTGGTGAGTGTGCATGCCCTGTAGCAAATTGAAAAATGATAATAATGATAAATATAAATAAATAAATAAATCTAAGAAAAGAAAAGAAAACCATGCTCAGCCAGTGTATATGTGTGCCTAAAATATCACAAAGAGAATTGGAGAAGCAATCATGGTATGACTGTCCCCCCTGAGGAGGGATTTCTTGCTTTTCCTTACTCTCTTTCTCTCTCTGGTGAATGCATGGACCCACTATCAATATTTAAACAAACAAAAAATCAGTTTGGAATTATTATCTTCAAATTTCTGTGTTTTTTGTTTGTTTGTTTATTTGTTTTTCCTATTTGACTAGAGAGGGAGAAAAGGAGAGAGCAAGACAGAGAGGGAACATGAGAAAGTAAGCCACCAGGTCCAGGACTCGAACTGCAATCAGCCATGTGGAGTCCAGTGCCTTAACCACCATGCCCATTACTGTGTATTCTTAATTTAAGTCTATATTTAACAAACTTTATGCATTCTTTCACTCAAAGTATCTTGAATGCTAGGCACTATGCTAAGCATAGCAATGCTAAACTTAAAAATGAAAGACAAGCTATTCCATATGGTCCTTGCCTTCCAGGAAACTAGCAGAGTAGAAGGGAGATGAGTAACATGTTGACCATCACAAAGCAGTGTGGTAGGTGCTGTGAGAGGATGGTCCAAGGCCAGAGAAGCTCAGACTAAGGATATTTAACCAGATCGCTTCAAAAAGGTGATGTTGGGACCAGCAGTTAGCCTAATGGCTATGTCACTGGACTCCCATGTAGTTGACCATGGTTCAAGTCTTGGACCCGGAGGCTTAAACTCACACCAGGCTCATTTGCGTGTGTGCCCAAGATTCCGAGAGGAGAATGGAGGAGAAGGGATTGCAGCATGGCCATCCCCCACTGGGGGGGGGGGTGATTTCTCGCTTTCTGACTCTCTGTCTCTCTCTGTCTTTCTGGCGAGCGCATGCACCCTGTAGCAAAAAACTCTCCAAAAAAAGAAAGAAAAAAAAAAGGTGATGTCTAAACCACTTTTTTATTTTTCTTTAATATTTAATTTAATTTTTTTTTTTGAGAGAGAGGTTTTTCCTATAGGGCACATGTGCTTGCCAGAAAGACAGAGAGAGACAGAGAGACAGAAAGCAAAAAATCACCCCCTGGGGGGATGGCCACACCACAGTCCCTTCTCCTCCATTCTCCTCTTGGGATCTTGGGCACGCATGCACATGTGCCTGGTATGAGTTTAAGCCACCGAGTCCAGGACTCAAACTGCGGTCAACTACATGGGAGTCCAGCGACATAGCCATTATGCCAATTGCTGGTCCCTCTGGCAGTTAAAATAATTTTTTAAAATGTTTTAAAAGGGAGAACTATCCTTCAAGATAATACTAGAGATTCATTATAGGTTCATTCATTTATTTTAATTTGACCAGAGAAAGAAAGAGGGAAACTGAGAAAGCAATCCGCCAGGTCTGGGACTCAAACCATGGTCAGCCGTGTGGGAGTGTCCAACGCTTTAACCACTATGCTACTTGCCGGTCCTGGTAAATTTGTTTTATAGCTATCAAAAGGTCTTCTATGTGGCAAACTTATTTCAGAAGAATGTATTTGGTTGGCAAATGGGGAACCTGGAAATAAAAAAGAATAGATCCTTTATTTAAATACTTTATCTTACCTTGGAGTGAATTATGGTTATATGGTGAGGAGCTTTGCTCTCTGAGCTTGATAGAGGGTTTTGTTTTGTTTTGCTTTGTTCGCTGGGAGTAGAAAGATACGGTTTATAGGTTCTTTTACAAAGGGAGATGATGCACACTTTTGGCAGTTGTGTGCAGTCTGTTTTTCACGTTGCTCTGTAATTGAGAGGCGTGTTAATATCCTCATAAAAGACATTTGCTGCCTCTTGTTTAAATGCTCAGCTGTTCTGGTGCCCGTTATTTCCCCCAGGCAGCCAGTGACTGACTGGAGTCAGCAGGTTTTTATGGCATTAACAGCAGTTTGCTCTTTTATTTTTAATGTGATTGTTAATCCCCCTCCTTTTTTGTAGGCTTCTGCAACTGAGAATAGCCTGGCAGCCCGTTCCACCCCCGGTGAAGATGACTCCCGTAAGCATTTGTTCTTAGATCGAGAGGGCGAGGTCCTGGTTCTCTGTTCACATTTGGTTCAGGGGTGTTCCTTATTCTGACAGGGCTGAGAAAATAATGAACCAAAATCCAACAGTTTAGCTGGTCAAATCTTCCACTTGATTTTATGGAATATATTTCACATGTTTCATGGCATGTTAAATCCAATTAAAATTATTAACTTGGGACAAACTGAATACTGGGGATGCTTCTCTCCTTGAAGTTATCCTAACTTTTTGTACCAAACCCTTTCAGGGTTAAAGCTGTATGAACTAGTATTGAAATTTAATTTTGATAAAAATTTGACCAAGAAGGATTTTATTCATTTATGTGATAACGAATAGGTATTTGTGGATCAGCCCCATAACTTAGTGGTTAAGGGAGATAGAGCCTATGGTTCAGATCTTGGCACAGGTGGCTCGAAAAACGTGCCAGGCATGTTTGCATGTATGCCCCAGATCCTGACAGGATAGAGAAATGGAGGAAAAGGGATTGCGGAATGGCCACACCCCCTTGGAAGACTCTCTCGCTCTCTCTCTTTCTCTCTCTCTCTTTCTCTCTCTCTCTCTCTCTCTGTGTGTGTGTGTGCACGTGTGTGTGTGTTGCTGTTTCTGGAGAACAAACATACATGTTCTCTGGCAAAAAAAAAAAAATTATAGCCTGCTAAAAATATCTTTTTCCTGCTTACTTAAATGTGTGTTGTAACCCTTCCCCTTAGCCAGATTCAAGGGGTGTTGGACAATATTTCTTCCCATTTTGGAGCCCTTTTGAGCCTCACTTCTCCCAAAGAAAAAAATGTGTTTAGGTTTGACTTAACTACACCCACTTTTGATTCTGACATTCAGTGTGGTATTTTTAAATATATGTGGATTTTTAGCTCCTCTCCAGAAGTTTACTAGACACTGAAAACTCTACAACTAAAGTAGAAGTATGAGTTAAACATAGTTTTAGTAAATTCTCCTTTAAACTTGCGGAAAAACTCACTGCTCGAATCCAGGAACATTCCTTTTGCAATAATTTTGCTTGGACTAGAAATGTTTCTGGGTTTTAACTAGATTTGCAAAACATTTTTTGAAAAATAAGCCATAATATTTTAGTGCTTAGTTGACTAACTCTAGATTTTAAGGAATTCTTTTATGGTTCCTAAGTAGCTATATAAATGGATTTTCTGTGTATTCTGAATTCTATGGGATGAACATACTAGCAGGAAATTAACTCATGCAACTGACAACTCAATTATTATGCCAAGAACCTCAAGGGGCCCTTTTCTATCCTCTTCATCCATGGATATCTGCTGTAGCAAGGAGCCCAACCACTCAGGCCATGGACCAGTACTAGTCTGTGGCCACATAGCAGGAGGTGAGCAGAGGGTGAGTGCGGAAAGTTTTCTCTATATTTATAGCCTCTCCCCCATCACTCACATTACTATCGAACTCTGCCTCTGTCAGATTAATGGCTTTATTAGATTCTCATAGGAGCATGAACCATATTGTGAACTATATATGTGGGATATAGGTTATGAGTTCCTTATGAGAATCTAATGCCTGATGATCTTAGGTAGAGCTGAGGTGGTGATGTTGGCACTGGGGAGGGCTGCAAATACTGCACTATAGTGAGTTGTATAATTATTTCATTTTATATTGTGTTGTAATAAATTTTTTTAAAGTGTACATTAAGTGTAATGTGCTTGAATCATCCCTAAATCATCTCCTTTACCCCCCTACCCCTAATCCAGGGAAAATTGTCTTCCATGAATGGTCCCTGGTGCCAAAATCATTGGGGACTACTGTGCTGTAGGATTGAGTAAAGAGACAGTGTCAGGTTACACACATATACAAGCATGCACATACATTTATATACAGGAAATTTCTACCTTCACATGGCTACATTTTCCCAATTTAGTTGAAACATCCCAGGAGATATTAGGAGTGCTGACTATCAAGAAGACATCACAATCTGGGACCAGCATTTGGCATAATGGCTATGTTGCTGGACTCCTATGTAATCAACCGCGGTTCAAGTCCCGGACCCAGTGACTTAAACTCACGCCGGGTGCGTGTGCATGCATGCCCAAGATCCCAAGAGGAGAATGGAGGAGAAGGGATTGCGGCGTGGCCATCCTCCCTGGGGGGTGATTTCTTGCTTTCTGTCTCTCGGTCTCTCTCTGTCTTTCTGGTGAGCACACGCGTCCTATAGCAAAAACCTCTCCAAAAAAAGAAGACATAATCTATGAACAGCCTTAAAAGATGACAAATGCTTGGGCCAGCTCCATGGCCTAGTGATTAAGAGAAGCTGGATCTCACATGGCCAACTGTGGTTCAAATCCCAGCCCCAGCAGCTTGAAAAACATGTTGGGTATTTGTGTGTGCATACCCCAAATCCCAACATGATGGAAAAATGGGAGAGTAGAGATTGGCATGACCATGCCCCACTGGGGGAGGGGTGCTTTCTCCAGCTCCTTCTCTCTCTCTCTCTCTGTATCTCTCTCTGGTGAGGCCATGCACCCTCTGGTAATTAAAAAATAAAGATAAATGCCACAGAACATTTATAACAGGTGGTTTGGATTCCTACTGTGTGTGACTAAAGAATAAGAAAGCCCCCTAACCCAAGAGAACCTAAGAAACATAGTGTTAAAACCCTGGCTTTTGACAGGAAGTGGAAGAACGTGGAAGATTTACTGCTGAGTGAAGCAAGTCAGGCTATGAAGGAGAGACATTTTATGTCTCCACTTACTATATACCGAGTGTCTGCACTCTATGAATGAAGCAGATTGACTGAAGTATATACAAACACAGTAAATGGGTGTAAATATCAGACATGGTGTGTGTGGAATAGTAGGGTCTGAGTAAGAACATTCAGAAGAAAAATACGAAGGCAAAGCATTAATGGGACAAAGAAATGTGGTATTATCTGTTGAAGATATTTTATAGTTTTATCAACTGGACTAGGGAGAAATGTTCACATACTGAAATACTCACTTTGTAAGCTAAATTATGTGATTGAATTTATAAAAGAAAATGAAATTTTAAAAAATTTCAATGAAAGCTGAAAAAAAAAAAAAAAGAAGTGCAATGTTTAGTGTTAGAATATTCTTCAACACAAGAGCAGTGTTTTCTGGTACTAAAAGGACTTGTTATTAGTAGAACATGCTCAAACTCTGGAAGATCCCTTTCTGAGACTTCCCATGAGGTACAATAAAATATCTCCGGGACCAGCAGATAGTGTAATGGGCTGGACTCCTGTGTAGTCGACCACGGTTCAAGTACAGGACCTGGCTGTTTAAAACTCACACTGGGCGCATGTGCTTGCATGCCCCGAAGATCCTGAGAGGAGAATAGAGAAAAAGGGATTATGTGGCCACTCCCCCAGGGGATGATTTCTCACTTTCCGTCTCTCTGTCTATCCAGTGAATGCACGTGCCCTATAACAAAAATCTCTCTAAAAATTAAAAAAAAAAGTCTTCCTTTTGTAATTTAAGCAGGTAACTCCCAAGTGAAGAGTGAGATCCAGCAGCCTGTCCATCCCAAGCTGCCAAGTCCAGATGCCAGAGCCTCCAGCCTTTCTGAAAGTTCTCCTCCCAAAGCAGTGAAGGTATGATGACAATTTATCTCTGAGCATGTAGACACTGGTTTATGAATAGAGATAACAACATCTTTTATCATTATGTTTGTTATGGCCTGTATTTGCTTTCAAGCAATACTTACATGAGGGTATACTATTAGATATTAAGGAACACAGAAATTTTTGTATGCTAAGAAAATTTTACTAGGTTACTTATTCAATCTATGGTCTCCTTTTATACTCCAACTTTATTTTATTTTATTCATTGTCATTATTATATTTTTTTGAAGTTGACCAGAGAGAGAGAGAAGGAAAGTGAGAAAGCAAGTTGTCAGGTCTAGGACTCTAACTGCAGTCAGCCATGTGGGTGTCTAGCCTTAACTACCACGCCACCTGCCAGCCCCTATACCCCAACTTTTAAAAAATAGTCTTCTCCCTTTGTATGAACATTCCCGTAAAAACAAACGAAAACTTTTTAGAATTCCAAAACTTACTTTAGGCTTAACTGACTTGTTTTAATCATTTTGTCAGTATCACCTATTTAGGTTAACAACCACACATACCCACACTTTTTCTTTTTTAGAATTTTTAATTTAATCTGTTGTTTTATTTATTATTATTGTTATTATTTATTTATTTTTAATATTATCTGTTTATTTTGTTAATTATTATTGATATTTTTAATTTGCTCTAGGGCACGTGTGCTCACCAGAGAGAGAAACAGAGAGAAAGAGGGAAAGTCAGAAGGCAAGCTGCCGGGTCCAGGACTCAAACCATGAATCACCACATTTCTTTAGTGTCTTTCTACTGTAGTGCTCTTTAAAGTAGCTGGATTTTGTTTGAAATGTTTCAGCTTTTGAGAGAAACTCTATAGGTAGAATTAATTTTAAAGTTTGTGCTGCCCCACCCTCAGACTTCTGTCTCTTCATTGTGTGCATGATTGTTCCCTTTGATGAAAGTTTTAGTGGACAGAAAGAATGAAGAGAAGAGGAGATGGGTAAAGATCTGGGGCTCTATAGAGGAGAAAAGAAAATCTAGGATTTAAAGGGGGGGGAAGAGAAAAGTAGAGGAAATAAACATGAAAATCTTAAAGGGATCAGGAGAGTAAGATTTATTGAAAAAGAACAAAAGCTGGAGAAAGTAGCAAGAGAAAGCAAGCACAAGAAAAAAGATCTGGGTTAGGATGATTGCCTTTGCACATGTATTCAACATGACTGTGCTGGCCTTGAAAATCTGCTCATGCTGCCATCAGCACTTTCTCTTTCCTGTGTCTGGAATCCAACGGAGTAGCAAATGCCACAGCGTTACTTTGCTGCCCAACAGCAGCCCTGCCCAGATATAATTGTTGGGATTATGATTCTGGACCAAAAACAGCTAGCAAGTCTGACCTGGTCATGAATTCTATATGCAAGGGGATCAGGGCAGTTCCCTGGCTAATCTACAAACTAAAATCTGTTATTGAGAATATTTGAATTCACAAGAATTTCCAAATTCTCAACGTGGTCTTGCTTTCCTCCTGCAACTGCTAGGTCAGATCTCCTCTTTATAGTGGGTCGGACTAACCCTATGCTGAGTGGGGATCCCTCCTGATTCAGACTCCAGGGTCTGAGCTGATGAGGCGTGTGAGAAGGGACACATCTCATTTAGGTCTTCTGCGGTGCACAAGGGAGAAGAGTCAGAGGCAAAGCCTGTCTCTACCTGTCTCAGACCTGCACTTGCTCCTTTGACCCTGGTCACTCGGCAGTAAAATGCAGACAGCCCTGCCTTCAAAGGTTTGGAACATTGCTTAAAGACAGGAGCAGGACCCACTCCATAGTCTAGGGGTTAGGGCAACTAGATTCCATTTGCCTGATCGCATGGTTTGAGTTCCAGACCTAGCAGTTAGAGAAACATGCCAGAAATATGTGTGGACCCCAAATCCCAGAAGGTGGAAATGGAGAAGGGACTACAGTCCCATAGGGGGTGCTTTCTCACTTTCTCTCTGTCTCTCACCGGTGAGTATACACACTCCCTAACAGGAAAAAAAAAAAAAAAAGAAAGAAAGAAAGAAAGAAAACAGGAGTAAACTAACCAGGCTCCCTATGTTTGCTTGTGGTCCAGAGTTCAAGTGGTCATAGTGTACAGAGCCTGGGTGGGACCTATTTGCACATCCAGTTTTAGGCAAGGGCAATTTATTTTCACTTCCTCAAGAGTTCCCCTTTCTAGTCTATAGGCAAGTATATAGATACTTTAGTTACTGTCCAGCGAAGATCTGCTGGCATAATTGGTCTTGTGGCTATAGACTACGCAACAGAAGTATTTTCTCCACTTTGGAAAATTACATACAGCTAAGAATAAACTTGTTCACTCAGAATAGATTTTTTTTGGGTCCCACATATCCCAGAAAAAAACTGTTCTTAGCGCCTGTCTGTTACTGAAAATAGGACATCTAAGGTAGAGAATCAGTTCATTTTAAATTTTAGCCTAATGAAGTAAAAAAAAAAGGCAGGACCAGCAGGTGGCATGGCAGTTAAGGTGCTGGATATTCCCACATACACAGTTCGAGTCCCAGACCTTATGGCTTGCTTTCTCACTTTCCCTCTCTCTCTGTGTCTCTCTACAGTCAAATTAAAAATAAATGAATGAATAAATAAAATTAAATAAAATAATTATTTTTAAAAATAATAAAAAATAAAGTAGAATAAAAGCTATCTAGTTCCCTCCCCCCAGGTTTTTGCTCTAGGGTGTGTACACTCACCAGAGACAGAGAGGGGGGGAAAGAAATCACCCCCTGGGGTAGTGGCCATGCTGTAATCCCTTCTCTGTTCTCCTTCTGGGACTTTGGGCATGCGTGCACATGTGTCCAGTGTGATCTTTCAAGCTGCCAGGTCCAGGACTTGAACTGTGGTCAGCTATGTGGGAATCTCTGGTCAGCTATGTGGGAATCTAGCACCTTAACTACCACACCACCTGCTAACCCCTATCTAGGTCTTCTTAAAAAGTATTTATTTATTACATAATTAAGAGAGAGAGAGACAGAGATGGAGGTACAGCATCTCCAACAAGATCTTCACACTGTGATCCACCCCCAGCCTCAGGAAACTCTGGATCACAGGCCCATGGGTGCTTGTCATCCTTGGGGAGGTCTCTGTACTCAAACCAGTAATTCGCCCATGTGGGTCAGCATCACAGAGCATCACGTTTTACTACTGCACCACTGTCTAACCCCTAAGTACTAATCTTTAAAAGTAAGAATTTGGGGGACCTGCAGATGGTATGATAGGTACATTGTTGGACTCCCACATAGTTGACTGCAGTCCGAGTTCCAGACCCAGCAGCTTGAAACATGCCGGGTGCATGTATGTGAGTGCCCAAAATCCCAAGAGGAGAATGAATGGAGGAGAAGGGATTGCGGTATGGCCATCCCTCCTGAGTGGCGACTTCTCTCTTTCTATGTCTCCACCGAGCACATGTGCCCTATAGTAAAAACATCTCTAAAAATTTTAAGAATGTTGTATGTTTTGAACACTGGCCGTATCACTCAGTTGACAAGACCTGGAGTTAATGAAGTTCATGTTGCAGCTTCATTCTCAAAAGGAGTGTTATTCTGAACAACAGAGTTCAGTGGACCCTGTGAGGAGTCAGACCTTTTCTACCTCAAGAGGTTCAAGGACTTTTCATTGTAAACTAATCCTCAATAATATTGGAAAAAGAAATTGAGAGCCTCAGAGATCTGCTAAGCTTTGTGGTCTCCTGTGTGAAAGAAGTCATCTAAGTGTTCCTGGAAGGGAGAATAAGGGAGGAAAAGGCAATGAGATGTGACTGTCCCTGGGGAACACGACCTTGGTGCCACTATGTCCAAGACAGCCCAACCCTAGGTTTCCTTGGCCTGTTCTGATGAACGTGGAGAGAAAACATGGCAGACTGCATGAGAAGACACTCATTGCAGTCTGCCAGCTGTTCCTCCCTCTGTGGACAGGTTAGGAGGTTTGTACTATTTTGTGAAGCTAGAGGGCATCTAAATCTTTCTCACTGTCGAATTATTGCTTTCCCAAGGCCCTAATCTTTCTTCTACGTACAGAGCAGTCTGGCAAAGATAAAACTATTGCCAGGGCCAGCAGCTGGTGTGGAGATTAAGAAGCTGGATCCCACATGGCCGGCCAATGGTGCTATTCTAGTCCCAGACCTAGTGGCTTCAAAAACACCCTGGGCACGTGTGTGTGTGTGTGTGTGTGTGTACCCAAAATCCAGAGAGGAGAATGGAAGAGAAGGGATTGCAGCGTGGCCATCCTCCCTGTGGGTGACTTCTCACACATCCTCTCTCTCTAGCAAGTGCACATGCTCTTCTATAGCCATAGTAAAAAAAAGAAAGAAAGAAAAGACGACCATTTTCTGAAATACTTTTACAGAGAGTTACACAAAAAGCTAGGGGAAGGGTTAAGGCTGCACACAGTCAGTCCATCCATGTACTATGTGGCGAAGCATTTAATTTTCATGACCTAGGTATTTTGCACAAATTGGAGGAAATGAAAGACACTTTTGTAGTGTTCTACCTAAGGATTTGAGGCCTGATACCAATACAGAATTTTCTTTTGATTCCACTATATGTCTAAAGGCTGGTTAACTGTACTGCCTGTTGCCAGCTACTGCCCCTCACCCCACCACACACACACACACACACACACACACACACACACACACACACACCAACTAAGGTCTTCATTAGACTAAAAAATACATATAAGAGAATGACAGAATGTAGATTAAGCCATGTGAATTTATTCAAAAGATAGCTTTAAAGATGTTCATCAATACAGGCTCCCTAATATCCCTCGTAGAGGAAAGACCATGCTTGTAAACATCAATTATTTATGTATTGCCTCATTCATTTCAAAATATCCTGAAGATATTATCTACTCACTTTAATTTGAAACAAAGAGAACATTGTTGTTTGTTCAAAGTGCAATAGTGAGATTATTTTCATTTGAGTTAGCATCTGCTCTATTCTCCAAAGAGGTTTCTTTAGTTATGGAAATTTAACATTCTAGGACCATTTAGAAAAATGCTCTGTTGGTTCATGAGTCTGGAGCACTAAGTTTTAATTCTAACTCTGTTACTGTGTGAACTTTGATACAGCAGCTGATGGGCTGGTGCTTTGGTTACAAGTGAAAACTGGTGGAGCAAAGGGAATAAAAAGTCTCCTTTTACTAACTGCAAAAAATATATATCGTAAAGATAAGAAATGCCTAACATTCTCACGTTGGCAGCATTTTTAAACGTGGCTGTGCCAAGTCTGGGCATGCCATGCAGACATGGGCAGGATGTATGCCAGGCCGACAATAATGGTCGAGATTTGGGGGCACTGACTATGCTTCCTGTTGTCTGAATAGACATGGGGGCAATTACAGGAACGTGGCTGAGTGCCCAGGACAGAGAAAAGAAAGGGAAGGCGCAGCCGCAGCCACTATGACTTGGCAGAATACCACGCTGGGATCCTCTCGTCTTTATGAAACTATAAAGGCCCTCAGGCAGCTGCTGCAGAAACGTCAAATAGTATTTATGTGAGAAATGAATAGGAATAATGGGAAGCTGGTAGGCCTGGCTCGTTCAAAGCTGTAGTCAGTCAGTTGTTTGAGTTAGCCATCTATTAATATGATGTTAAGGAGAAAGAGTGACTTTCTACTTGTGTGGGTGAAGGCTCCACTTAAGAGTGAGCCCTTGTGGGTCAGGTGTGGGAGGTTGTAAGACACTAAAGAATTGTTAATGAGACACTCCTTGTGTGGGTGAAGGCTCATAAAATTTCTTTCTCCTGAACTGGGCTATGTTCCAGCCTCAGGGATATACGACAAGTGAGACTGATTTTGCCACAATTAGTAGAGTTACTTGAAAAAGAAAAAAAAAAAAGTGATCTTATTCTTGGATCTGAGTGTGTGAGTTTGAGCTCAGCTGCAGTAAAGCCCTCCAGGGCACACCAAATGCTGTGTATTCATTGAAGGTTCCTGTTTGTCTCTTCCAGCTTCTGCTTCCTGTTCCTGGTACCTAATTTCTGCTCCTGCCTTCCACTTTCCTCCTAATGTGAGCTCAACTTTTAGCTTTCTCTCCGGTTCTCCTTTCCGCTGGCTGGGCTGCAGCCTGCTCAGTGCGTGCTTGCCCTCAGTATATCTGTAAAGGAGGCGGGCTGTGTCCCTCTCTTCCCTTTTAGCAGGCTATGTTCCAGCCTCAGGGATATACGACAAGTGAGACTGATTTTGCCACAATTAGTAGAGTTACTTGAAAAAGAAAAAAAAAAAAAGTGATCTTATTCTTGGATCTGAGTGTGTGAGTTTGAGCTCAGCTGCAGTAAAGCCCTCCAGGGCACACCAAATGCTGTGTATTCATTGAAGGTTCCTGTTTGTCTCTTCCAGCTTCTGCTTCCTGTTCCTGGTACCTAATTTCTGCTCCTGCCTTCCACTTTCCTCCTAATGTGAGCTCAACTTTTAGCTTTCTCTCCGGTTCTCCTTTCCGCTGGCTGGGCTGCAGCCTGCTCAGTGCGTGCTTGCCCTCAGTATATCTGTAAAGGAGGCGGGCTGTGTCCCTCTCTTCCCTTTTAGCAGAGTAACTCCCATTTCCTCTTAGACCATGTGAAGTTTCTGTCTCCTATCCTGTCTTTGCTGACCACAATGAGTACTTATTCTCCTAAAGCTATTTAAAGTGTTAAAAACACAGAATTCCCTCTCTGTGACGAAAAAAGACTTTCAATCTGAGAAGCACATTTGTCCTATTACTTTTACATTATGTGAATTGTGATTTGTACAGGCTTTCTCCAATAGCTTCACTTGTACTGTTTAAAAAATGCAGATTTGATTCTGCATTTTAATGTATCTCTTGCTTGGTAGACAAAGACCTAGTTCTTTTAGAGAAACCCTAATTAAAACTATCAAAAGACACCTCCATTTAGGTCCTGTCTTGTTAGAATGTGCATCTAAGAATGAGGGGGAAAAAATCATTCTGAGTGCCAATTAATGCTTTAATTACTTCCAGCAGCTCTCAATACAATAACAGCTGGCCGCAGCTAAATGCCTCCCTAATGCTTGGTAAACTAGGCTGGAGTCTATGGTCTTTTGACTCTTTAAATGTTTCCCTTTAGGATTTTTACCCCTAGAATGAAGGGACAGTGCTATTAAGTAGCCTATTCCACTTAGTTTAGCACCTTCATTCTTAATCTCTTGAGTGCTATTTGAGAGTTCACCACTAATTTTATTAAACTCCCTTTTATAGATTTTTCCCTTTACTTCCATGTTACGCTCAATTTTCTGTTCTCGTTCCCTGTCCGAATCTATTTGGGAAACTATTCCTTTGTTTTCCTTGACCTCCTCATGAATCATGCGGCAAGTAAACCAGAAGTCTGATTTTTTTTATGGGCCTAGATTTGAGGTTTTAATTGAAAAATATGATCTTGCCTATAACCTGCCTTATTTTAGGTTTAATTTAACCATTCACATCCTGAGACTTGGGAATTACTTGTATTATTTACCACCATTTGTTTTCTGGTGAGGTTCCACCTAGTCTGGACAGCAAAAGAGACCTTCTAGATGCTGATGAGGGCTTCCTGGCCCTCTAAGCTGTTTCCTGCAGCTATCGTCGAGGTGTTCATGTTAGACCAAGTCAAGGGTCACTCAAACACTTAGGGAATTCTTATTCCTATCTCAACCTTAGGAAGCCATGTAATAATTTCTTACCATGTAAAACATATGACATTTTTAAGATTCTGGCTTTTATCAGTGCTAGAATGCTGATTATTTTATATTCTTTAGAATTGAGCAGAACCACTATGCCCACAATTATTTTATTCTTTACAAAGATTTCATGGATTCCCAGCCATTAACTAATGAATTTCCCATTGCATTGGTTTTATTCTCTGTTGATTTTTAGAAATATTATAAAACTTACACCTTTATGGAGCTATGCTTCCTTTTGGACTTCTAATAAAATAGTTTCTGTCTCTTATAAATTGTTCCATTTGTGTGTCAGCTTTGACTAGTTTGAAATCATTATGCTGGGCCAGCAGGTGGCATGGTGGTTAAGGCGCTGTATCTCACATGACCAACTCATAATTCGAGCCCTGGACCCAGTGGCTTATAAAACACCCCAGATACATATGCAGTCCATGCCCCAAATCTGAGAGAATGGAGGAAAAAGAGTTAAAGGAATTAAAGCATGGCCATCCCCTTTGGGTGTGATTTCTCACTTTCCCTCTGTCTCTGTCTCCAGCAAGCACAGAAAACATAAAGCAAAAATAAATAAATAAATACATAAAATCTTTATGCCTAGATGATCAATCAGATTATAAGTAGAAAGGAATAAAAGATGCTTTATTAAAATGCCTTTTCTTAATTCCCAAAGCCAAATGTTCTTTCTCACTTTGAAATTTCTCTCCTTCAGAATCTGTTTTTATAATAGTCTGTCCTGATTTCACTTGGCCCCTGAATCAAACTTCTTTCTCCTACATGTGATATATTTTCTCTCAGTATCCCCCCTCTACCCTGCTCCTAACATGTTGTATGTACTTTTGAAAAGTGTGTTGTGGCTTAGCTAAGCCTTTCCCTGCAATCCAACACTAGCTCCACCTGTCCTCCATGGCTGCTACACTTGGGACAGCCAGCGGTTTGGGAAAGGAACCCAGGTGGGCATCTTTGCTGTTAAGAGTCAGCTGATAGAACCATAGCAGTGTTCCTATCAGAACTGACTGACCAGCTAAGAGAGCTGTAAATTAAATTCATAGGGCCCATCTCAGCAGACTACTAATTAACCACAGTCTTTGCTAATGTTGTTCTTTTCCTTTTCTTAGAAGTTTCAGGCACCTGCAAGAGAGACCTGCGTGGAATGTCAGAAGACGGTCTACCCAATGGAGCGTCTCTTGGCCAACCAGCAGGTGTTTCACATCAGCTGTTTCCGTTGTTCCTATTGCAACAACAAACTTAGGTAAGCCAGACCAAAACAAGCCAGCACTCTGTATAGTTGGAGCTCCAGAGGGAGTCTGGTTTTTAGAACACTGGTACTTCAAGCATTGTGCTAATGTGGTATTCCACTGAAGGCTCTGAAGTAGAGTAAAAAGCAGTGTTAAATGATGTGTCTTTCATATAAAATAATAATGGTGTTTGGAACTTCTTGGTACATTGATACGTTAATTTACGTGTTAGGCCTGTAGCTTAAATAACATGGGTTACAGGTAAAACCCCAGTGACTTAATTTATAGTAGAATGTTTCCCTTGGTATCACAAAGTTAAGAAATCTCAAGAGGTTACTTGCCTAAACTCTTACTTTAAAGTATCCTAAGCACTGTATCAGTAGTAATAATGGTCCCTGAAGAGCGTGTATTTTTCTCTATGTTGCTTCATTTTATTTATTTCTGAGAAAATATTCCATATCATTTCTAGCAAGTAACTTAAGGTATGGAGATAAATGTGAGAAATATTCTATATTAATTCATTTTAATCATAGAATTTTATAAAAGAAAGTAACCAATATGTTACTTCCTCTAGTTTTTCTAGAATGCCAGCATTCTTTCTAAAATATTCTTGAAATGTCCTGGTATTGGTCTAGTGGTTAAAGGAGCCAAAGCCCACATAGCCAACCACAGACCAAATTCTAAGCCCCTGTGGCTTAAAAAACATGTTGGGTGACAAAGAAAGAAAGAAAAACGTGTGTGTGCATGTGAGTGCATGTCAGAATCCTGACTGGATGGAGAAGTGGGAGAAAGCATCGCAGTATGACCATACGCCAATGAAGGGCTCTCTCTCTCACAAGTACACACACCCTCTGGTGATTTAAATAAAATAAAATTAAAGATGTCCTGACATCTGTGTGATACTTACAGCGGGGTAAATACCTAACTACAGCTAGTTCCAGTGTTAGATAGCTCTGGTTAGACCACTTTTCCTTTTATTGAATGAAAATGCACCACTGTAACGTGTACACATTAGTTCTTTTTCCACCCGCTATATTCTTTTTTTTTTTAGAATTATTTACTTAATTTTATTTATTCATTCATTTTTTAAAAAATTGACCAGAACAAGACACAGAGAGAGAGAGAGAAAGTGAGAAAGCAAGCCGTCAGGTCTAGGACTTGACCTGTGGTTGGCCATGTGGGAGTGTCCAGTGCCTTCACCCCCACACCACTGGCTGGTGCCCCCACTATATTCTTTTATCCAAAGTACATTATTTCTTTTTGTGAAAATGCTTTTATACTCTCTTTCATTTTTAGAGAGGTTTTGTGCTATAGGGGATGTGCACTCACCAGAGACAGACAGACAGAAAGTGAGAAATTACCCTGTGAGAGGATGGTCACACACCGCAGTCCCTTCTCCTCCATTCTCCTCTCGGGATCTTGGGCACGCACGCTCACGTGCCTGGCCTGAGTTTAAAGCTGTTGGATCCGTGACTTGAACCGTGGTTAATCATGTGGGAGTCCAGTGATGTAGCCATTATACCATCTGTTGGTCCCAAAAAGTAACCAATTTTAAAGAGAGTATAAAAGATGGTGTAATGGTTACATCGCTGGATTCCCATGTTGTTAACTGTGGTTCAAGTCCCAGACCCAGCTACTTAAAATTCACGCCGGTCATGTGTGGGTGCATGGCCAAGATCCTGAGAAGAAAATGGAGGAGAAAGGATTGCTGCACAACCATCCCCCTGGGAAGTGATTTCTCACTTTCTGTCTCTCTGGCGAGCATATGCACCCTACAGCAAAAATCTCTCTTAAAAACAAAACAAAACAAAACAAAAAAACTGTTACCTTTCAAGAGACACCAAGTCTCCTAAAGGCTGTCCAGCTCTGACACCTACCTTTTAACCTACTACTGACTATTTTCTTTCTTCTTTTTTTTCTTTTCTTTTTAAGGATTTTTTGCCATAGAGCACATGTGTTCTCCGGAGTGAGACAGAGGGAAACTAAGAAATCACCTAGGGGGGTGGCCACTCTAATTCTTTCTCCTCTATTTTCCTCAGTATTTGGGGCATGAATGCACACACATGCCTGGCATGATTTTTAAGCCACTGGGTCTAGGACTCAAACCGTGGTCAGCCATATGAGAGTCCAGCTGCCTTAGCCACCACACCACCCGCTGGCCCAATTGTTCTCCTATTAACCATAGCTTACTTTTATTCAATCAATGGTCGCTATTGAGTGCCATTGGTTTATACAGCTTTATACCCATTCCTATAGAGTTACGCTTTTATTTGTCTATAATTTGCCAGAGGACATGTGTACTCAGTGGAGCAAGACAGAAAAAGAGAGAAAGTGAGAAAGTGCCCTTCGTGGGGGATGGTCACACCACAATACCTCCTCCTCCATTTCACCCTCCTTTCAGGATTTTGGGCATGCGCACACACATGTGTCCTGAATATTTCTCAAGCTGCCAGATCTGGGACTCATATTGCTCAGTCAACCATGTAGGATCCAGCTACCTCAACCACTGCACCGCCCACTGGCCCTGCTTTTAAGTGATAACTCAAATAGGAAAGTAGGAACACAAAGATTCAGCTCTTCATAGACAAATATTTTAAATAGTTACAGGTTATGTACACTGAGGAAAGAAATCTGAATGATCAGAGCTAAGTAAGATTATGTAAGGAAGACTCCCAGGAAGCAGAAATATTTAGTTTGTTTGGTTCAGTTTTAGGTTTTCGTTACTGTTACTTGTTCGTTTGAGACAGTGTCACTGTGGTGGGCTGGCCTTGAACTCAGGTTCCTCCTGCTTCGGCCTCCTGTAACAGCTGGGATTACAGGCACACACCACAACACCCAGCTTAATATTTTTTAAAAATAATTATTTTATTTAACTTTATTTATTTATTTTTAATCTGACCAGATAGGGACAGAGAGAAAGAGAGAGAGAGAGGGAAAGTGAGAAAGCAAACCGCCAGGTCTGGGACTTGAACTGCAGTCGGCCATATAGGAGTCTAGTGCCCTTAACTACTATGCCACTTGCTGGCCCCCAACACCCAGCTTAATATTTAAAATAGTTTTGACAGAGGAGAATAAAATCATTTAAAAATGGGGAACACATACCAGTTGGAAGAATGACTTGTGAGTGTTCAGTTTTGGAAGCAAGCATGTTTTGTGTAAGGATATGAAAACTAATCTGCTTAAAAGGGAATGCTGGGACATCGATGTGCTTTTCAAGATATTTTTCTCGCTTAGCATCTTCCGAAAAATACTACAATTGCCAGATTTTAGCCTACTGGTATAAATGAGAGTATGAAGATGTGCTAACTTTATGCTCTTGTTCTTTCAACAACAGTCTAGGAACATATGCATCTTTACATGGGAGAATCTATTGTAAACCTCACTTCAATCAACTCTTTAAATCTAAAGGCAACTATGATGAAGGCTTTGGACACAGACCACACAAGGATCTGTGGGCAAGCAAAAGTGAAAACGAAGAGACCTTGGAGAAACCAGCTCAGCTTCCGATGGCAGGAGAGGCCCCTCAGAGCCCAGGGGTGGAAGAGGCCCCCATTGCTAAAGTTGGTGTGCTAGCTGCAAGTATGGAAGCCAAGGCCTCCTCTCAGCAGGAGAAAGAAGACAAGCCAGCCGAAACCAAGAAGCTGAGGATCGCCTGGCCACCCCCAGCCGAACTCGGCAGTTCAGGAAGCACCTTAGAGGAAGGGATCAAGGTGTGTAAGCCCAAATGGCCTCCTGAGGATGACATCAGCAAGCCTGAAGCTCCTGAAGATGTAGATCTGGATCTGAAGAAGCTAAGACGATCTTCCTCGCTGAAGGAAAGAAGCCGCCCGTTCACTGTAGCAGCTTCCTTTCGAACCGCGTCTGTCAAGAGCCCCAAAACTTTGTCCCCTCCTATCAGGAAAGGCCAAAGCATGTCAGAGCAGATCGAAGAGTTTGAAGGAGGAGTAGTAACAGAAAGGAAACAAGTGGAACAGGCTAAGGCCTTCGAGAGGAATGGAAGTGTGGGAAAAACAACCTGGCAAAATAAGGAATCTAAAGGAGGGGAGGAAGAGAGAAGAAGTAGGGAAGTTCATAGTTTTGAAATGGAGAGTGAGAATCTAGTAGAAAATGGTGCAAACTTAGATGAAGATGATAGCAGTCTCCTTAAACAGCAATCTCCACTAGAGCCCAAGTCTCCCAAATGGTCTAGCTTTGTAGACAACACCTCCACGGAAGAGTTCACTACTCAGCATCAGAAATCCCAGGATGTGGGATTCTGGGAGGGAGAAGTGGTCAAAGAGCTGTCTGTGGAAGAACAGATAAAGAGAAACCGGTACTACGATGAGGATGACGACGAGGAATGACAAATTGCAGTGGGTTTTTCATTTGTGTTAGTGTTAGTGAGCCACTGCCCTTTATCAAAGTGATGCACATAAACAGGTATCTTAGCATGAACTGTTATTTATGTGGAAATAACTTGGCAAAGCGTTCCTGCTTCAAAAGAAACCTACACTGCAGCTTAAACAAACCAGTTCTAAAAGCTTGAGATAACATTACTTAAATCTTCCATTTTAGCAGTGATGGTACACATAAGTGCTTTAAGCCGAGAAATATTCCATCTCATACAGTCCAGATTCCACTGTATTCCCAAAAGGCAATATTACAATAGATGGATGGTTAGTAGCACATTGACACACTACAAACCCTGTGGTGGAATGAGAGAACATATGGGAGAGATTTAGAAACCTAAACATTATAACTGAATGCACTTTAGTATAAAGGGCACAGTTTTGTATATTTTTAAATGAATATCAATTTTTTAGCATTCATCTGTTCAGAGATATCAAATATTTAGTCTTTTAAAATTTTTCTAAGGTTAACTTTCTTACTTTGATATATGTAAGGAATTATTGCTTTGCATCCTGCTCTCTAAACTACATCCTGAACCAAATTATTGAGGTATAATATAGCTATCTTTTCAGAGCACCTTTGGAAGCAATCGAAGAACCAACTCATGTGCTTTGGTGCTTGGAGAGACCCACCGTCTCCCAGATAAGCTGTGGTATTTGCCAATGAGTTTGTACCCCAAGTGATTGCTTTCTTCTCTGGTGGTATCTGCGCTTCTCAGAACTTACTGAAAGCTGCAATACTTGGGTAAGGTCTTTTTGATCACTTTTCACCACGTTCCATGTTAGAGCAAAGTGGGGAGTTTAAAGGAGGAATAAGAGAAAGAACCGCCTTAAACCACTTGAGTCCAGATTTCCAAACCATGTAATCCACTTCTGATATCCCCTTTCTGAGACACTAATTTTTTAAATACTTATCAGCTCTGAAATGTATTGGTTTTAATGACAGACAGTACTCCCAGGGTGAAATTAAACCAACTATAGGCTTTTTTCTTGGGATGGTTTTCTAGTATTCAGGCTTTGGGACATTTTAAACTCAAGTACATTTTTTGTACATAATTGATATTCCAAATTGTATGTATGGGAGTTAGAGGTGTTTTAAGCTGTAGGCTTCTCTTTGTAATACTTTTATATATATTTAGCAATAATATTTTTTAGAGATGTAAAATATTCTGCTTTCTTGCTTAATCTGAAACATTTTTATTCAATAAAGCTTTTAATTTACATTTGAATGTTTTAGTTGTCCCCTTTCCATTATTTCTTTACATCATTGCAGCCTCTCATGACCTATTTTTGTTTTAGTAGTTTGGGAATATAGGCAAATAGGACTAATGTGTTTTAGGTGAAAAGAACTATGAGTATATTCCACCACTAGGTGGTGGTGTTGGGCTAATCTTGAGCCTTCATCCTGCCTGAAGGAAGAAATTTTTCTCGTCAATTGGAAAGCAATTTGTCAAAAGAATTAGTACATGCATTCAAAATGTTTGTTTTACCAGTTCAGAATCCAGTGGTGGTTTTTATTGTTTTTACTCGACATTTAACAATTCACCTTATAATCATACCTAACCTGCCTGGTCTTCTAAGTGGATGACAGAGTACTACGTTCTGCTTTTGCCTCACCTGCCATGCCCCAACCAAGCTGAAGTCATTTAGAAATCTCTGTTCACTGAACAAGTCATCAAGTCATTCATTACTCACAGTCCCCCTACTGACATTCATAAAATACCCAATCCTGGCTTGAGTTTAACTACCTTTACTGTGGGACTCACTCCTTGATACCCTAACTCGTCCACATGGTACTCAGTATGTGCATTGACTTTATTTATTTATTTTTTAATTGCCAGAGAGTACATACACAAACCAGACAGAAAAAGAGAGAGACAGATAGGGTCTGGCAGGTGACGTGGTGGTTAAGGTTGCTCAACTCCCACATGGCTAACCACAGTCAAGTCCTGGACCTGGTGGTTTGCTTTCTCACTTTCTCTTTCTCTTTCTCTTTCTCTCTCTCTCTCTCTCTCTCACTGTGTCCCTCTGTGGCCAAATTTAAAGAAAGAAAGAAAGAGAGAGAGGAGGAAAGAGAGAAAGAAAGTTAGTTAAGTAATTTTTAAAAAGAAAAAGAGACCGGGAACCATCAGTTAGCCTAATGGCTATGTCGCTGGACAACCACGTAGTCGACCGCGGTTTGCGTCCCGGACCCGATGGCTTAAAATTCACGCCGGGCGCGTGTGCATGTGTGCCCAAGATCCCGAGAGGAGAATGGAGGAGAAGGGATTGTGGCATGACCATCCCCTCTGGGGGGTGATTTCTTGCTTTCTGTCTCTATGTCTCTCTCTGTCTGTCTGGTGAGCACACGCACCCTATAGCGAAAAACCTCTCAAAAAAAAAAAAAAAAAAAAAAAAAAGAAAAAGAAACAGATAAAGCAACCCCTACTGGGGACATGGTCACGCTGCAATCCCTTGTCCATTTCTCCATCTTAGCAGGATTGGGGACATGGAGGCATGCGCATGTACACATGTCTGGTGTGTCTTTCAAGCCTCTTGGCTGGAATGCAAACTGTGATCAACCCCGTGGGCTTCAGCTCCCTTAACCACTAGGCCATGATCCTATGTACATTGATTCTATACCAAAAAGTCTGAGTGCCTATGGTTATCACTGAATACGTCGGCACATATCCAGTACTTGGGGACTGAAATTACCTTTAGAAGAACCTTTTTTTTGGGGGGGGGGGGAGAGATTTTCGCTCTAGGACGCGTGCGCTCGCCAGACAGACAGAGAGAGACATAGAGACAGAAAGCGAGAAATCACCCCCCAGGGGGGATGGCCACACCGCAATCCCTTCTCCTCCATTCTCCTCTCGGGATCTTGGGCACGCACATACACGCGCCCGGCGTGAGTTTTAAGCCACTGGGTCCGGGACACAAACTGCAGTCGACTACGTGGGAGTCCAGCGACATAGCCATTACGCTAACTGCTGGTTCCCATAGAAGAACCTTTTTTTTAATATCAGTCTTAGACATATCCTTATAGTATAAAGCATAGAAACAAAGAGTAGCTCCAGATTCAATACAATACAAAGATGTCCTTGTCTAGAGAATGACCAGGTAACACGAAACATTCTTAGAAAAAAATTAAAGCAACCTACAAGCAAACATAGCATTAATTATTCTTTCAGCTCCTAAATGAAGATAATCCGGTTCGGACTTGGTATATAAATGTCACAATAGGATAAAAGTTTTTCTGTTGGTGAAGTAGAAAAGGGGGCCAGTTTGGGCCATGAGATGGTTATATTGAGACTCTGCTCCAAGGCCAACATAGTGCTAGCAATTTAGTAGTTGGATTACTCCTGGCCGAAGTGAAGGCAGCACCCAGTTCTTGTTCATCATCTGTTTCATTAGCAGTATGTTTTCTTTTTCCTTCTTTTACATTTTTTGCTGGAGGGCACGTGCACTCTCCAGAGAGAAACAGAGAAAACATAAGAAAGCACCCCCCTACACACCCCGTGGGGAATAGTCACATCATAATCCCTTCTCTATTTCTATTTCCTTTTGGGATTTGGGGCACACATGCACATACGTGGCATGTTTTTCAAACCACCAGATCTGGGACTTGAACCACACAACTGTCCATATGGAATCCATCCACCTTAACTACCACACCATGAGGCCAGCCTGCGATAGGTTTTCTAACAGCCAAATGTGAAATGGTACAAGTGCATTTTTCTGCGGACAGAATTGTGAATAAGGTGTCAGACCGATGCACAGATTCCTGTATGCCCTGTGAGCATGTTCTCTGTTCCTTGGGAACTCTGATTTAAATCTCCATGGAGAGTTATTACTTCCTTTAAAAATGTACTTTGAACACAGGATAATTACCACTAAGTTATTGCTGGGCTTGGACAAAAATGGCTTCAGGCGGTGGTTTGCGAAACAGCGGCAGTAGGCAGTGGCATCACCTGTGAATGTGTTAGAAGGGAGTAATGGGACCCTACTCCCAATCTCCTGAAATCAGAATTTCTCTGGACGAGGTCCAGAAAAATGTGAACTTTCCATGTGAGAGATGGGACTAGCTGATGCCCGTGCTGATGCACACTGAAGTTGGAGAACACTGAGCTAAAGGAAAACCTTTAGTCCTTGGGATGGCTGCTTCCCACCCCCTTTGAAACTCTAACGCATAAACATGACTTACTAGTTATAAAGTTACTTTATTTGTCCTTGGAGGAGAGGTGGAGATTTATAGTTATTTTCTTTTTAGATAGTGTCTCTTTTTTTTCCCTCTTTATGGTCAGAGGGCACATGTGCTAAAAGGAGAGAGACAGAAAGCACCTCCCATTAGGCGTGATCATCGCATAATCCCTTTTCCATTTCCCCATCTTCCCCAGATTTTAGGCACACACACACTGGTGCCTAGCATGTTTTTTAAGTAGTTGAGGTAGGGTTCAAACTGTGGTAGGCCATGTGAGATCTAGCTTCCTACACATAGTGCTTAACCACTATGTTATGGTCAGTCCTAGACAGAGTCTGTCTGAGTCTTGATCCTCCTGCCTCAGCCTCCTAGGTAGCTGGAACCTCAGGTATGTGCACATATATACCACATCAGGCAGGGAACCAACCTGTGTCTACCACATGAACTCAGCCTGCTGGTGGCAGTGTCAACCAGCCCATGATACTGTGTCTGGACCAAGATTTAGTTCTTTTAATCTTTTGTTCAGATCGTTCTAATTAGCTAGTCTCTCGTAATTAATTTATGTAGCTCCACAAAAGAGTTCAGTGTTCAGTGTGAAAACCCAAGATTAAGGCAGATAACAGAATGAGAGCTCAGGGGTCTGGAGTCAAGACTACTTTCTAGCTGCTACTATTTATTTATTTTTTTTATTTATTTTTTTTAGGTTTTTGCTGTAGGGTGCATGCACATCCCGGAGACAGAAGCAGTGAGAGGGAAAGTGAGAAGTCACACCACCCCCCATGGGGATGCCACGCCACAATTCTTTCTCCATCAACCTCCTTTTGGGATTTAGGGCATTCGTGCACGTGCTGGGCATGATTTTCAAGCTCCCAATTGAAGTGCCAGGTGGGAGTCCAGAGCCTTAACCACTAAGGCACCTGCTGGCCCCCAGGCTACTACTTCTTGCCCATATAACCTTGAGTAAGCTTTTGGCCTTTGTGGGCTGCAGTCTACTCATCCATAAAATAGTGGGGATTGTGCTGGCCCTGTAGTGTAGTGGTTAAGGGAGCCAGATCCCACATGACTGACTGTGGTTCACATCCTGGCCCCAGCAACTTGAAAGACAGGCTGGGTGTGTGTGTACCCAAAACCCAACAGGATGGAGAAGGGATTGTGGATGACCATGCCCCATTGGGGGGCATTTTCTCCCTCTCCATCTTTCTAGTTAGCACTCAACAAAAATGGTGGGAATACTATAACTTCACAGGGTGAAGGAATGAAATAACCTCTGTAAAATGTCCCGTGAAGTACCTGGCACGAAAGAAAACTTGTTAAACATTGGCTATCATTTATTTTTCTTTGCCTTTGTATTATTGTTTGGGTGTGTCTCCTTTTTCACATTGCTTTTCTTCCATTTCCTCTTCCCCATGAGAAGAATGAAAGTCCATTTTTTCTGAGGAAAAGTGACTGTAATTTGTTAAGGGATAAAGCAGTGACAGGAGATTGAGGTCATGGAGGGCACCAAGGAAGGAAAAGATTGGGAGTAGAAGGACGCTGAAGAGCAGTAGGCGGGATCCGCTGAGATGGCAAGTTACAAACTGTGGCCCGAGGGAGGCTGGAAGTGGAGACACAGGGATGGCCAGTCTGACAGCCGGGGAAAATCTGAGTTAGCTCTGCTGAAAGGAATGTGCCCCTTCAGGAGCCAGGCCTGAAACTAGAGACGTAGCAAGTGGCTGCAGGGGCCAGTGGCAGAAGCGTGGCCCAGTCCAGGAGCAAAAAGGGGCGGGGTCAGAGGTGCTGGACCGTGGTGGGTGGGGCCGGGGCGGTTCGGGGC
>NW_006205509.1:1560505-1568851 GCF_000334495.1 Tupaia belangeri chinensis
GCCTCCGGCTCCCCGCGCGCCCGGCACATCCTCTCGGTGTTTCCGCTGGCGGCGGGCGTCTTTTCCGTGAGGCTGCTCTTCGAGCGGTGAGAGCCCGCCGGCGAGGGGCGCGGAGGGCTGGGCGCGGGGCGCGGACGCCACGCCGTGAGCGAGGCCGGAGGCAGGAAGCAGAGCTGAAGGCAGAGTCCGGAAGCTGGGGCTGGGGGAGCCGGCCCGGGCAGGAGTGCTCGGGGGGCGGCCGAGGTGGTCGTGGAGACCCGGAGTTTGGGGCGTGGGCAAGTGGAAGTGTGAGGGTCGGGGGATGTTAGGTCCCCGAAGGTCTCTTAGGTGTCTCCTCCTCCCAACCTCCAGGGATCTTACAGACAAGGAAGCAGGTTGTGTGAGCAGCCGGGACCCCAACGCCGGGAACAGGAAAGGGTCAGAGCGAACTAAGCTAGTTGGAGCCATGGAAGCTGAGAGGTCAGCGCAAGGGCCAGGCGTTCCAGGCAAAAGGAGTGAGTTCCTGAGAATCCAAGAGTGGTGTGGACACTAGTTTCTGAGATGAGGGGAACAGGAGTAATTAGGGTCTAAGCTTTGGTTTGTCATCTCACGGACTTCTGTTTATCAGTAGGAGTGGAAATCTGGCTGAGATAGGGTGTGGTGGAGGCCCAGGCTCCCAGAGCGTGGAAAAGTGTCAGATTGGCTCTAGAACAGGCCTTGGGGCCCCAAGTGGAAGAAGTGGTAATCTTGGAGGGATGGAGAGCCACAGGGTTTATCAAAGGAGAGCTGTATAGAGCCACTTTCTAAGGGTGCTTAGTAGAATCACACCACTATGTCCAACCATGTGCTCTTGGTAAAAGTGATTTCCCATTTCTCTGAATGAATGGATCATACCTACTCTAAGATATTCACTGAGGACTTGAATTTGGCGATTTTTATGATGTGGATATGGCTCTGGGTGATTCTGATCAAGTCTAATCAGGCTCCAGGGAACCAGGCTGCTTTCTGCACAGGTCTTAGATAAATGAGAGTGTTACTTGGACATATGTCCATTTTGTCTTTATTCAGAGCACAAGTGGCCTTTCTGGGATGGGAATATGTAGCATATAAAATAATTTGTTACTCTCTGAAAAGATATCTTTCAAATTGCTTCTTTTATTTGCTTATTATTTCTGACACAAAAATCTTTCAAAAAAACTTTGTTACATTTAGCTAGCCATTCATCCATTTATTCATAGTGTTTGTGTGTTATCATCAACACGCCAGACATTCAGGTGCAAGAATAAATACACTTTTTTAACTGAAGCAGATGAAACCCAAAGATCTAAATAAAGCCTTTTCCTCAGGAACTTAGTGTTGAAGTTTCTTTAAAGTAAAATCATTGTATTAAATACTCCTCAGGTGGAGCCACAACCACATTTCTCTTTTAGGAATAAACTAGATCCAAGTACTCTCTAACATCATGCTTGTATGTGAAGAAAGAGCAAAGCAATGTAACTACTAAAAGGGAAAATACTCAGTTATCTCCTCAATAAGGCCCTAGTCTCCTTGAAAATAAAGAAGGCTCCTGATGTTTTCTTTCACATTGGGGCACATTACATGCAATAGACACAGTTGGGTACCCACATATAACGGGTACCCAACTGCATGCTAGACACTACAGGTGTAGTATAAAATGACCAATAAAGTATCCTGTCTTCAGGAGGGTTATAAAAAAAAAAAAAAAGGAAAATACACAATCACAACTTTTTTTTTTTTTTTTGAGAGATTTTTGCTATAGGGCACATAGGGCTCACCAGACAGAGACAGAGAGACAGAAAGCAAGAAATCACCCCCAGGAGGGATGGCCATGCTGCAATCCCTTCTCCTCCATTCTCCTCCCCTCGGGATTCTGGGCACGCAGGTACACGCCCCCAGAGTGAGTTTTAAGCCACCAGGGCCAGGACGCGAACCGCGGTCGACTACATACATGGGAGTCCAGCGACCTAGCCATTATGCTAACTGCTGGTCCCCACAATCAGAACATTTAAAATATTCATCGTTGTAGGAAAAGAGTCTCTGCTTTTCATATACATTTATACCAAATGGATATTACTCGATATTAATGGTAAGGGAAAATGACTTTTTACTTATAGGCACCCATTTTAAATAAACTTATGAGCCCTTCAGATTCCAAAGGGCTCATCCAGTTCACTGAAGACTTAAATATCCCCTGGCAGAGCTGCTGAAAAGGATCCTTTACTTGTGGGAATTCTATCTCAGTGTTTCTATGGTGCTCCAGTGTCAGGGGAATACAGGTAGATGGGAATACTGAGCTGAAAGCATTCTATTATGATATTTCTTGGCTGATAAGGACAGGCACCTTGTTTGTCTTCTGTCCCCCTTTAGGAAAGTCTAACACTAGAAGCATTCTTGCTATTTTGTTTCTCTTTAAGACCCACTACTTCAAAAGTAGTAGACTTGACCTCTGGATTACAAAATCCTCTGTTCTGTGCTGCTCTTCCATAAAGGGAATAGAAGCCACTCTTAGGGAACCAGCAGTTAGTGTAATAGCTATGTCGCTGGACTCCCACGTAGTCGACCACGGTTCGCGTCTCGGACCCGGTGGCTTAAATCACGCCGGGCACGTGTGCGTGCATGCCCAAGATCCCGAGAGGAGAATGGAGGAGAAGGGATTGCGGTGTGACCATCCCCCCGGGGGGTGATTTCTCGCTTTCTGTCTCTCTGTCTGTCTGGTGAGCGCACGCGCCCTATAGCGAAAACCTCTCCACAAAAAAAAAAAAAAATCAGTTGGCTGTATGTTTTGGGATTTATTTAAAAAAAAAGAAGCCACTCAGAGTAGAGAAGAACATGTATCAGAAATATTAGGACAATTTATTGCCTTTTCTGCATTTTCTTATTCCTCAAATCTGACTACCTATTTAGTTTCTAGAAGCAGTTCCATGTGGTAATTATAACTGTTAAGTACTAGAAGTTCAACTTTTTACAGACAGTAAACCAAGGCTGAGAAACATCCTGCAGCTTTTCAGAATTTGCATACTCGGGATGAGTTAAAACCAGAATCCAGGTCATATTGCCCTGTGCAATGCTCTTTTCACTCTTTGATATGCTTATCTTTTCCTGTTCCTTAAACTTCTCACATGCTAAGGTTTAGCTTCCTATTTGTGTATTCTAGGATTTGGAGAACAAATCTATGTTCATCCTATTCTTAGGTATTTAATATATGCATTTGACTTGAACTTTGCATGGGGGTTGTGTTTCAAGTTGTTACTACATATTGTTAATGAGTCTTGCACTATGCCCACTGATAAATCGTCTCTTTTTGTTGTTTTTTGGAGAGGTTTTTGCTATAGGGCGCCTGCGTTCGCCAGAAAGAAAGACAGAGACAGAGAGACAGAAAGCAAGAATTCACCTCCCCCCCGGGTGGCGGGCAGTGGGGGGGGGATGGCCACACAGCAATCCCTACTCCTTCATTCTCCTCTCGGGATCTTGGTCACGCCCGCACATGCACCCGGCGGCATGAGTTTAAGCCACCGGGTCTGGGACTTGAACCGTGGCCAACTATGGTTGGCCAACTAAGTCCAGTGACATAGCCATTACACCAGTTGCTGGTGCCGATAAATCGTCTTTTTGATAAATAGTTGATAAGTAGTTTTAGGAATCTCCCTAAGAATAAATAGAGAGTTTACAATTGTTTCTTCTCATCAATCACATTGAACTTTTTTTAAAAAAGAATTATTCTGTTTAACTTTATTTAATTCGACCAGAAAGGGACAGAGTGAAAGAAGGAGAAAGAGAGAAGAAAATTGAGAAAGCAAGCCACGGACTCGAACCATAGTTGGCCATGTGGGAGTCCAGCGCCCTTAACCACTATGCCACTTGCCAGTCTCCACATTGAACTTTTTAAATACCTATATTTTCTAGAGAACTGTAGCCTCATCTGATAGGGATGAATTGAAAAGCTATCTGGCTATAAATAAAGTGTTTCTATCTAGCCAGCTATCTATTGTGCTGAAGAACTGCAGAGAGGCAGTTATTACTTATGGAAAATCATTGACTTTCCTTGGTGGGCTGCTGTTGACTGATTGCATGGTGGTGGCCTGCAGCTTATGCTGTGCCTCAGGTGTAGCAGTTAGTTAGCAATACTCACTGAATGATTAAAAAGGGTCCACTCTCTTGGGACTAGCAGATGTAGTGGTTATATTGCTACATAGTTGATTGCAATTCGAGTCCTGGACCCCATGGCTTGACACTCAACACCGGGTGAGTGCACATGCCCAAAATCTCAGAGAAGAAAGGAAGAGAAGGGTTGCAGTGTGGCCATCCCTTCTTGGGAGTGATTTTATTTATTTATTTTTTTGCTTTCTATCTCTGTCTCTTTGGAGCACATGCCACAAAAATCTCTCTAAAAAACTGAAAGAAGGGCCGGCAGGTGTCATGGTGGTTGAGGGTGGTGGACTCCCACATGGCTGATCGCAGTTCAAGTCCCAGACCTAGTAGCTTGCTTTCTCACTTTCCTCTCTCTCACTCTGTCCCTCTCTGGTCAAATTAAAATAAATGAATGAATGAATGAAGTTAAAATTCTAAAGAAAGAAAGATAGATAAATAGATCCACTCTCAGTCTACTCAGATGCCCAGAGAGGTAACTCAGAATCTAGAGTTTCAATATGAAATAGATCTTTGGTTTAATTGACAGAGGTAAAATTATAATTCCTTTGTATCTGTTGTTAAATTTCACCACACTGGGACCTTTTGGTCGACTAGTGGTTAAGTGAGCTGGTTCCCACATGACTGACCACAGTTCAAATCCTGGCCCTTTGGCTTAAAAAACACTGGGCACATGTGTGTCCCACCAGTGACAGAAGAAATGTAGGAGAGGTTATGGCATAACTATGCCACGCCACTGGGGTTGCTTTCTCCCTCCCTCTGCCTTTGTCTCTCTCTGACAAGTGCATGCACCCACTAGAAAAAAAATTCACCACACTGTATTTGCACTTTTCTGCAGCTTCTCCTTCCCTACTCATGCTACGCTACCCTTAGTACTATATCAAAAGAGAGATAAATTCTTCCACTTGTTACTTCTTTTGATATTATGTTGCTGATTGAAGCCAGAGGAAAAAAGTGGTCCAAACTAGGTCTGCTGAGTCTTAAACTGAATCTCAAAGATCACATTGTTTGAAATTTAATATCTAGTCCCTTGAGCACTTGTTCCTTGGGATCCAGTAGGAGCTCGAGTCTTAATATTGATACTGTGAGACCTATAGGCTCATTTATTTTGAATATGTTATTGAAATAGGAGCTTTATGTTGACAGAAGAAAATTATTTTGTTAATTATACAGGAGATGGATGAGAGCTCTCACTGCAGCTCATTCATTATTACAGTCCCCTCTTCTCTATTGTTACTTCAGGGTATCCTCACTGGGGTGTCTCTACCTTCTCAATACTGTTTTCTCTCATTGGGCACTGAGCAGACTCACTTGCTGGCTCTTCGTGGAACCGACAATAAGAGTAGTGACTCATTTTCTTGTGCACGTTTATTAACCTCTTGTTTCATCTTCCTCTTGCAAACCCTGCTACTTCTGCTACAGACTGCCTTTTTTTCCCTGTTCTCCCCACTTGCGCTCTCTTAAGTGGAGAACTGTTTTTCTCTTCTTTTTTTTTTTTTTTTTTGGAGAGGTTTTTGCCATAGGGTGCGTGCGCTTGCCAGACAGACAGAGAGAGACAGAGAGACAGAAAACGAGAAATCACCCCCAGGGGGGATGGTCACGCTGCAATCCCTTCTCCATTCTCCTCTCGGGATCTTGGGCATGCACACACACGCGCCCGGTGTGAGTTTTAAGCCACCAGGTCCGGGACGCAAACCGCGGTCAACTATGTGGGAGTCCAGCGACATAGCCATTATGTTAACTGCTGGTTCCCTGTTTTTCTCTTCTTGACACAGGCCTGCTGCCCTCCTCCCAAATTCGTGACACGTCACAGCATTGTGACTTAATATTAGTTGGTCCTTCAGATAGGGTAGAAAGGCTTTGTGAAGAATGGCCATAGCTGCTTACTAAGTTTTAAGGGAAACAGTTCCTGCCACTGCATCCGTAAAGGTATTCTGTTGGGTGTTACTGAATTGTAAATCACAGAATTAAATGAGGTTTGCAGAACCAGGAGAGCAAGATGGAAAAAGAAGTCTACATGGCCTTGCCCTTATCTAAGAACTCAACTCTTAATAAGTTCCAGATGTCAAACTCTGTGTCCCTCCTCTCTAGGAGAAAACGGCGGCGTTTTCTGCATAGAGGGTGTTGACATTTTGCAGACAGCTCTGAATACTGTCATGCCTGAGGTCAGGTCTTTGACATATCCCTGGACACAATGTATTTGTCACTGAGAAGAAACACCTCCGATATATTTGCTGTAGCCACAGTCTGATTCACAGGGTCCCTTGGAAGTTAGGTAAAGAAGAGAATAGGGACCAGAGGTGGTGCATTGTTGAAGCATTGAACTCTCACATGACTGACCGCAGTTGGAGTCCCAGACCTAGTGGCTTGAAAATTATGCTAGGTGTCTCTTCACGTGTGCCCAAAATCCTAAGAGAATGGAGGACAAAGGATTGTGGTGTGGCCATCCCTGCTCAGGGGGTGATTTCTCGCTTTCTATCTCTCTGTCTCTCTGTCTTTCTGGCGAGCGCACGCGCCCTATACAAAAACCTCTCAAAAAAAAGGAAAAAAATTTTTTTCCCAAAAAATAGATAAAAAGATTAATGAAGAGGCAGCAGCAGAGCCAGCAGGTGGTGTAGTGGTTAAGACGGTGGAATCCTACGTGGCTGACCACTGTTCGAGTCCAGACCCAGCAACTTGAAAATCATCCCTGACACGTGCATGCCTGCCTAAATTCCTAGGAGGAAAATGGAAAAGAAAGGGATTGCAGTGTGGCCATCCCCCCCTCCCCTGGTGGGGAGTGGGGTGTGATTTCTCACTTGCCCTCTCACTGGCCCTCACATGCCCTATGGCAAAACCTTATGGGGGGGGAGGGGGATGAAGGTGAGGCAGCAAGTGAAAGGTCTGCCCTATAGAGCAGGAAAAGGGAGGCAGAACTATTTTGATTTCTCCTCCTCATGTCTTTTTTTTTTTTTTTTTGGAGAGGTTTTCGCTATAGGGCACGTGTGCTTGCCAGACAGACAGAGACATAGAGACAGAAAGGGAGAAATTATCCCCCAGGGGGGATGGTCACGCTGCAATCCCTTCTCCTCCATTCTCCTCTTGGGATCTTGGGCATGCACGCACACGCACCCGGCGTGAGATTTAAGCCACCAGGTCCGAGACGCAAACCGCGGTTGACTACGTGGGAGTCCAGCGACATAGCCATTACGCTAACTGCTGTTTCCCTCCTCCTCATGTCTTTAAGCAGATAAAAGCTACCTTCATTCATTCATTCATTCATTCATTTAGTTAAATTTGACCAGGACTCCAACCGCAGTTGGCCATGTGGGACTCCAGCACCCTTAACCACCACGCCACCTGCCAAGATGATAAAACTACCTTCTAAAGGATCCACCAAATTTTAGCTTCTTTGTACTTGAATTCAGCCCTATTTTATTTTGGGATGTTAAGATGTTACTGCAAAAGGAGTTGACCATAACTACTTCTAACCAAAAAGAAAATAATAATCTAAAACCAGTTTTTCTAGATACGAGGAATAATTCTCTCTGAATTATCTAAAACTTCTGTTCAGTATAGTGCCACTAGTACATGTGGTTCTTTGGGATTTCACACCTGACCGGTCAGAACTGAGATACATTATAAGTGTAAAAATAACACACATAAACCTCAAAGACCTAGTATAAGAAAAAGGAATGTATACTATCTCAAATTTTACATTGATTACATATTGACATGATGGTATTTGGAATATACCACATTAAACAAGATACATTATCACAATTAATTTCACCTATTTCTTTTTTACTTTTTAAAAGTGTGGCTGTTAGGGGACCAGCAATGACATAATGGTTATGTCGCTGGACTCTTATATGGCTGACTGCGGTTTGAGTCCTGGCCCAGTAGGCTTCAAACTCATGCCAGACACATGTGCGTGCATGCCCAAAATCCTGAGAAGAGAATGGAGGACGAGGGATTACAGCGTGGGCAACCCTTTGGAGGTGGGGTGGGGTGATTTCTCGCTTTCTGACTGTCAAGTGAGCGCACATGCTCTATAGCAAAAATCTCTTAAAAAAAAAAAGGCAGGGCCTGCAGATGGCATGGTTGTTAAGGGTGCTGGATTCTCGCATGGCCAACCGTGGTTCCAGTCTCAGACCTGGCGGCTTGCTTTCTCACTTTCTCTCTCTGGTCAAATTGGAAAATAACAACAGTAAATATTTA
>NW_006205509.1:1569160-1578215 GCF_000334495.1 Tupaia belangeri chinensis
AAAAAAAAAAAAAATAAATCAATAAAATAAAAGCACAGGGGACCAGCAGTTAGCTTAATGGCTATGTTGCTGAACTCCCTTGTAGTCAACCGCTGTTGGAGTCCTGGACCCAGTGCCTTAAACTCACACTGGGCGCATGTGCGTGTGTGCCCAAGATCCTGAGAGGAGAATGAGGAGAAGGGATTGCGGCGTGGCCATCCCCTGCTGGGGAATGATTTCTCGCTTTCTGTCTCTGTCTTTCTGGCAAACGCATGCGCTCTATAGCAAACCTCTCAAAAAAAAAAAAAAAAAGGCACAGGACCAACAGATGGCGTAATGGTTATGTCACTGGACTCCCATGTATTTGACCGTGGTTTGAGTCCTGGTCCCGGTGGCTTAAAACTCACACCAGGCACGTGTGTGTGCATGTCCAAAATTGTGAGAGAACAGAGAAGGGATTGCAGCATGGCCATCCTCCCCTGGGTGGTGATTTCTCACTTTCTGTCTCTCTGGCAAGCATACATGCCCTATAGCAAAAATCTCTTTTAAAACATACACCCACACACACATGCAATAATGTGGCTATTAGAAAATTAAAATTACAGGGACCACAGATGGCAAAATGGTTATGTCACTCCCACATAGCCTACCACAGTTCGAGTCCCAGATCTAGTGGCTTCACTCTCGGCACGTGTGTGTGCATGCCCAAGATCCTGGAAGGAGAATGGAAGAGAAGGGATTGTAGTGTGACCATCCTCCCAGGGAGTAATTTCTCACTTTCAATCTCATTATCTCTCTCTTTCTCTCTCTGTCTCTGTCTCTCTGTGTCTCCAGTGAGCACACATGCTCTATAACAAAAATCTCTTTCTAAAAAAAGAAGAAAAGAAAATTCAAATTACATACATAGTTTATATTATATTTCTGTTGATCATTGTCAATGACAGTGATTCAAATTTTAACTGAGAAGATGATTTTGATGTAAATTCACATTCGATTTTGTTTTTAGTACAAAAAGATATATAAGTATATGGATCTTGCTTTAAACAACAGATTTTTCTAAGATTGAAGTAAAAATGGGATTTTTAAATGTACATTGTTTCCTAAATTAGGTGAATGACCAGTTATATTCTATTTGGAACGATCTCTGCTCACAGTGGCTTCTAGCTAAGCATTGCTCTGTATTTTTGTTTTCTGCATGTATTCTCAGTAGTTAATGATTTGTAAACAAAGTTTGTCACATTGTTAAATGTACATGAGGAACCGCATGGCCCTGATAAGGCAATGATGATAATCACACTGTTACATCTCTGTAAAATACAGAATTTCTTCAAAGGGTATTCCTGTGGTCTTTAGCCTTTGGGTGGTGTGATCATTTGTAAGAAGTTTCAATTAAGGGTACTGAGGGTCTCAAAGAAAATTAGATTAATGTGGTTGTATTTCATTCTTCTTGGAGCAGTCTCCACTTAGAGACTAAAATTGGTTGACTTGAATTTCTGCTGATTCCCCAGAAATCAGTGACCTACATTTGATAAACACAAAGCTGGTTGGTTATCTGATCATGTAGGAGGACAAGACTGAATAATCATTTCATTCTTACAGGTGTTATTTTCCTTGAAACACTTCACCTTTTAGATGAGAATTCAGCTTTTACGTATTTGTACATCTCTTCATTCTTCAATGATTATTAATTGAGAGATTAATAAGCTACCTCTTACAGAAGCAGAGATGAAGAATGATTTCTAGAGCCAGGGAAGGAAATAAGGGGAAGAGAGAGATGTTGATTAATGGAAACAATTACAAATAGCTAAGAGAAACAATGTCTAGTGTTATAAAATACACTGGGATGAATTTTTTTTTTTTTTTTTTTTTTTTGAGCGAGATTTTCGCTATAAGATACATGTGCTTGCCAGAGAGACAGAGGGGCAGAAAGTGAGAAATCACCTCCTTCGCGGGGATGGCTACACCACAATCCCTTCTCCACTTTCCTCTCAGGATTTTGGGCACACACACGTTCGTGCCCAGTATGAGTTTCAAGTCACTGAGTCTGGGACTTGAACTGTGGTCAACTACATGGGAGTCCAGTGATGTAACCATTATGCCATCTGCTGGGCTCTAATTTAATTATTCTTAAACTTATCATTCTCAGGATTATTTTTTCAATCTTAAAAATTATTGAAGGGGGAGGGAACCAGCAGTTAGCGTAATGGCTATGTCGCTGGACTCCCACGTAGTCGACTGCGGTTCGCGTCCCGGACCCGTTGGCTTAAAACTCACACCGGGCGCGTGTGCGTGCGTGCCCAAGATCCCGAGAGGAGAATGGAGGAGAAGGGATTGCGGCGTGACCATCCCCCCTGGGGGGTGATTTCTCGCTTTCTGTCTCTAATATCTCTCTCTGTCTGTCTGGCGAGCGCACGCGCCCTATAGTGAAAATCTCTCAAAAAAAAAAAAAATTATTGAAGGGGGGCCAGCAGGTGGTGTGGTAGATAAGGGTGCTGGATTCCCACATAGCTGACTGTGGCTTGAATCCTGGACCTGGTGACTTGCTTTCTTGCTTTTCCTTTCTCTTTCTCTCTGGTCAAATTAAAAAATAACAATGACAAATGGAATTAAATAAATAAATAAATATTATTTATTTTAATTATTGAGGGATGGGAGGCTGGCAGGTGGTGTGGTGATTAAGGTGCTGGACACTCCCACGTGGCCAATCATGGTTCCAGTCCTGGACCTGATGGTTTGCTTTCTCACTTTCCCACTCTCTCTGTTTCTGTCTCTCTCTGGTCAAATTAAAAAATGAATGAATGAATAAATAATTAAAAAATTTTTTTTTGCTATAGGGCATGTGCGCTCACCAGAAAGAGACTGAAAGTGAGAAATCACTCCCCAGGGCTGATGGCCACGCCACAATCCCTTCTCTGTTCTCCTCTCGGGATCTTGGGCATGCATGCACACATGCCTGGCATGAGTTTAAACCACCAGGTCCAGGACTTGAACCACAGTCAACTACATGGGAGTCCAGCAACATAGCCATTATGCCAACAAAAAAAAGTATTGAAGTTCCAGCCGTGGCTTGGTGGTTAAGGCAATTGGATCCCACATAGTTGACTGCTTGGTTGAGTCCTAGACCCTGTAGCTTGAGAAACATACCAGCCATGTGTCATGCTTGCCCAAAATTCTGACAGGCGAGAGATGGAGGAAAAGGGATTGAAGCGTGACCATGCTCTATGTGGGGTGCTTTCTTGTTTTCCCTCACTTTTTCTCCATTGAGCATATGTACCCTCTGGCAAATTAAAAGAGTTATTGAGGACCCCAGGGAGCTTTTGTTTGTATAGATTCTATGTACCTATCAGTTTTACCGTATTTGACATTAAAATTGAGAAATTTAAGAGTTGTATTTATTAACTCATTAGGATAGCAATAATAAATCCATTACATGTTAACATAAAATATTTCTGAAAAATATTTTCCAAAAGAAAAATTTTTTAGTGAGAAGATCAGCACTGATTTTACATTTTGTGAATCTCTTTAATGTCTGACATAATAGAAGACAGCTGGGGGCAGTCAGGAGATGGTGCGGTGGTTAAGGGTGCTGGACTCCCACATGGCTGACCATGGTTCGAGTCCTGTATGTGGCAGCTTGCTTTTTCACTTTCCATCTCTCCCCTCTCTCTCTGTCCCTATTTGGTCAAATTTAAAAAATAAAGTAAATAAAGTTAAAATAGTTCTTTTTTTTTTTTTAGAATTAATTTTATTTATTTATTCATTTATTTCAATTTGACCAGAGGGAGACACACACAGATAGAGAAAGAGAAAGTGAGAAATCAAGCTACCAGGTCTGGGACTTGAACCATGTGTGCATGTCCAAAATCCCAAGAGGAGAATGGAGGAGAAGGGATTGTGATGGAGCCATCCCCCCTGGGCGGTGATTTCTCACTTTCTGTCTCTGACTCTGAAGCACACATGCCCTATAGCAACAATCTCTCTAAAAAAAAGAAAAGGAAAGAAAAGAAAAGGCAGAGGGAAAAGACACCTCCAAAAAGATGGAGGTGTGCCAGCCATACAGTATTTGATATTATCAATAGTTGGCATTTAATAAGTGTTCATTTTGTCCCAGGCACTGTTCTAAATGCCAAACATTGAATCTTCATAGTAACTTTATAAGACAACTCAAACTATTGTTATCCTCATTTGATGAGAAAACTGAAGCAAAGAGAAAGTAAGTTGTTCAAGGTCGTTCCTCTAGCAGTGCATACCATGCAATCGAGTTCTGCTGCTGAAGAGGTAGAAGGAGAGTATTAGGAAGACTGGCACTCAGAGTGCCAACAGCAAATAGCATCTCAAGGACATCATGGCCAGTAATGTAAAATGATGCTAAGAAAGTCAAATAATATAAAGAACTGAAAAGCACCCATTTGATTTTATAGTAAGATCATCGACAACTTTGGCAAGAATAGCTTCAGTGGAGCATAAGAATAGAAGCCAGATAAGAGATGGAGGAGATTTGAGGAATGAGTGGGAACTGGGGGAAAAAAATAAAAACCTTGAGCAGAGAACTTTTCACAAACTTTGGTTTTGAGGTGGGAGAAAGCCGGAGGATGCCAGGGACAGGGAGAACTGTTCTAAGATGGGAAAAACATCTTAGAACATGTGTAAGACCTGATGAGAAGAAACAAGTCTTAAGTGTGGCTAAAAGTAATAGAAAAAAGGTAGCTTAAATATAATGAAACTTCTGATCAGGACGTGAATGGGTCTAAAGCACAGAGAGATTAGCATGTGTGCTGGCAAGAGACAGCAGAGAAAGAGAGGGAAAATAAATCACCGCTGGGGGAGACCAGCAGATGGCATAATGGTTACATCACTGGATTCCCACGTAGTTGACTGCAGTTCAAGTCCCAGACCCAGACATTTATAACCTACACTGGGCACATGCACATGCATGCCCAAGATCCTGAGAGGAGAATGAAGAAGGGGTTGCAGTGTGGCCATCTTCCCGGGGGTGATTCCTCACTTTACTTCTCTCTCTTTCTATTTCTCTGTAGCAGAAATCTCTCTAAAAAAGAAAGAAAGAAACAAAGAAATCACCCCTAGGGGGATGGGCCATGTTGGAATCACTTCTCCTTTCTCCTTTGAGGATTTTGGGCTTGCACTTGCGCACGCATGTGTGTGCGCGCACACACACACACATACTTCGCACATTTTTAAAAATAATTTTTTAAGAATTATTTTACTTAACTTTATTTATTTATTTATTTTTGAATCTGACCAGAGAGGGACAGAGTGAGAGAGAGAGAGGGAAAGTGAGAAAGCAAGCTGCAAGGTTCGAGACTCAAACTGCAGTCAGCCATGTGGGAGTTCGGCGTTCTTAACCACCATGCCACCTGCTAGGCCCATACTTTGCACATTTTTAAAGCTTCTAGGACCAGGACTTGAACTACAAAGTTGTCCATGTGGGATCCAGCCACCTTAACCACAATGCCACCTGCTGGCCTGAGATTCAATGTAGTTATTATTAGTCTTTTTATTATTTTTTTTTAATAATTATTTACTTAACTTTATTTATTATTATTTTTAAATTTGCTATAGGGCACATGTACTTGCCACAGAGAGAGAGAAGGAGAGAAAGCAAGCCACCAGGTCCCGGACTTGAACCACTGGGAACTATGTGGGAGTCCAGTGCCTTAACCACCAAGCCACCTGCTGCCACCTAAATATGATTAGTCTTAGAATGAGTAGTTGTGATGCAGGAAATCTTCTCAGCCAAGATTCTTGAAGGTTTTGATTATTTATACTTCTTTCCTTTTACTGTATAAGATCTCTTCAAAAAGATCATGGTTAATACATATTTTGGGGCTAGCAGGTGGTATGGTAGTTAAGGCGGCTAGACTCCCACATGGCTGATGAATCCTGGACCTGGCAGCTTGCTTTCTTACTTTCCTTCTCTCTTTGTCTCTCTCTGGTCAACTTCAATAAAATAAAAATAATGACAGTGAATAAAATTAAATAAAATAGGGGCCACCATGTGGTGTGGTGGTTAAGGCGCTGGACACTTCCACGTGGCCCACCACAGTTTGAGTCCCAGACCTGGTGGCTTGCTTTCTCACTTTCTCTCTCTCTCTCTCTCTGTCTCTCTGGTCAGATTAAAATAAATGAATGAATAAATAAGATTAAATAAATAATTCCTTAAAAAATACATACTATGAAAACTGTGTATGGATTTTAATTTTTTTGCACCAAAATAAATTAACACTAACTTGTTATAAACATGTCTAAGCAATATCTAGTTTGAGGTACTAAGAAGGATAAAACATCAGTTTGGAAAGAGTTCCTGTTGGAACAGTGAATTCTCTAAAATTGATGCTAGAACAAACATAAAATTTATGGGAAGCTTTGGTAGAAAAATGATTAAATCACTGAGGCTCTATGAAAAATTTATGAGGACAGTGCCCAAAAGAAATCAGCAGTTTACAAATGTATAACTCATTTTTAAAAAAAACAAGATGGGGCCAGCTGGTGGCATGGTGGTTAAGGCGTTGGACTCCCACTTGGCTGACCACAGTTCAAATCCCAGACCTGGCAGCTTGCTTTCTCACCTTCTCTCTCTCTCTGTCTCACTGCCTCTCTGATGAGTGCTCATACTCTGTAGCAAATTAAGAGAATAATGATGATGATAAATAAAACTAAATAATTATAAAAAACAAGGCACAAGATGATGTTGGAGACGATACCTGCAGTAACATACCATCCATGTCAATTTGTAAGAAGAAAAAAATCTTGTTTGTGCTTTCACTGAAGACCAACAGTTAACAGCAGAAAGTAACCAACACCATAGACTTCTCTAGTAGTTCAGTTTCACAATTCTGACTGAAAAACTAAAGTGGTGCAAGCTTTTTGCTTGATGGGGGCCAAAACTGGTATACCAGATAAGCTGCAGATGAGAACAGAACTTTCAATGGAAATTTTAAAGAAGTGGACTCAGGATCCACTTGAGCATTGAATTCTTTGAAGCACTGAATACAATTCTTTTAAGAATTGTAACAGGAAATGAAATATGGGTTTACCAGTATGATCCTGGAGACAAAGGACAGTCAAAGCAATGGCTACCAAGAAGTGGAAGTGATCCGGTCAAAGCAAAAGCAGACTAGACTGGTCAAGAGCAAAGGTAATGGCAGTAGTTTTTTGGGTTGCTGAAGGTATATTGCTGTTGACTTTCTGGAGAGCCAAAGAATGCTAACATTTGTTTATTATGAGAATGTTTTGAGAAAGATAGCTAAACCTTTAGCAGAAAAACACCTGGAAAAGTTTGACCAGAGAGTCCACCATGACAGTGCTCCTGCTCATTCCGCTCGTTGAACGTCAACTCTGTGAGAGTTTTGATTGGAAAGCATTAGGCATCCACCTTGCTGTCCTAATTTGACTCCTTCTGAATCTTTACTTTTTTTTCTTTTTTTTTTTTTTAATTACCAGAGGTCGTTTATGCTTTCCAGGGAGAGATAAAGCACTCCCCTCAACTGTGATCCCTTTTCCTGTTTCTCTATCCCGTCAGGATCTTGAGTGTGCACACATGCTCACTCAGCCAAAGTCCACCATGTTGGATCTAGCTTTCTATTAACAGCATTTAACTGCTGGGCAATGGGACTAGGCCTATTTCTTAATCTTAAAAAAAAAAAAAAAAAAACTTTAAAAAACTAAAAAGCCTTTACATGGTTCAAGTCCTGAGCCAGGCAGCTTGCTTTCTTGCTTTCTCTCTTGGGTGAGCACACATGCTCTATAACAAATTTCAAAATAATAATAATAATAATAATAGGGGCCAGGAGGTGGCGTGGTGGTTGGGGCTCTGGACTCCCACATGGTCGACTGTGGTTTGAGTCCTGGACCTGATGACTTGAAAATCATGCCAGGTGCCCAAAATGCCAGGAGGAGAATGGAGAAGGGACTGTGATATGGCTATTTATCCTCTCTGGGGGATGATTTCTCACTTTCTTCTCATAGTCTCTCTGTCTCTCTGAGGTTAGCACACATGCCCTATGGCAAAATGGCAGCTTGTCCCCCCCCCCCATCACTCTCTGGTAAAATTTAAATAAATAAATGAAGTTGAATAAAATAATGATTTTTTAGAAAACTAAATAACTTTGGGACCAGCACTTAGCGTAATAGCTATGTCGCTGGACTCCCATGTAGTTGACCACGGTTCACGTCCCGGACCCGGTGGCTTAAAACTCACACTGGGTGCATGTGCGTTTGTGCCCAAGATCCCAAGAGGAGAATGGAGAAGGGATTGCGTCGTGGCCATCCCACCTGGGGGATGATTTCTCGCTTTCTGTCTCTCTGTCTCAGTCTGTCTAGCGAGCGCCCTATAGCAAAAACTTCTCCAAAAAAAAAAAAAAAAACCTAAATAACTTTAAAAATAATAAACTAAATAATTCTTTTTAAAAAGACTGCATTAACATCAGTTATTTAGGGATGAATGGCTAGAATCATTGCTTACAAATATGTCTTGAACTGGATGGAGCTTATGTTGAGAAATAAAGTTTATATTTTTATTCTTTTAATTCAATTTTCCATGAAATTTTTTGAAGTCTCATTGTGTCTTTCACTGTTTTAACTCCCTACTATCTTTTGGAGTCTTCATTTTACTAGAATTTCTTTAGTGAAAGTTACTCCAGATGTCCAAATTGTCACATGTAATGGGTACTTAAGTTCTAGTTTTACATATCTCTGCGTTACTTGATAGAAATCCACCTCTGGGGGCCTGCAGGTGGTGTGGTGGTTGGGGGCACTGGACTCCCGCATGGCCAACTGTGGTTCGAGTCCTGCACCTGGCGGCCTCATTTTCCTTCTCTCTCTGTGTCTTTCTCACTTTCCCTTTCTCTCTCTCCCTCTGGTCAATTTGAAAATAATGGTAATGATAATAAATAAAGTTAAATAAAATAATTCTTTCAAAAAAAGAAAAATCCACCTCTGGCCTAGATGAATGAAAGTTGGGTTTTTGTTTTTTTTGAAGAGGTTTTTGCTATAGGGTGCGTGCACTTGCCAGAAAGAGGGAGAGAGACAGAGAGATAGAAAGTGAGAAATCACCCCC
>NW_006205509.1:1578386-1590819 GCF_000334495.1 Tupaia belangeri chinensis
CTTATTTATTTTTAATTTGACCAGAGAGAGAGAGAGAGAAAGTGAGAAAGCAAGCGGCCAGGTCCAAGATTTGAACCACAGTCAGCCATGTGGGAGTCTAGTGCCTTAACCACCATGCCACCTGCTGGGTCCAAGTTCACCTTTTATACTGGTGAATCCCTGAGTGCTCACCTTGACTGTCTTTTAAAGTTTATATTCCTTTTTTATGAAGCCATCTTCATTCCTACAAATCAACTCTCACTTAGGTTCTCATTCATTCATACTCATATATTCTCTCTCTCCTTCTCTGTATGTATATATCTTCTTTTTTTAAAGATTTTTGCTATAGGGTACTTGCGTTTCCCACAGAAAGACAGAAAAAGACAGAAAGCAAGAAACCACCACCCCCCGGGGGGGCAGATGACCACACTGCAATCTCTTCCCCATTCTCCTCTCAGGATTTTGGGCACACGTGCATCTGGCATGACTTTCAAGCCCCCGAGTCTAGGACTCAAACCATCTTTACCACGTGGGAGTCCAGTGCCTTAACCACTATGCCACCTGCTAGCCCTGTATGTTTATATATTAACCTAAGTCCTTTTTCCAAGGTTATTTACTTCCTAGACAGTTCCATTTCAGCGTTGCATGGGTACTGCACATTTAGCATAGTAAAACTCAACTCATCTATTACTCCCAAACTTGATTTTCTTATCTTATTCTGTTTCCCAAAACAAATGTGGAAGGCACATGGCTCCTTTTTCTTTTGCCTACAATACCTAGTCGGTTACGGTTACCAAGTCCTATCAGTTTTACTTCCTTAGCATTTCTTGAGTTAGTTCTTTCTTTTCCATTTCTATAGTTTCAGTACAGTACTTTATCACTTATAGCATGAGGTTTGTTTTTATTTATTTGTTTTCTATTTTTAGACCAAACCTTGCTATATCATGATCCTCCTGCCTCAGCCTCCCAAGTGGCAGTGACTACAGGAATGTCCTACCACACCTGGCTTTTAGAATAGACTAGAATCCAACCTGAGCCTCCCATGTGGCTTTAGCCTTCCATGTAGCTGCATCAGCCAGTACATGCTACCTGAATTGAGCCTGTAGTATGGATTTTTGTTTTGTAGAGGTTTTGAAAGTGAGAAATTATTCCCTACGGGGGATAGCCACGCTGCCATCCCTTCTCCTCCATTCTCCTCTTGGGATCTTGGTCATGTATGCACACGTGCCCAGCATGAGTTTTAAGCCGCCAGATCTGGGACTTGAACCATGTTAGCCATGGGGAGTGTACCAATGTAACCACTACTCCATCTGCTGGCCCTTGTAGTATGAATTTTACAATAGTGTTGTGTTTGGTCACTATCCTTTATTAATACACAGATCCAGGGACCAGCAAATGGTGTAATGGTTATGTCGCTGGACTCCCACATAGCTGACTGCAGTTCGAGTCCCAGACCCAGAGACTTGAAATTCAGGTAGGATATGTGTCCATATGTGCCCAAAATCCAGAGAGGAGAATGGAGGAAAAGGAATTGCGGCATGGCCATCTCCCATGGTGGGTGATTTCTCACTTTGTGTCTGTCTCTTTTTCTCTAGTGAGTGCATGCATACTATAGCAAAAAAACTCTCTCAAAAAAAAATTATAATACAGATCCAGTGATCTCTCCTGCCCCTGAAGCCTTTCGCTGTGTCTTCATCAACTATGGGATAAAGTTTAAGCTTTTTAGCATAAGATATGAGGCATCTGGAATTTAATCCCTAACTACCTGTTTTTCCCTCCTAACAATATCCCTAGCCCCACCACCACTTTGTACACTGCACAATTCTCTAAGCATACACTGTTTCTTACGTCTTTCTGCTCTAGTACCTGCTGCTCCCTCTGCCTAAATGTCCTTTCTTGTTTTTTTTTTTTTTTAATTGCCAGAGGGTACATGCAATTGCCAGAGAGAGAAAGAGGGAGAAAGCAGCCCCCAATGGGTTATGGCCATACCATAATCCCTTCTCCTTCATTTCTCCATCCTACCAGGATTTGGGGCATCTATGCACATATGCTTGGCATGACTTTCCAAGCCACTGTGTCTGAAATTAGAACCATAGTCAGCCATGTGGAATCCACTACCCTTAACCACTAGTCTGTGGGGTCAGCCCTCCTTTGTTTTTTAACTCTGCTTCTCCCTCTGCATTATGGAAGCCATTTGGATTTGGAATGTGGTTGGTTTAGTAAGAGTACACTTGTAAGATGAAAGGACTTTCTGAATCTGTTTCCTGTGGGACTCCATATTTGACTCTTAGGGGCATATATATCTTAGGGAAGCTTTTTTAAATGCTGCTTTTATACCTAAGGATTAAATTCTCTGAGATCACTTTATCTAAACATCTCAGGATCTTCTGTCCTTGGCTGTGTGTGTGTGTGTGTGTGTGTGTGTGTGTGTGTGTAGGTAGTAGGGAGTATTCCAATAATTTTCTCCATATTACTCCATATTCTTCACCCTAATGATACATCATCCTCATCAGTTTATGTAAGACCTTTCTCTTTTTTATGTTTCCTTGCTTTGTCTCATTCTCTGCTTCAGTTTATTTGATAGTTATTGTTCTTTTTACATATTTATTCTGAACTTTATATTTTTCCAGAAATTGATCAAAGCCAGTGCTTTTCAATCTCTTCACATTGCTGCTTACCTAGAAAATATTTGTGGACCTGCTGGTGGCTTGGTAGTTAAAGCAGTTTAATCCCACATGACCAATCACATGGTTCTAGTCTTGGACCCAGCAGCTCGAAAAAACATGCTAGGTACATATGCATACACACCTAAAATCCCAAAAGCAGGGAGAAATGAAGGAGAAAAGATTGCAGTATGACTGTTCCTCATAGGGAAATGCTTTCTGACTTTTTATTCTCATTCTCTTTCTGTCTCCTGTGAGTACAAGTGCCCTCTGGTTAAAAAAGAAAGAGAGAGAGAGAGAAAGAAAGAAAGAAAAGGAAAAATTAATTAATTGCCTATTTGATTGTGCTAAAATGAACAACTTTGTCAGTGTGCCCAGGACAGAAGAGTTTCTTTGGATGCTTGTCTTTTCATTTTTTAAGAGAGATTTTTGCCATAGGGCATGTGTGCTTGCTGGACAGAGACAGAAAGTGAAAAATCACCCCCCAGGGGGATGGCCACACCCCAGTCCCTTCTCCATTCTCCTCTTGGGATTTTGGGCATGCACAAACACACACCCGGCATGAGTTTTAAGCTGCTGGGTCTGGGACTCAAACCACAGTTCAAGTCCAGTGCCTTAACCACTATGCCACCTGCTGACCCCAGGATGCTGGTTTTAGAGTGTTAACCTCGAGATAGTCCCAGGCAAAATGGAACAAGTTGGTCACTTGAGCACTATCCCAAGCTGAGTGGCACCTAGGGGAAAAATCTATATGTGCTTCCTTGTATGTAAGGTTGGTTTTAAAGAGTTGCTTAATATTTGGTCAATGGAAGTCCTGTTAGGAAACTTTTTCCTAAAAATAGTTTATTGATATTTCAGGTCTTGCTCTAAAAACGAGTACTGTAACCTGAAGAAATATAGACTGTAAACTCCTGAACACCAGTAACCAATGCTAATCTGTTTTATTATTATTATTATTACAAACAGGGATATACAATGTGTATCTTTCAAAGATTCTCTTTTTTTAGTTTGCTATAGGGTATGTGTGTGCACTAGAGAGAGACAAAAAGAGGCAAAGTGAGAAATCACCCCTTGGTGGGGATTGCCACACCATAGTCCATTCTCAATTCTCCTCTTCAGATTTTGGGCATGCATGCACACACACCCAGCATTTCACAGTCAAACCACACAGTCAGTCACGTAGAATCCAGTGCTTTAATCTCTATGCCACTCGCTGGTACCTGCTAAATTTTTTTTTTTTTTGAGAGGTTTTCGCTATAGGGCGCGTGCGCTCGCCAGATATATAGAGAGAGACATAGAGACAGAAAGCGAGAAATCACCCCCCAGGGGGTATAGTCACGCCGCAATCCCTTCTCCTCCATTCTCCTCCCGGGATCTTGGGCACGCACACACACGTGCCTGGCGTGAGTTTTAAGCCACCAGGTCCAGGATGCAAACCGTGAACCGCAGTTGACTACGTGGGAGTCCAGCGACATAGCCATTACGCTAACTGCTGGTTCCCCTAAATTTTTAAAAAATTATTTAATTCCATTTGTTGTTCTTACTATTTTTTAATCTGACCAGAGAGAAAGAGAAAGTGAGAAAGCAAGCTGCCAGGTCCAGGACTTGAACCATGGTCAGCCATGTGGGAATCCAGTGCCTTTATCCACCACACCACCTGCCAGCCCTAAAGCTTTTTTTTGTTTGTTTTTTTTGGAGAGGTTTTCTTTTTTTTTTGCTATAGGGCACGTTCGCTCGCCAAACAGGCAGAGAGAGACAGAGAGACAGAAAGCAAAAAATCACCCCACACACGCCTGGTGTGAGTTTTAAACCACTGGGTCCGGGACGCAAACTGTGATCAACTACATGGGAGTCCAGTGACATAACCACTATGGCATCTGCTGGGGTCCCTCAAGAAGTTTTTTTGAAAGAAAATAACATTTGCATTGCAGTGAGGTATATGAGGCCAGAGGCAATAAACTACACAGGCCCCGTGGACCATCCTGAGAGTTGAGAAAAATCAGAATCTCAACATAAGTTAGAGCCCATTTGTATTACTTGCTATAATATATCAGTTTCTCAATTTAGTTTGATCTAGACTTTCCTTTTAATTACATGTAGTTCATATCGATCAGTGATGCTGCAATGAATCACGATCTGTTTGCCCTGGTAGTTTCACCTTAATTAATCCAGGATTAAGTCAGTTCCCCCCCACCCCCGAGGGATGATTTCTCACTGTCTCTCCGTCTCTCCAGTGAGTGCACAAACCCTATAGCAAAACTCTCTGTAAAAAAAAAAAAAAAAAAAAAATTAACATGGAGGGCCAGCTCATGGGGTGGAGGTTGAGGTGGCTGGATCTCACATGTTCGACTGTGTGGTTCAAGTTCCAGACCTCATGGCTTGAGAAACACACTGGGCATATGTACCTGTGTGTCCGAAATCCTGAAACGAGGGAGAAATAGGGGAGAAAGGATTATGCAATGACCATTCCCCATAAGAAGTGCTTTCTCTCTTCTCTCTCTATGTATATCTCTCCAGCAAGTGCACATGCCCTCTGGCAAAGTTAAGATAGAAAAGATTTCATGTTGTTTTTAATAGCAATGGGGCCAGCCCATGGCCAAGTGGTTAAGTGGCTGCATCCCACATGGCCAATTGCACGATTCAAGTCACAGACCTAGTAGGTTGAAAAAACACACTGGGTGCAAGTGCGTGCATGGGCCAACATTCAGAAAGGAAGGAGAAATAACGAAGAGATCGCTAAGTGACCCTACCCCATGTTTTCTCACTTTATCTCCACTACCCCCATCCTGTGAGTATACATTCTCTCTGGCGAATTAAAAAACAAAAACCAATTAACTCATTACATGGTAATATAACTAATTTTTTACGAAAAATAATTTTTCCAAAATGAAAAGAGTAGTATTTTGCATTTTTGTGAATCTCTTTCATATCGGAGAGCTATATTCTCATGTCAGCCTCTGCCTTCATTCCACTGTGATATGGTATGTATCCTGTGGAAAACTATACACACATGAATGATGAGAGCAATGAGTTCTTATGAAATTATGGAATTATTATGAAGGTAGTTTGCAGACCTGAAAGGGTCTTTTTTTTTTTTTTGGAGAGGTTTTTGCTATAGGGCACGTGCGCTCGCCAGACAGACCGAGAGAGACAGAGAGACAGAAAGCGAGAAATCACCCCCCAGGGGGGATGGTCACACTGCAATCCCTTCTCCTCCATTCTCCTCTCGGGATCTTTGGCACACACGCCCGGCGTGAGTTCTAAGCCACCGGGTCCAGGATGCGAACCGCGGTCAACTACGTGGGAGTCCAGCGACATAGTCATTACACTAACTGCTGGTTCCCCTGAAAGGGTCTTTAAGAACTGAAGAAGAGCTGGTCTAGTAGAAAGAATGATTGTCATGTTCTTTGTCTGGAGTTTTAAGTTGTAATTTCAAATAATTTCACATTCTTCATTAAGGTAATTTATTAACTGAATGACTAAATTTTATGTTTTTAAGTTTTATGACAATTTAGAAAAAAATTCAGTCATACATTCTTGGAAAATATCATAAAACAGCTTCATGATATAGTGAAAAATAGATGCTTAGTATTTGTCAAATAAATGTTCTTCGAGTCCATAAAGGTGGAACTGATTGGATGCCAGTAGCTTTTCACTGAATTCTGTAACTACTGACAACTGTAGGGACTTAAGTCCATTCCAAGGTCCAAGATTTTTTTTAAAAATTAACCTGGCTTCACTCAGGTGGACAGAGTACACACCTGTGCCTGTTATATGTCAGAGGATTTTTTTCCTTTTTTTTTTTTTTTTCCCCAGAGGGCACATGTGCTTGGAGAGAGAGAGAGAGAAAGAAAGCACACACCCCTTCCTCATGGGGCACGGTCACAGCGCAATCCCGTCTCCTCCATTTCTCCCTCCTTTTGGGATTCTGGGCACACATGCCTGGCATGTTTTTCTAACTACCAGGTCTGGTACTTGAACTGCACAGTTTATCATGTGGGATCCAGCCACCTTAACTACCATGCAACTAGCTGGCCCTTACAGAAAGGGCATTTCTTTTTCTTTTTCTTTTCTTCTTTTTTTTTAGATTTTTTGCTATAGGGCACATGCGCTCACCAGAGAGACAGAAAATGAGAAATCACCCCTCAGAGGGGATGGCCACACTGCAATCCCTTCTTCTCTATTCTCCTCTTGGGATTTTGGACTTGCATGCACATATGCCCAGCGTGAATTTAGGCCGCCAGGTCCAGGACTCAAACCGCAATAGACTTCATGGGAGTCCAGCGAAGTAACCATTATGCCATCTGCTGGTCCCAAGAGCATTTCTTGCTTGTCACTTGTCAGTAAGACCATGGATTACTCAGACTAATGTACCTGTTTTTAGTGAAAATATTGGGTCAAATATTTGCATAGAAAAATATGTCATGGGGGCTGGCAGGTGGCGTGGTGATTGGCACACTGGACTCCCACATGGTCAACCGTAGTTCAGGGCCTGGATGTGGCAGCTTGCTTTTTCACTTTCCCGCTCTATCTGTTTCTATATCTCTCTTGTCAAATTTTTTAAAAAGTGGGACCAGCAGATGGTGTAATGGTTACGTCACTGGACTCCCATGTCTTCAACTGTGGTTCAAGTCCCGGACCCAGCGGCTTAAAACTCAGTCTGGACTCATGTGCATGTGTGCCCCAAATCCCAAGAGGAGAATGGAAGAGAAGGGGTTGTGGTATGACCATCTCCTGGGGGATGCTTTCTCGCTTTCTGTCTCTGTCTCTCCAGTGAGCGCATGCACCCTATAGCAAAAATGTCTATAAAAAGAATAATAATAATAAATTTAATTATTCTTTAAAAAGAAAAAGAAAAATACATCATGACTTTCCCAACCAGGATCTAATAGTCAGAAATCTTATCACTATTTTTTAGTAGATGTTTACTGAGTGTCAGGCACTGGGCTAGGTCCAGTGGTTGTGTCATTTTATCTGTAAGATAATCCTGTGAGATAGATATTGTTGTTCCTGTCATATAGGTTGTGATTTTCACAGAATCTCTTAGCTGGTAAATTTTAACTCCAGGTACTGAGCTTTAATCACCTGACCATCTCTCTGGGTTGAGAAAGAGGCCTGGGCTTAGAGGTTAAGAGTAGGAATTAGAAAGGCCGTTTTCTGCTTTTGGAGCTTCATACATTTATGGAGATTTGAGGACATGGAGAAGACAGAGGTGACATGGTGCTTTTATCTCTGACATGGCACGCCTCAGTAACAAAGTAACTGTCTTAGTTACTAAATGCTGATTCATCCTGGATCCAAACTCGGCTCCATTGCAGCAAGAGAAGGTTTCGCTAGACTTGTCATGTCAGTTTCTGAGCAACTCTGAAGCACAGAACCTTGATAAATACAAAAGCAGTCTGTTTTCTATGTTCACAAGGAGTTTAACCATAAATTGGTAAACAGAATACTATACCAGCAAATGTAAATTAAGATATCTACTAATGTTGACCTTTGAATGGAACTTTTTTTTTAACCATCTGTGTAAGAGAGAATGCGTTACAAATGTGGCTAGTTTTGTGCTCCGAATAAATGTTTCCCATGGCTCAGGAACTTTGGTGATAGGGGTAGAAAAAGGTTTTATAGATAAAATAGTTTCTTATTCTCAGTCCCTCCCTTAGAGATAATAAATTCTGGCTTTAGATGCAGATCAAGAAAATAGGTCATGAGCGCTCCATCTTACATCTTTTTTTTTTTTTTGAGAGTTTTTTTTTTTTTTGCTATAGGGCGTGTGCGCCCACCAGACAGACAGAGAGAGACAGAGAGATAGAAAGCGAGAAATCACCCCCCAGGGGGGATGGCCACGCCACAATCCCTTCTCCATTCTCCTCTCGGGATCTTGGGCACGCACACACACGCGCCCAGCGTGAGTTTAAGCCACCAGGTCCGGGACTCGAACCGCGGTCAACTACATGGGAGTCCAGCGACATAGCCATTATGCTAACTGCTGGTCCCTCCATCTTACATCTTCTAGTCATATTTTCATCATGGGAATCCCTAACATGTTAAGAGTAGTAAAACTCAATTTTTAAAAAGAATTATTTTATTTAACTGTATTTATTTATTTATTTATTTTATTTATAAGCCACGTGGGAGTCCAGTACCCTTAACCACCACGCCACCTGCCAGCCCCAGTAAAACTCATTTTGACTTATCCTGATAATGACTACATAGGGCTTTTCTTTCTTCCTTTTTTTTGGAGAGGTTTTTGCTATAGGGCACATGCGCTCACCAGAAAAACAGAGAAAGACAGACAGAGTGAGAAATCACCCCCCAGGGGGGATGGCCACATTGCAATCCCTTCTCCTCTATTCTCTTCTCAAGATCTTGGGCATGCATGCACACGCACCCGGCGTGAGTTTAAGCCACCATGTCCATGACTCAGACCACGGTCAACTACATGGGAGTCCAGCGACAGCCATTAGGTCAACTGCTATTCTCATAGGACTTTTCATAAAGCTGACTCACAAAAATCTCTGGTTGTTGAGAAGAGAGATCTTTCTTTCTTTCTTTTGGAGAGATTTTTGCTATAGAGTGCGTGCGCTCACCAGAGAGACAGACAGCAAGGAACCATCTCCCGGGGGTATGGCTATGCCCTACTCCATTCTCCTCTCAGGATCTTGGGCAGGCACACACATGCCTGGTGTGAATTTGAAGTCACTGAGCCCAGGAGATCTTTCTTGAAGAACTAAAGAATAGTTCCTCAATTTTCAAAAACCCAAACTTAGAAATTAATTGTAATCAATGACAGCGTCAAAGAATCTTGTAATGTAGGGGAAAAAGTCTTAGAAATCATCTCATATAAAACTGAGACTAAAGAGATTATGTGATTTAGCCAAGTGTATGTGACTTCTTAGTGGCAGAGTTAGAACTAGAATCCAGTACTAAAGGTAATTTCCTTATTACCCTAACTAGTTTTCTGATGTTTTCCTTAGGACTCCTGAAAATTCCAAGTATTTCCATAGTCTTTCAGTTAAGCAGGAAGGTAACCATAGCTCAGCGTATCTGTATTTAGGAAGAGCACAGTCACAGTTCTACTCTCCCCTCCAATCAAGATCTTGGTCTCTTTGTGGGTATTTTTTGTCGTTTGTTTTTGTAATTGTCTGTGGGCATGTGCACATCCCAGAAAGAGACAGAGAAAAGAGGAGAAAGCACTCCCTAACAGGGTTTGATTATGCCACAATCCCTTCTCTGCCATTTTCCATCCTGTCAGGATTTTGGGCACACCTGCACATATGCCAGGTGTGTTTTTCAAGCCACTAGGCTAAGATTGAACCATAGTTAGCAATGTGTAGGATCCAGCTCCCTTAACCACTAGGCTGGGTGCTGGCACAGTCCTTTTTTCTTTTTTTAGGTTATTTATGTGATGTGTGTTTATTGGAAGAGAGCAAGGTACCTTTGACACAGTCTCCAGACCACAGTCCTCCCACCCTTGCAGCCAGTTGTTTGTAGGTGTGGCAGGCATGTCCGAGTAGACCTGGAACAGGAAACCTGGGATGGCCTCCAGCACTGCACAGCGGCACCCATACTGCCTGTACCCTCGCAGCTGAACCTTCTTGATCTTTGATAGGAGGAAAGCCACCATTTTTTTTTATTGCCAGAGGGCGCATACAACTCTCCAGAAAGAGATAAAGCACACCGCAGTGGGGTGTGGTTATGCCACAGTCTTTTTCCTCCATATCTCCATCTCATCAGGGTGCACATGTACCTAGTGTGTTTTTCTAGCCACCAGTGCCATGATTTGAACTGTGGTTGGCCATATGGGATCTACTTCCCAATGCACAGAGCTTAACTCTTGTACTATGAGACCAGCCAGAACTGCTATTTATTAAGCACTTCCCTTGTGCCAGTCTTTCATATACTTGGTTGGTATTTTCATGGAATACTTAGAAGATTCTTGTGATGCATTGGGCACGTGTGCACATGTGCCCAAGATCCCGGGAGGAGACTGGAGATGGGATTTGAGCATGGCCGTTCCCGGGGAGGGGAGAAGGTATGAGGGGAGTGAGTTCTCACTTTCCCTCTCACTGTGATTGTGTCTCTCTCTGGCGAACCACACACACCCTAAGGCAAAAACCTCAACCAAAAAAAAAAAAAAAGATTCTTGTGATGGGCCAGCAAGTGTGGAGGTTAAGGTGTCTGGATTCCACATGGCCAGCTGAACAGTTTAAGTCCTGGACCCAGCAGCTCAAATAACATGCCAGCAGGCCTGTGTGTGAGGATGCCCCTAATCCCAAAAGCGAGGGAGAGATGGAGAAGGGGTTGCGGCATGGCCATTCCCCATGTGGAGTGCTTTCTCACTTTCCCTTTCTCTCTTTCTCTCTCTCTCTCTGTCTGGCAAGTGCATGTACCATTTGGCAAATTTTTTTTAAAAAAAGGATTCTTGTGAAATAGAATAGTGCTTCTTACCTTTAAATGGACATAGAGATCACCTGGGGATCTTGTTTAAAACGCAGATTCTGGGGCCAGTAGGTGGTGTGATGGTTTAGGGCACTGGACTCCCACATGGCCAACTATGATTCGAGTCCTGCACCTGCGGCTTGCTTTCTCACTTTGCCTCTCTCTCTTTCTCTCACTCTGTCCCTCCCTGGTCAAATTTTAAAATATGAATAAATAAATGAAGTTAAATAAAATTATTCTAAAAAAGTGCAGATTCTGATTTTGCCGGTCTTGGATGGGGCTCTGGACTCTGAAATTTCTTTATTTCTTTTTGTTTTTGGTGTTTTTTTTTTAGAGAGAGATGTTTGCTGTAGGGTGAGTTCACTCGCCGGAGAGACAGTGAGACTGAAAGCGAGAAATCACCCCTCATGGGAGATGGCCATACTGCAATCCCTTCTCCTCCATTCTCCTCTTGGGATTTTGGGCACGCATACACATGTACCCGGCATGAGTTTTAAGCCACCAGGTCTGGGAGTTGAACTATGGCTGACTACATAGGAGTCCAGTGATGTAACCATTATGCAATCTGCTGGTCTCTGGACTCCCAATTTCTAAAAAGCTTCCAGAAAACGTCAATAATACTGTTGACCTTTGGACCATATTTTTTGAGTAGGAAGGAGGTTGATATTCATTTTATAGATGGAAAAATTGAGGCTCACAGAGATGAAATAAATTGTCCAAGTTTATATAGGCAGTAAATGATAGAATACAACTTGATCTCAGTATGTCTGATTCTACAGCTCAAAAATATAGTAAGAGAAGCCAGGGAAAAATGGAAATAGCATATGTTCCAACATTTTTTCAACAGGTCACTTCTCAGGTTGAGTCAATGGCAGAATCCAGGATCACATCAGAAAATTCAGTCTCTAGGCCCAGTGTTTTCCCTGTCTCCCCAATAGTTCTCTGGTCAAGATCTTTTCTCCGTGCTTGGCAAACGACATTTAGAATTGGCCTTTGGGTTTTCTCCATTACAGGTTTATTGCCAAACCCTGTGCACTCCATGTTGGCATCGAGGACAGTGGTCCTTATCAGGCCCAACCCAATGCCATCCTTGAAAAGGTGTTCCTATCTATTACCAAGGTAAGTGGGCAAAGGAACAGGAAAACTCACAGTAGGGTTGCTCCTTATGGCAGGATAGAATAGAACACAAGTCCCCAAGGGAAAGGGTAGGATGGAATCAGCTTCCACATAAGCATAGTCCGAATACTGTTAAGGAGTACTTCATCCTCTCAGGGTGTACCTCTGGGCCAGGGTCCCTACATAAATTTGCAGACTTTAAATTTCAGATTCAGGAGCCACTTCCATCCCTCTTT
>NW_006205509.1:1591255-1594091 GCF_000334495.1 Tupaia belangeri chinensis
CCCTAGACACACACCTGTCTTGTATTTGTTTTTCCTTGTCCCAAGTTCTGTGATTGCCTAGTTGCATGACTGAAATAGAAATGGTACTGAAAACCTTGCAGCCTGGGTGTTTTAAATCCTTTATTCAGCTTGGGCTGGAGAGAGGAACAAATAAGGCTGTGTATAGGTGAGTCGCAAAGGTCCATGTGTGAGATAGAATTTCTTACTAAAAGTGACTTTTGAGATGACATCACATGAGCCCCTGTGGTTATCACTCCTTTGCTGTTCAGCTAGCCAAAGGGGTTTAATGAGTTTGAAGAGAAAAGGGTGTTCTGATTTTGGTCATACATCTACAGTACCCTGATGAGAAAAGGCTGGAGGGCCTATCAAAACAACTGGACTGGGATGTTCGAAAAATCCAGTGCTGGTTTCGCCATCGGAGGAATCAGGACAAGCCCCCAACGCTCACTAAATTCTGTGAAAGCATGTAGGTGCCCAGAGGGAGATCGGGACCGAGGAGGAGGGTGGGGATACAACTGGACAGAGGTTATTTTGGGAAATCACTTCTGTTGTTAGGACAGCAGTCAGTGGGAGTGGAGGGCTAACTCAGATCTGTTAAAGGTTGGAAAGAAAACTGGAAGGCCGCTTAGTGTCTTGCATACACTTGCCACTAAGCCAGGTGTGGCTTCATTTTGTTCCCCTTTCCCAAATAGATGGAGAGTAAATTCCTGTAACCACACATATATCGGGAGGTATGCATAACCTTGGTCACCTTGATAGAAATAGTGCTAGCTTGCCCTAAATTAGTATGTTCATGGGAAGCATCCTTTTGCTGGGAAATACTATACTTCTTTTCACCGGGCTTTTACTATGAATAATTATCCTCTAGAAATTGTACTGCATTAGTCATTGTCACGCAAAGAAAAATAGGAGGCACTATCATCAGGGAGTCTGATACGGAAGAAAAGTTGATTAAGGTCAATATATAGATGTGAAAGTCTGTTTTAAACAGAGACTGTAAGATGATGCTGTCTTTGGATTTTCTGGGTATTTATCTCTATTCTGGTAACTGCTGCTCACTAGTAACTGTATTATCCCCAAAGCTGCTATTTTGACTTCCCTACCCTGAATGATTTTCTTTCGAGTGGACATTTGTCTAACCTCTATTCTTTGCCCACCCAGGTGGAGATTCACTTTTTATTTAGGTATATTCTGCTATGGAATTAGATTTCTCTGGTTGGTGAGTCTGAACTTTATTGGTCCTCTGATTGAGTTGTGATCGTGCCTAGATCTCTAGAGATAAATATGAAATGCCATTTGATCTTTATTTCCCCCTACATTTTTCTCTTCTGTGTTGCTCATTGCATGGGTTTCTGTGTTCTCTCTGGGGTCATACTTCAGTACCCTAGGACTCTACTCGGTCTCCCCTCAACAGTGCTAATAATAATGATAATTAAATCACCATGGTACCTACTGGTTTACAAAGCACTTGACAAAAATCCTCTTCTCCCAAGGAGAAATGGAATCAATAACCCTTTAAAGTGGGTGAAACTGGTATTATTCACTCTTCTCAGTTACTGGTCACAGTCAAAGAATTTCAGACTTTTCAATTGCTGACTTCATGTTTTTTTCCCCTTTACCACACTGTTTTCTTTATTTCACACAATCAAGTCTTGAAATTATGTCTGTAAAAACTGGCAAAACTAAAGAAAAGAAATAGACAAATAGTCATAGTTGGTGATTTTAATACTCTTCTCTCAGTAATTGACTCCAACAGTAGATCAGAAATATCACTGAAGATGTAAAAGATATGGGGCCAGCAGGTGGGTTGATGGCTAAGGTGCTGGATTCCCACATGGTCAACCATGGCTTCAAGTACTGGACCTGGTGGTAGCTTGAAAATCTTGTTGGGCATCTGAGCATGCACGCCCAAAAACCTGAGAGGAGGATGGAGGAGAAGGGAATACCGCACGGCCATCACCCCCAGAGTGATTTCTCACTTTCTCTGGCAAGCACATATACCCTATGCCCACCCTCCCCCCTCCAAAAAAAAAGATATAAATGATATGAACATCACAATCTACAAGTTTGAATGTGTGTGTGTGTTTAATTGCCCAAGGGCACATGCACTTGCCAGACAGAAAGAGGAGAAAGTATTCCCTCTGGTGCTTGGTCACACCACAGTCCCTTCTCTATTCTTCCGTCTCCATTCTTCCATCTTTCTGAGACTTTAGGTGTGTACACACACACACACACACACACACACACACACACACCTGGTGTATTTTTCAAGCTGAGAGGGCCAGACTTGAACTAAGGTCAGCCATGTGGGCTCCATCTCCCTGAACTACTAGTCTGTAGGCACAGCCCACCTTACTGACCTTTTTGTAGAACACTACATAACTACATACAGTACCAGTAGCTAAAGAATACGTATAATTTTCAGGTACTCTTGGAACATTAACTAAGATAGATCCTTTGCTGGGCTATAAGTCTCAGTAAATTTCAAAATATGGAAGTCTTACAGAATGTGTTCTCTGACCAGAAGGGAATTAAATTGGAAATCCATAATAAGAAGATACATAGTAGGAGCCAGACAGTGGTATAGCAATCAAACACAGTGCTCTGCTGGATGGACCTGCATGGGAGGATTTCAGGTTTGCGTCCAAAGACCTCTCTGAGGATACTAGGCATGCCACAAGGAGGCTCCTGAGTCTAAAATTCAAAGGTATGCAAATTTATGTAGGGACCCTGGCTAAAAGGTATACCCTGAGGGAAGGAAAGAAGGAAGGAAGGAAGGAAAAGGAAAGAAAGAAAAAAGAGAAAGAGAGAGAGAGAGAGAGAGAGAGAGAGAGAG
>NW_006205509.1:1594312-1597020 GCF_000334495.1 Tupaia belangeri chinensis
CCCAATCGTGAGTTTAAGCCACCAGGTCCAGGACTTGAACCACAGTCAACTACATAGGAGTCCAGCGATATAGCTATTACGCCATTTGCTGGTCCCAATAATTTTTTTTTTCTTAATTCTCTAGTTTGGGGCTAGCAGCTGGCATAACAGTTATGTCACTGGATTCCCTCATGGCTGACCACGGTTCAAGTCTCAGACCCAGTGGCTTGAAAATCACACCAGGCATGTGTGCGCATGTGCCTAAGATCCCAGGAGGAGAATGGATGAGAAGAGATTCCAGCGTGCTATCCTCCCAGGGGGTGATTTCTAACTTTCTCTCTCACTGTCTCTATCTCCCTCTTTTTTTTTTTTTTTAATTTTTTTTTTTTTGAAGAGGTTTTCGCTATAGGGTGCGTGTGCTCGCCAGACAGACAGAGAGACATAGAGACAGAAAGCGAGAAATCACCCCCCCAGGAGGGATGGTCACGCCGCAATCCCTTCTCCTCCATTCTCCTCTCGGGATCTTGGGCACGCACGCACATGCGCCCGGCGTGAGTTTTAAGCCACCGGGTCCGGGACGCGTACCGCGGTCGACTACGTGGGAGTCCAGCGACATAGCCATTACGCTAACTGCTGGTTCCCTCTGTCTCCCTCTTGGTGAGCACATGTGTCCTAAGGCAAAAACCCCTATTAAAAAAAATCCTCTACTTTAACACTTTATGGGGGGACCAGCAGATGAATTAATGGTTACATTGCTGGACTCCCACATAGTTGACTGTGGTTTGAGTACTGGACCCAGTGGCTTAAACCTCATGCTGGACACATGTGCGTGCATGCCCAAAAATCTCGAGAGAATAGAGAAGGGATTGTGGCGTGGCTCTCTCCCTGGGGGGTGATTTCTCACTTTCCATCTCTCTGTCTCCCTGGCAAGCACACACACCCTACAGCAAAAATCTCTCTTTAAAAGTACATGCATGCCTATGGGGAAAAAAGGATATAAAAAATATTTGGAAGCCGAATATTTGCCTTCCAAGTATTTGCATTCTATAATTTAAATAATAAATGACTCTTCTAAATAATCAGTGACTCAAATAAGAAATTGCAAGTGTGTACAGACCCTGTAGCCTACTGGTTAAGGAATCCAGCCCTAGCAGCTTGAAAAACATTCTGGGCACATGTACATGCATGCCTAAAATCCCAACAGGAGGGAGAAATGGAGGAGAAGGTCTTGTGGCATGACCATGCCCTTTGTGGGGGGTTCTTTCTCCCTTTCTACCCTCTCTTTCTCTGTCTCTGTAGCAAATACACATTGCCCTCTAGCAATAAAAAAAAAATTAGAAAATATGTTGAACTGAGTGGTGTTGGTAAAAATAGTGCTTATCAGACCAGCAGGTAATGTGGAGGTTAAAGTGCTGGATCCCATATGGCTATCTCTGCAGTTCCAGTCCCAGACTCAGAATCTTGAAAATCACGCTGTGCACGTATGCATAATGCATAAGTGCTGCGAATGGGGACCCAGTTCCCATATGGCTGACTGTGGTTTGAATCCCAACCCAGGCAACTTGTGTATATGTACTTGAAATCCTGCTGGGAAGGGAAAAGGTTTACAGCATGATCACGCCCCTCGGAAGGTGCTGCTTCTCTCTTTGGCAAGTGCATGTGCCCTCTGGCAAGCACACACACCCTCTGGCAATAAAAAAGAATAATGATCAGAAATTAATGAATCAGGCATTAAACAAAAAAATGTATAAAATTAATAAAGCCAAAAGTTTGTTCTTTGAAAGTTTCAGTTAACATTGATAAATCTTGGGACCAGCAGTTAGCATAATGGCTATGTCGCTGGACTCCCATGTAGTGGACCACGGTTTGCGTCCCGAACCCAGTGGCTTAAAACTCATGCTGGGTGCGTGTGCATGCGTGCCCAACATCCCGAGAGGAGAATGGAGGAGAAGGGATTGCAGCCTGGCCATCCTCCCTGGGGGGTGATTTCTCGCTTTCTGTCTCTCTGTCTCTGTCTTTCTGGTGAGTGCACGTGCCCTGTAGCAAAAAACTCTTTAAACATACACACACACACACACACACAAAAAAAAAATCATTGATAAATCTTGGGGCTGGCAAGTGGCTGGCAGGTTAAGATGCTAGATTCCTGGGGCCAGCAAGTGGCATGGTAATTAAGAACACTGGACTCCCACATGGCTGACCGTGGTTCGAGTCCTGGACCTGGCAGCTTTCTCTCTCTCTCTGTTCCTCTCTGGTCAAATTAAAATAAATAAAGTTAAACAAAATAATTCTTAAAAAAAAAAGCTAGATTCCCACATGGCTGACCACAGTTCGAGTCCCAGCCTTGGCAGTTTCCTCTCTCCCTCTCTCTCGTCAAATTGAAAAAAAATAATACATTTTAAAATAAAATAAATAATTCTTTTTTAAAAATTGATAAACCTCAAGAAAAAAATATTAATTATCAATATTGGGAAAAAGGGATTATCTGCAAATTCTATAGATTTTTTAAAAAGGGTAAGTACAATATTATGAACAATTTAAGGTAATAAATTCAATGTCAATGATAATATGAATCTTTAAAGGACATAATTATAACTTTACTAGAGATGATTACTTTTGACTTTTGAACCCAGCATGGTAATCTCTCTCTTGGTTATCAATGGAACAATTGTCTTCCTGCCTCTATATTTCTTTTTTTTTTTTTTTTTTTTATATAGCTTTTTTTTTTG